>NW_012102965.1:1754099-1756332 GCF_000951045.1 Mandrillus leucophaeus | reverse complement strand
GATCCGCCTGCTTCAGCCTCCCAAAGTGCTGGGATTACAGGCTTGAGCCACCGCGCCCAGCTGAGCCAGGCTGTTTTTAAACAACCAGATGTCACTTGAACTCACAGAGTGAGAACTCACTCATTATCGTAAGGACAGCACCAAGCCGTTCATGAAGGCCCCACCCTGCCCCCATGACCCAGACACCTCCCACCAGGCCCCACCTCCAACATTGGGGATCACATTTCACTCAACATGGGTTTTGGAGGGGGCACATCCAACCATATCAGGCTGTATACTTGGAGCCCTGCAACCACGCAGCATCCCATGAACATGACCCAAATGGGAAGCAATCAAGGGTTGCTTATGAAATCAGCTTTTTCTATGACTCAGAAGGCACTGCCTCACCTTGTATGGTCAATTGTAGACATCATCATTGCAGTACCATAAATGAGCAGTAAACGTCACTTAAGCAGGTCCCATCTGATGGGGTGTTAAGAAAACAGAGTTCTCTTCTACCCTTGTCTGGGTTGGTCCTACTGAAAAACTCTGAAGACCCTAGGCAATGTGATTTTCAAATTTACTGAGCTAGAGAATTCATTTTAAAGTTAATGTTTTTTTCTTAATAGTTTTCACAGTGTACAGACAGAATTAAAGACCTGGAGAAACAGTTCATAAAGCCTGACGGTGAGAACAGAGCTCGCTTCCTTCCAGGGAAAGATCTGACCGAAAAGGAAATGATCAAAAAATTAGACAAGGTAAACATTCTTGCTTGAAATTGCATCTGGTAGCCCCTTGTTGATGTAGTTCACAGATACCTACGGTACTGTTTCATGTTATGCTGACAGACCTATCCTTCGTTATTCGAGTCACTAATATAGTCCTTTCGTTGTAATCTAGTCATACATTCTAAGCTTGATTTAGACGCTTGACAAAAGAAGTTCCAATCCAGTGGTTTTGAGATTCCGAAGGCACCTTTCTCTCATGGCCCAAAGGTGTAATTCTGGCATCTTAAATGGATTAATTTGTCTTCCTGATGGGAACACATCAGAAGAATGGTGATGTGGATGCTAGATAGAGCTGAGGGGGCCCTACTGTAACTCCCAGAGGTATCTACAGGGGCTGGGGCAGGGGAAGTCCTGACTTAACCCAGCTCTAAACACTTTCCAGAGGTATTTTGTAGAGGGTAGGGGGAAATAGTGCTCTAATTAGGAAATAGGATTTTGTCTTGGATGACTTTTTTTCTTCCTCTTGAAACTATTTTCAAACATAGCTGGAACTACAACTGGCCAAGAAGGAGGAGAAGCTGCTGGAGAAGGATTTCATCTATGAACAGGTCTCCCGGCTCACAGACAGGCTCTGCAGCAAAACCCAGGACTGCAAGCAGGACACGCTGCTCTTAGCCAAGAAGGTAGGCCTGAGACCCTGCCTTTTCCCTTCTGCCCCTGCTCCTTTATTACCTTTTATTTTCCACAGACTGATAGATTTATTGAGGGAAGCACTGGAGAGATTAGGCTTTATGACAAGGGAAACTTAGAAAAACGGAAGGATGACTCAGAATTGTCCAAAATGTTTCAATCTTACTCCCTGAACGAATTCATTTCGCAGTGGCAAAACTTAAGCTTTTAAATGACAGTATTCAAGTTTCACTTAGCAGGGCAACTATCCAACTATGACCATTATTATCTTTGTATCCCATGCACAAAGTGAAATCCTTTCTAGTTCCTTTTAAGTGGAGCGCCTCACTTATCCAGTGATCTTAGTAGGGACTGCTCCAATCCAGAACTCAGCCAGAACCCAGAAATGGAAAGGGACTGTTAAGAGAAATGCAGTCACACAACACCCAGACCAACTGCACCAGGGAGGTGCCCACCAGGCACCACTAGTGAGGAAAGGCCAGGAACACAGAACCCCTTAATTTAATAAGCATAAGAGGCTAGGATGACAGATCCAAAGCCTCAGGGTGGGGGTGGGACTGCTAGAAGCTGCACTGAAAGGAGCAGCCAGCAGAGCCCCTAGAAGTCCCACTAGACTCCCACAGGTCTCGCCAGGCTTCCTGTGGCTCTGAGTCCTGCTTCCAACAAAGGTTCATTTGGGGAATTGCCCCATCAGCCTGTACACCCAGTGCCTGTTCCATTTCTGCATCATGTCTGTGCACGCGCGGGACTCCCTCCTTCCTCAGTCTACCCCTACACAAGACCATTCATGCAAGGCCTTTCACGCGTACTATAGAGCCATCAGAGGCTTGGCCACT
>NW_012102965.1:1742411-1750369 GCF_000951045.1 Mandrillus leucophaeus | reverse complement strand
TGAGCTCAGGAGTTCAAGACCTGCCTAGGAAACATAGTGAGACCCCATCTCTACGAAAAATACAAAAACAAATAGCCAGGCGTGATGGTGCACACCTGTGGTCCCAGCTACTTGGGAGGCTGAAGTGGGAGGATCACTTGAGCCTCAGGGACAGAGGTTGCAGTGAGCTGATACCACACCACTGTGCTCCAGCCTGAGTGACAGAGTGAGACCCTGTCTCAAAACAAACAGACAAAACACTCCAGGAACAGCTCTCATTCTAAGTTATTGACTAAGTTTTCCCCAGCTCGGCTCATGCATGTTTCTGACCTAGTAATGATGCACACCAGGAATTATCAATAACGCCAACATGTCAGTGCGACGGTTTTCATTTAAAAAGTCATTTCAGATGCAGAACTTCTGCTGATCATCTTACATAAGCAAAGAGGAACGTTAGTTCTACCAGATTTTTTCCCCTGGATAAGTGACAAACTAATAACGTCAAATTAAGCTAGAATTTAGGCATCAAGAACACTCTTGGCTGGGCACAGTGGGTCATGCGTGCAATCCCAGCACTTCGGGAGGCCAAGGCAGGAAGACTGCTTGAGCCCAGGAGTTAAAAACCAGCCTTGTCAGCACAGCAAGTCCCCATCGCTACAAAAATAATAAATTAGCCAAGTGTGGTGGTGCATGGCTATAGTGCTATCTACGTAGGAGGCTGAGGCAGGAGAATCGGTTGAGTCCAGGAGTTCCAGGATGCAGTAAGCTGTGATCACACTACTATACTCCAGGGTGAGCAACAGAACAAGACCTTGTCTTTATTTTAATTTTAAAAAGGAAGAACATCCCTGGCTGGGCGCAGTGGCTCCCGCATGTAATCCCAGCACTTTGGGAGGCCAAGGCAGATGGATCACAAGGTCAGGAGATCGAGACCATCCTGGCTAACATGGTGAAACGCCATCTCCACTAAAAATACAAAAAAAAAGCCAGGTGTAGTGTTGGGCGCTTGTAGTCCCAGCTACTCGGGAGGCTGAGGCAGGAGAATGGCGTGAACCCGGGAGGCAGAACTTGCAGTGAGCCAAGATCACGCCACCGCACTCCAGCCCAGGCGACAGAGCGAGACTCCGTCTCAAAAACAAACAAACAAACAAACAAACAAAAAAATCCTTTCACCTCTCCTTCTCACCTCTTAAAAATGCTTAAAAATGGGCACTAACCTATTCTCCTTAATATTATCCACCTTGAAATCTAGTAACTAGATAAACAAATCCTTTTCTTGTTCTCTCCTTGTCCTTACACAACCAGGGCGTTCGGCTCAATCTCTGCAGTCTCTTCCAGTTCTTAATTTCTGTGAATTCCAAGTTAGACCCTCCTTCCTTCAGGCAAAAATGCACCCCACCATTATAGACGGCCAGCAGCCTGCCATTTTAAGTCTTCGTGGACCGCATACATAGACTAAGCCTTCGGCTCTTTAATTCTAGATGAATGGCTATCAAAGAAAGATAAAAAATGCAACTGAGAAAATGATGGCTGTTGTTGCTGAGCTGTCCATGAAACAAGCCCTAACCATTGAACTCCAAAAGGAAGTCAGGGAGAAAGAAGACTTCATCTTCACTTGCAATTCCAGGATAGAAAAAGGTCTGCCACTCAATAAGGAAATTGAGAAAGAATGGTTGAAGGTCCTTCGAGATGAAGAAATGCATGCCTTGGCCCTCGCTGAAAAGTCTCAGGTAGGCTTTGGCTCCTGTATTGCTTTTCTAAAGGGTGCCAGCAGGGGCTGCTTTCAGGGGGTCATTCATCCCACAGTATAAGAAAAATTTCCCCACTCTACCACACACAGTCCCAACAGTCATTAGAAGTGTGTTTAAAGATATTCTATAGATAAGTCAAAGTGCAGTAATCCAGAGTGCCACAATACTCACTGAAGAACACTTGGCAAGCACAGGGCCCACCCCACAGCCTTACATCCTGGGCTGCCGAGGCTGAACATCATGGCCTTCCACCAGCATAGTGACAACCAGGCTGGCATCGGTCTTGTCTATAAGTCTCCAATCTCTGTCTTGGCACCTCTGCTCAGACCACACCTGACTGTTCCATGTTCATCTGCTGTGGCCTCCACAGCATACAGTGAGGCCTCCACCCACATTATAGTTGCCATGCCTTCTGCAGATGCTTGATGTACATCATAGGCCTCAGCGGCCCCCCTTTATTTTCCCACCTTAGTCCTCTGGCCTAAGGCTAGGTCTATCACTGACTCCCCCTGCAAGTTAGATACCAGATCTTCTGCCTACCCCCATGACCTGTCAGTATTCTTAGACTGGAATTAGGCATCTCTTTCCAAGGAGTCTACATCCTCCAGATGGACAACTCACTCAAACTGTCCAGTGGATGTCACCAAAAGGGTCCCTATTTGCTCCTGAACCCAAGACAAAACTGCATTCAAAACATACTAGGAATACCTGAGCACAGGTATAAATTACATGATTTATAATTTCCGCACCACCTGGGACTGTTCCTTTTAGGGCATTCAGATTTTACCTGTGGTGTCCCACTGTCATTTATCAGAGGGCTTTTTAGTGCAGTAAGTGATTACTCTGTTTTCCAGAGGCACAGGCAAAATCTCGAAAACGTTGCGGCTCAGAGCAAGCTGGTGACCGTTTTCCTCCTCTGGTTGCACTTTACTCCTCTATCTCTTCCATTGTAATATTTGCTCACCAGTGACTTACCAAAGGAAATATGTTGCTCTGCCTTTGTCAAAAACAGGGAAATAATTAGTGCTTGATGACAGACACTGAGGTGGAAACATAGTTAGGACCCACAAAGCAGTCTTTGAAAAACCCTAAACTCCAGGAATAATGTGATGCTGAAGCAATACAGCCCATTCCAATGAGGGGTGTGTGTGGGGGGGTGTGTGTGTGTGTGTGGTGTGATTCTACCCTCCTACTCCTCCCATCCCTTTGGGGAGTATCAGCTAGCACAGTCAAAGACTGTCCAGGCCAGCTGCGTCTTTTGGGACCTAAGGATAAAGTGACTTCACCAGAGTTTTCAGAGAACTGAAAAGGAAAAATCATTCTTTGCAGGAGTTCTTGGAAGCAGATAATCGCCAGATGCCCAATGGTGTTTACACGACTGCAGAGCAGCGTCCAAATGCCTACATCCCAGAAGCAGAGGCCACTCTTCCTTTGCCAAAACCTTATGGTGCTTTGGCTCCTTTTAAACCCAGTGAACCTGGAGCCAATATGAGGCACATAAGGAAACCTATTATAAAGCCAATTGAAATCTGAGTAGGTGAACAAATCCAGGCCTCTCAAGGAGAGGACTTCCACCAGGCTTCCTTGTACCCACAGGTGAAAAATGTGAGCATAATACTTCCAATTTTATTGATAAGTAAGGTAACCACAATTAGTCAACAACAGAGTACAACATGGTTTCTTTTTACCTACCAACTACTATACCTTTCATGACATTGAATAGGACACAGAACTGTCCTACATTTATAAGTCAAAGTATATATTTGAATTGCTTATATTTTCTTTTTCACTCTTTATGTTGAGTACATTCCAGAAATTTGTAGTTGGCAAGGTGCTATAAAAATGCACTAAAAATAAATCTGTTTTCAATGAAGTACAGAAATTGGCAGAGTAGTCTTTGTTTATTAAAGAAAAAACAAATACTGTTCAATCTACACACTTTAAAAAGAAACAATGGCTATTTGAAAAGGAAAATATCTCAAGTATTGCAAAGGCATAACTCACTTTGTCGAATAAGAAGTAGCACTTAATCTTGGTAAATCTAAATTATGTAAAGTAGTGAAACTTGTCATGGCTGTTTGCATTTTTTTCATTTTACTTTTTTGACTAATAATAATTGTACCTACTCATGGGGTACATAGTGAAGTTTCAGTACATATAATGTATAGTGATCAGATCAGGGTAATTAGCGTATACATTCAAACTTTATCATTTCTTTGTGTTGGGAATATTCAGTATCCTCCTAGCTGTTTGAAACTATATATTATTGTTACCTATAGTCATCCTACAGTGGTATAGAACATAGGACTTATTCCACCTATTTCACTGTAATTTTGTGTCTATTAACAAATCTACCCCTATTCCTTCCTTTCCTCATCCTTTCCCCTAACCTTCCCAGCCTCTTGTATCCGCTGTTCTACTTTTAGCTTCCACATGAGTGAGAACAGTTTTTTGCTTACACAAATGAGTGAGAACATGTGGTGTTTAACTTTCTGTACCTGGCTTATTTCAATGAACATAATATCCTCCAGTTCCTTTCACGATGCCACGAATTACAGGATTTTGTTCTTTTTTGTGGCTGAATAGTATTCCATTATGTATATGATATGTATGTGTATGTGTGTGTGTGTGTGTAACTCCCATTTTCTTTTATGTGTTTATCTGTTGTTGGACACCTAGGTTGATTTCATATCTTGCCTATTGTGAATAGCACTGCAGTAAATATGGGGGTGCAGATGTCTCTGCAGTATTCTGATTTTCTTTCCTTTGGATAAATTTCCAGTAGGGAGATTGCTGGATCATATGTTAGTTCTATTTGTAGTTTTCTGAGGAACTTCCATATCATTCTTCATAGTGACTTCTCTAGTTTACATTCTTACCAACAGTGTATATAAGAGCTCCTTTTCTCTGTATCTTTACCAGCATTTGTTATTTTTTAACTTTTTGGTAATAGCTATCATAGTTGGGGTGAGATGATACCTCATTTTTTTTTTTATTTCTATTTCCCTGATTTCCCTGATGATTAGTGATGTTGAGCACTTCTTCATATACCTGTTGGCCATCTGTATGTCTTTTGAGAAATGTCTGTTCAGGTCATTTACCCATTTTTAAATCAGATTGTTGTTTTTGTGGTGTTTTTTGGTGTTAAGATATTTGAGTCCCTTATTTATTCTGGATATGAATCCCCTATTGGATGATTAGTGTGCAACTATTTTCTCTGATTCTGTAGGTTGTCTTCACTCTGTTGTTTCCTTTGCTATGCAGAAGGTTAAAGTTTGATGTAATCTCATTTGTTTATTTTTGCTTTTGTTGCCTGTGTTTTGAGGTCTTATTCATAAAATATTTTCCCAGGCCAATGTCCTGAAGCATTTCTCCTATTCTTTCTTCCAGTAGTTTTATGGTTTTGGGTCCTATATTTAGGTCTTTGATAATTTTGAGTTGATTTTTAAATAGGGTCAGAGATAGGGGACTAGTTTCATTCTTCTGTATAAGGACCTCCAGTTTCCCCAGTACCATTTATTGTAGAGACTGTCCTTTTCCCAATGAGTATTCTTGGCACCTTTGTCAAAAATCAGTTGTCTATAGATATGTGGATGAATTTCTTGATTCTCTATTTTGTTCCATTGGTCTATGTATCTGTTTTTATCCCAGTGTCATGCTGTTTTGGTTACTAGAGCTTTGTAGTATATTTGAAATGTGGTAGTGTGATACCTCCAGCTTTGTTCATTTTGTTCAGGATTGCTTTGGCGATTTGGGGTCTTTTGTGGTTATATACAAATTTTAGGATTGTTTTTCTTATTTCTCTGAAGAATGTCATTAGTTTTTTGATAGTGACTGCAATCTATCTGTTGATTGCTTTGGGTAGTATTGTTGTTTTGTTTTATTTTATTTTATTTATTTTGGGAGACAGAGTCTCACTCTCTCACCCAGGCTGGAGTGCAGTGACATGATCTTGGCTCACTACAGCCTCCACCTCCAGGGCTCAAGTGATCCTCCCACCTCAGCCTCCTGAGTAGCTGGGACTACAGGTGCACACCACCACACCCAGCTAATATTTTTATTTGTTGTAGAGATGGAGTCTCACTATATGACCTAGGCTGCTTTCAAACTCCTGGCCTCATGCAATCCTCCTGCCTCAGCCTCCAAAACGTACTAGGATTATAAGTATGAGCCACCACACCAAGCCAGAATGGCTATTATTAAAAAGTCACACACACAAAAAAGATGTTGGTAAGGTTGCAGGAAAAAGGGAATGCTTAACACTGCTGGTGGTAATGTCAAATTAGTTCAGCCACTTCGGAAAGAACTAAAAACAGAACTACCATTTAACCCAGCAATCCCGTTACTGGGTATATACCCAAGGAAAATAAATTGTTCTACTAAAAGCACATGTGCACTTGTACATTCATCAAAGCACTATTCACAATAGCAAAGACATGGAATCAACCTAGATGCCCATTAACACTGGACTGGATAAAGAAAATGTGATACATATACACCATAGAATACAGCCATAAAAAAGGAATAAAATCACATTCTTTGCAGCAACATGGATACAATTGGAGGCCACTGACCTAAGCAAATTGACACAGGAGCAGAAAACCAAATACTACATGTTCTCACTTAAAAGTGGCAGCTAAACAATGAGTACACATGGATATAAAGGTGGAAGCAACAGACTATTAGGGAGAAGAGGGAGGGAGGTGGGGAGAGTTGAAAAACTACCTGTTGGGTACTATGCCCACTACCTGGATGACAGGATCATTTGTACCTCAAACTTCAGCATTACATGATTTACCCATATAAGAAAAAAATCTTCTTTAAAGGTTCAGTAGAATTCAGCAATGATACCATCTGGATTTTTCTTTGTTGGAAGACCACTTTATTTTATTTTACATTTTATTTTATATATTTTATTTTATTTTATCGTTTTGAGACAGAGTCTTGCTCTGTCACCTAGACTGTAGTGCAGTGGCCAAATCTTGGCTCACTGTAACCTCTGCCTCCCAGGTTCAAGTGATTCTCCTGCCTCAGCCTCCCAAGTAGCTGGGATTATAAGCATGCACTACCATGCCTGGCTAATTTTTGGAATTTTTAGTAGAGACGGGGTTTTGCCAGGCTGTTCTCAAACTCCTGGCCCTGAATGATCCACCTGCCTTGGCCTCCCAAGGTGCTGGGATTACAGGTGTGGAAGACGTTTTATTACTGATTTAATCTAATTGCTTTGTATTGATCTGTTCAGGTTTTCTAGTTCTTCCCTATTCAACCTTGGCAGATTGTATATGTCAAGGAGTTTATTCACTTCCTCTAGGTTTTCTAACTTGACATATAGTAATTCAAAGTACCCTGGAATTATTTTTTGTATCTGTTGGGACATCCCCTTTTTTGCTCTTGATTTCATTTATTTGGGTCTTCTCTCTTTTTTTCTTAGTCTAGTTAATGGTTTGTTGAATGTGTTTATCTTTTTTCAGAAAACCCACTTTTTGTTTTGTTGATCTTTTGTATTTTTTTTACTCTCAATTTCATTTATTTCTGCTGTAATCTTTATTATTTGTGTCTCCTACAATTTTGACTTTGATTTGTTCTTGATTTTCTAATTGCTTGAGGTATATCATTAGGTTATCTGAAATCTAGTTTTTTCATGTAAGCATTTGTTGCTATAAACTTGCCTCTCACTACTGCTTTTGCTGTGTCCCATACGTTTTGGCATGTTGTGTTTCCATTTTCATTTGTTCCAAGGAATTTTTAAATTTCTTCCTTAATTTCTTATTCATTTTGGTCATTCATGAGCATGTTGTTTAATTTCCATGTATTTGTATAGTTTCAAATGTTCTCATTATTTATTTCTAATTTTATTCCATTATGGTCAGATATTTGATAGATTTTGATTTAAAAAATAAATTTGGAGGCCGAGCGCAGTGACTCATGCCTGTAATCCCAGCATTTTGGGAGGCCAAGGCGGGCGGATCACTTGAGGTCAAGAGTTTGAGACCAGCCTGGCCAACATGGTGAAACCCTGTCTCTACTAAAAATATAAAAATTTGCTGGCCATGGTGGCATGCCTGTCTCTTATACACATCTAGATGTGTATAAGAGACAGGGGTTATTCTGTTTCTTTAAAAACCCTACTGGATTTTTGATAGTGACTGCAATCTATCTGTTGATTGCTTTGGGTAGTATTGTTGTTTTGTTTTATTTTATTTTATTTATTTTGGGAGACAGAGTCTC
>NW_012102965.1:1736736-1737966 GCF_000951045.1 Mandrillus leucophaeus | reverse complement strand
CATCCTTGTCTTGTTCCAGTTCTCAGAGGGAATGCTTTCAACTTTTCCCCATTCAGTATTATGTTGGCTGTGGGTTTGTCATAGATGGCTTTTATTACATTAAGGTATGTCCCTTGTATGCCGATTTTGCTAAGGATATTAATCATAAAGCGATGTTGGATTTTGTCAAATGCTTTTTCTGCACCTATTGAGATGATCATGTAATTTTTGTTTTTAATTCTGTTTATGTGGTTTATCACATTTACTGGCTTGCGTATGTTAAACCATCCCTGCAACCCTGGTATGAAACCTACTTGATTATGGTGGATTCTCTTTTTGATATCTTGTGGATTCAGTTAGCTAGTATTTTGTTAAGGATTTTAGCATCTATGTTCATCAAGGATATTGGTCTGTAGTTTTCTGTTTTGGTTGTGTCTTTTCCTAGTTTTGGCATTAGGGCGATGTTGGCTTCATAGAATGGATTAGGGAGGGTTCCTTCTTTCTCTAGCCTATGGAATAGTGTCAAAAGGATTGGTACCAATTCTTCTCTGAATGTCTGGTAGAATTCTGCTGTGAATCCATCTGGTACTGGACTTTTTTGTGGGGGTAATTTTTTTGACAGAGTTTCACTCTGTTGTCCAGGCTGGAGTGCAGTGGTGTGATCTCAGCTCACTGCAACTTCCGCCTCCTGGGTTCAAGTGATTCTCCTGCCTGAGCCTCCAGAGTAGCTGGGACTACAGGCATGCACCACCACACTTGGTTAATGTTTGTGTATTTAGTAGAGACAGGGTTTTGCCACATTGGCCAGGCTGGTCTCAAACTCCTGACCTCAAGTGATCCACCCGCCTCGGCCTCCCAAAGTGCTGGGATTACAGGCATGAGCCACCGCGCCCGGCCTTTTGTTGGTAATGTTTAAACTACCGTTTCCATCTTGCTGCTTGTTATTGGTCTGTTCAGGGTGTCTAATTCTTCCTGATTTAAGCTAAGAAGGTTGTATTTTTCCAAGAATTTATCCATCTCTTCTATGTTTTCTAGTTTATGTGCATAAAGGCGTTCATATTAGCCTTGAACGATCTTTTGTACTTCAGTGGTATAAGTTGTAATATCTCCTTTTCGTTTCTCAGTGTGAGGTTATTTGGATTTTCTCTCTTCTTTTCTTGGTTAATCTTGCTAATGGCCTATCAATTTTATTTACCTTTTCAAAGAAACAACTTTTTGTTTCATTTATCTTTTGTATTTTTGTTTGTTTCA
>NW_012102965.1:1731683-1734416 GCF_000951045.1 Mandrillus leucophaeus | reverse complement strand
GGATCACTTGAGGTCAAGAGTTTGAGACCAGCCTGGCCAACATGGTGAAACCCTGTCTCTACTAAAAATATAAAAATTTGCTGGCCATGGTGGCACATGCCTGTAGTTTCAGCTACTTGGGAGGCTGAGGCAGGAGAATGGCTTGAACCCAGGTGGCAGAGGTTGCAGTGAGCCAAGATTGCACCATTGCACTCCAGCCTGGGCAACAGAGTGAGACTCCATCTGAAAAAAAAAAATTTTTTTTTGAGACTTGTTTTATTTCTAACCTATGGTCAGTCCTGAAGAATGATTCATGTGCTGATGAAAAGAACATGTATCCTGCATTTCACCTGTTGGGTGAAATGTTCTGTAAATGTCTGTTAGGTCCATTTGGTGCATGGTATGGTTTAAATCCAATTTTTCTTTGTTGATTTTCTATATAGATTATTTGTTTAGTGCCGAGAATGAGGTGTTGAAATCTGCAACTATTTTTGCACTGGGGTCTATCACTCCCTTTAGCTCTAATATTTGCTTTATATATCTGAGTGCTCTGGTGTTGGGTGCATATATATTTATAATTGTTTTATTGCTGAGTTGATCCCTTTATTAGTATATAATGGTCTTCTCTGTCTCTTTTTAGGGCTTTTGACTTGAAGTTTGTCTTGTCTCATATAAATATAGCTACTCCTGCTCACTTTTGGTTTTCATGTGCTTGAAATATCTTTTTCTATCCCTTCACTTTCAGTCTATGTGTGACTTCACAAGTGAGGTGAGTTTCTTGTAGGCAGCATACAGTTAGGTCTTAGTTTTCTTTAATCCAATCAGCCACTTGATATAATTTATTTTTTAAGTATAATTTAATTTAATTTTTCCATAAGTTATTGGGTTACAAATGGTATTTGGTTATAGGAATAAGTTCTTTAGTGGTGATTTGTGAGATCCTGGTGCACCCATCACCCAAGCAGTATACACTGCACCATATATGTTGACTTTTTATTCCTTGCCCCCTCCCACTCCCCCCCCAAGTCACCTAAGTCCATTGTATCATTCTTATGCCTTTGTGTCCTCATAGCTTAGCTCCCACATATCATTGAGAACATATGATGTTTGGTTTTCCATTCCTGAGTAACTTCACTTAGAATAATAGTCTCAAGTTCATCCAGGTCATTGCAAATGCTGTTAATTCATTCCCTTTTATGACTGAGTAGTATTCCGTGTGTGTGTGTGTGTGTGTGTGTCTATATATATGTATCACAGTTTCTTTATCCACTCATTGATTGATGGGCATTTGAGTTGGTTCCATGATTTTGCCATTGTGAATTGTGCTGCTATAAAAATGCATGTGCAAGTATCTTTTTCGAATAATGACTTTGTTTCCTCTACATAGATACCCAGTAGTGGGATTGTTGGATCAAATGGTAGTTCTGCTTTTAATTCTTTAAGGAATCTCCACACTGTTTTCCATAGTGGTTGTACTAGTTTACATTCCCACCAGCAGTGTAAGTGGGATTCCCTGATCGCCGAATCCATGCCAGCGTCTACTGTTTTTTTCTTTTTTTGATTATGGCATTCTTTCAGCAGTAAGGTGGTATCGCATTGTGGTTTTGATTTGGAATTCTTTGATTATTAGTGATGTTGAGCATTTTTTCATATGTTTGTTGGCCATTTGTATATCTTCTTTTGAGAATTGTCTGTTCATGTCCTTAGCCTGCTTTTTGATGGGATTTTTTTTTCTTACTGATTTGTTTGAGTTTGTTGTAGATTCTGGTTATTAGTCCTTTGTCAGATGTATAGATTGTGAAGATTTTCTCCCACTCTGTGGGTTGTCTGTTTACTCTGCTGACTGTTCCTTTTGCTGTGCAAAAGCTCTTTAGTTTAATTAGGTCCCAGTTATTTATCTTTTATTTTATTGCATTTTCTTTTGGGGTTTTGGTCATGAAATCCTTGCCTAAGACAATGTCTAGAAGTGTTTTTCCAATGTTATGTTTTAGAATTTTTATAGTTTCAGGTCTTAAGTCCTTAGTCTACTTTGAGTTGATTTTTGTATAAGGTGAGAAATGAAGATCCACTTTTATTCTCCTACATGTGGCTAGCCAATTATTCCAGCACTATTTGTTGAAAAGGATGTCCTTTCCCTACTTTATGTTTTTGTTTGCTTTATCAAAGATCAGTTAGCTGTAAGTATTTGGGTTTATTTCTGTGTTCTCTGTTCTGTTCTATTGGTCTATGTGCCTATTTTTATGCCAGTACCATGGTGTTTTGGTGACTATGGCCTTATAATATAGTTTGAAATCAGGTAATATGATGCCTTCAGATTTGCTCTTTTTGCTTAGTCTTGCTTTGGCTATGCGGGCTCTTTTTTGGTTCTAGATGAATTTTAGAATTGTCTTTTCTAAGTCTGTGAACAATGATGGTAGTTTTTTGATGGGGATTGCATTGAATTTGTGGATTGCTTTTGGCAGTATGGTCATTTTCACAATATTGATTCTACCCATCCATGAGCATGGGATGCGTTTCCATTTGTTTGTATTGTCTATGATTTCTTTCAGCAGTGTTTTGCAGTTTTCCTTGTAGAGGTCTTTCGACTCCTTTGTTAGGTATATTCCTACGTATTTTTTTTTTTTTTTTTTGCAGCTATTATAAAAGGGATTGAGTTCTCAATTTGATTCTCAGCTGGGTCACCATTGGTGTATAGAAGAGTTACTGATTTGTGTACATTAATCTTGTATCTGGAAACTTTGCTGAATTCTTTTA
>NW_012102965.1:1687256-1730518 GCF_000951045.1 Mandrillus leucophaeus | reverse complement strand
CTTTTGTACTTCAGTGGTATAAGTTGTAATATCTCCTTTTCGTTTCTCAGTGTGAGGTTATTTGGATTTTCTCTCTTCTTTTCTTGGTTAATCTTGCTAATGGCCTATCAATTTTATTTACCTTTTCAAAGAAACAACTTTTTGTTTCATTTATCTTTTGTATTTTTGTTTGTTTCAGTTTGTTTAGTTCTGCTCTGATCTTGGTTATTTCCTTTCTTCTGCTGGATTTGGGTTTGGCTTGTTCTTGTTTCTCTAGATCTTTGAAGTGTGAACTTAGATTGTCTGTGCTCTTTCAGACTTTTTGATATAGGCGTTTAGGGCTATGAACTTTCCTCTTACTATACCTTAGGTGTATTCCAGAGGTTTTGATAGGTTGTGTCATTTATTGTCATTCAGTTCGAAGAATTTTTTATTTTCCATGTTGATTGTTTTTGACCCAATGCTCATTCAGGAGCAGGTTATTTAATTTCCATGTATTTGCATGGTTTTGAAGGTTCCTTTTGGAACTGATTTCCAGTTTTATTTCACTGTGGTCTAAGAGAGTGCTTGATATAACTTAAATTTTCTTAAATGTATTGAGGCTTGTTTTATGGCCTATCATATGGTCTATCTTGGAGAAAGTTCCATGCACTATTGAATAGAATGTGTACTCTGTGGCTGTTAGACGAAATGTTCTGTATGTATCTGTTAAGTCCATTTGTTCCAGGGTATAGTTAAAACGCATTGTTTCTTTGTTGACCTTCTGTCTTGTTGACCTCCCTAAGTGCTGTCAGTGGAGTTTTGCAAGTCCCCCACTATTATGGTGTTTCTGTCTATCTCATTTCTTAGGCCTATTACTAATGGTTTTATAAATTTGGGAGCTCCAGTGTTAGGTGCATATATGTTTAGGAAGTGGAGCATTTAGGCCATTTAGATTCAATGTTAGTATTGAAATGTGAGGTACCATGTGAGGTATCATGCTCTTTGTTGCCTGTGTACTTTTGGAATTTTTTTGTTATTTTTTTAACTTGTATTTTTGTTTTATAAGTCTTGTGTGATTTATGCTTTAATGAGATTGTGTTTTGATGTGTTTCTAGGATTTGTTTCAAGATTTAGAGCTCCTTTTAGCAGTTCTGGTAGTGGTGGCTTGGTAATGGTGAATTTGATCAGCATTTGTTTGTCTGAAAATATCTTTCCTTCATATATGATGCTTAGGTTTGCTGGATACCAAATTCTTGGCTGATATTTGTTTTGCTTGAGGAGGCTGAAGACAAGACCCCCAATCCCTTCTAGCTTGTGGGGTTTCTGCTGAGAAGTCTGCTGTTAAATCTGATAGGTTTTCCTTTCTAGGTTACCTGGTGCTTCTCTCTCACAGCTCTTAAGATTCTTTCCTTTGTCTTAACTTTGGATAACCTGATGACAGTGTGCCTAGGCAAAGATCTTTTTGTGATGTATTTCCCAGGTGTTCGTTGTGCTTCTTGTGTTTGCCTGTCTAGGTCTCTAGCAAGGTCAGGGAAATTTTCCTCGATTATTCCCCCAAATACGTTTTCCAAGCTTTTAGAATTGTCTTCTTTCTCAGGAATACTGATCATTCTTAAGTTTGGTTGTTTAACATCATTCCAGACTTCTTGGAGGCTTTGTTCATATTTTATTTTTTTGTCTTCATTGGATCGGGTTAATTTGAAAACCTTGTCTTTGAGCTCTGAATTTCTTTCTTCTACTTGTTCAATTCTATTGCTGAGACTTTCCAAAGCATTTTGCATTTCTGAAAGTGTGTCCAAAGTTTCCTGAATTTTGTTTTTTCTTTAAGCTATCTATTTCTTTGAATATTTCTCCCTTCACTTCTTGTATCATTTTTTGGATTTCCTTGCATTGGACTTCACCTTTCTCTGATCCTTCCCTGATTAGCTTAATAACTAACCTCCTGAATTCTTTTTCAGGTAAATCAGGTATTTCTTCTTGGTCTGGATCCATTGCTGGTGAACTAATGTGATTTTGGGGGGTGTTGACCAGCCTTGTTTTGTCATATTACTAGGGTTGGTTTTCTGGTTCCTTCTCATTTGGGTAGGCTCTGTTAGAGAGAAGGTCTAAGGCTGAAGGCTATTGTTCAAATTTTTTTTGTCCCACAGGGTGTTCCCTTGATGTAGTACTCTCTGCCTTTTCCTGTGGATGTGGCTTCCTGTGAGCCAAACCACAGTGACTGTTGTCTCTCTTTTGGGTCTAGCCACCCAGCTAATCTACCTGGCTCCAGGCTGGTACTGAGGGTTGTCTACAGAGTCCTGTGATGTGAACCATCTATGGGTCTCTTAGCCATGGTTACCAGTGCCTGTTCTGGTGGAGGTGGCATAGGGTGCAGTGGACTCCATGGGGGTCCTTAGCTTTGGTGGCTTAATGCTCTATTTTTGTGCTGGTTGGCCTCCTCCCACCAGAAAGAGATAGCACTTTCCAGAAAGCATTAGCTATAGTAGTGTGGAGAGGAACCAGAGGTGGCCGTGGCCCTAGAACTCCCAAGATTATATGTCCTTTGCCTTCCACTACCAGGGTGGGTAGGGAAGGACTATCAGATGGGGATGGGGCTAGGTGTGTCTAAGCTCAGACTCTCCTTGGGCAGGTCTTGCTGCAGCTGCTGTGGTGGAGGGGGTTGAGATTCCCAGGTCACTGGATTTGTGTACCTAGGAGGATTATGGCTGCCTCTGCTGAGTCATACAGGTTGTCAGGGAAGTGAAGGAAAGCCAGCAGTCACAGGCCTCACCCAGCTCCCATACAAACTGAAAGGCTAGTCTCACTCCCACGGTGCCACCCACAATAGCCCAAAGTCTGTTTCCAGGCGGAGGGCAAGTTGGGCTTGAAAACTTGCCCAAGGCTTTCCGCCTCCCAGCTGCAAAAGAAAAGGGCTTTAGTTCTTTCCCCGCCTGTGAAGTCTGCAAGCCGGTTTCGCACTCTCCCCAGATTCTGGCCAGGAGGCTTCTGGCCCTGTTCAAATTGTTACAAAGTTCAGCTAGAGAAGTCCTTCTCCCTGTGGAGTCTTACCCCCTGCTCCTCTGGCCGCCCTCCTGATGGATCCCTGTGGTGCCAGGCAGGAATGGGCTGCTTGGGGATCCAGCGAGCTTCCAGTGCCTTTCTGCTACTTCCTCTACCCCTGTATTTCACTCAGCACAACTCTAACTTGTCTCAGTTCCAGGTAAGGTCGGGAACTTCTCCCACAAACAGACATTCAGCTTCTCCAGTGGGGGTGTGTGTCTGGGAGAGGAGGGTCTCCGGTTCCCACTTCCACGATTGGGGCACTCACAGTATTTGGGGTGTCTCCCAGGTCCTGCAGGAGCAGTCTGCTTCCTTCAGAGGATCTGTGGGTCCTCTCAGGATTGGTGGTCTCTTCTTGTAGTCGATCTGAAGCTAATATTCATAATGCAAGCCTCTGCATGCTTCTCTTCTGGAGCTGCAATCTAGTCCTGCATCCCATCTGCCATGATCCACCCACTGAGTCTACATATTTTAAATGGGGGATTTAATCCATTTACATTTTAGGTTATTATTGACAGGTGAGGACTTACTCCTGTCATTTTATTGATTGTTTTCTGGTTGTTTTATTTATTCTTTGTCCCTTCCTCTTATTTACTTTTGTGGGTAGATGGTTTTCTGTAGTGATAAGGTTTGAGTCCTTTATTTTTGTGTATTGGCTCTACGGATGAGTTTGCCAGTTTTGCATGTTTTTAATTTTTTTTTTTTTTCCTGTAGAGACAGAGTCTCACTATGTTTTGCAGGCCAGCCTTGAACTTGTGGCTTCAAGCGATCCTCCCCACCTCAGGCTTTCAAAGTGCTAAGATTACAGGTGTGAGCAACCATGTCCAGCCAGTTTCACATATTTTCATGAGGATGGTGATTGTCTTTTCACTTCCAGATGTAAGACTCCCTTGAGTATTTCTTATGGGATTTCATGTAAGGCCTGTCTAGTGGTGATAGATGTCCTTAGTTTTAGTTTGTCTGTGAAACATTTTATTTCTCCTTCATTTGTGGAGGATAGCTTTTCTAGATATAATATTGTTGGCTTTTTTTTTTTCCTTTCAGTACTTTGATGATATCAACCCATTCTCTCCTAGTCTGTAAGTTTTATGCTGAGCAATCTGCTATTAATCTAATGGGGTTTACCTTATATGTGACTTGACATTTTTTTCTTGCTGCTTTTAGCATTCTTTATTGTTGCCTTTTGATAATTTGACTACAATATGCCTTGGAGATGACTTGTTTGGCTTGAATCTATTTGTGGTTCTTTTAGCTTCCTGGACCTGGATGTCCACCCCTCCCTCATGACTTGTGAAGTTTTCTATTCATTACATATGTTTCCCTCATCTTTTCCCTTCTCTTCTCCTTTTGGAATGCCCATAATATGATCACTTGTTCACTTAATAGTTTTCCATAAATCCTATAGGCTTTCTTCATTCCTTTTTATTCTTTTTACTTTGTCTGCCTATATTATTTCAAAATACGTGAAGTTTAGAGACTCTTTCTTCTGCTTGGTTTAGTCTTGTTGCAGCCCTCAATTGTGTTTTTCATTCATTGAATCCTTCAACTGTAGGATTTGTTTGGTTCTTTGTTGGATTTCTCATTCAAATCATGAATTGTTTTCCTGATTTTGTTGAATTATGTATCTGTATTCTCTTGAATCTGAGTTTCCTTAGGATTATTATTTTGATTTTTTGGCATTTCCTATATTTTGTTATAATTGGGGTCTGTTACTGGAGAATTATTGTTTTCCTTTGAAGGTATCATGTTTCTTTACTTTTTCATGTTTGATATGTCCTTACATTGATTTCTACGCATCTGGTGGAAAAGTCAGCTCTTCCAATTTTATGGAGGTTTCATAGGGAAAGACTTATGTGCATAAATGAGTTGTGGGGTGTCAGTTCAGTGGAGTGCATTGGCCTTCATTCTAGCTGGAAGGAGACTAGTGTGCTATCTTTAAAGTTTCTTCAGCTGCAATCCACACTAGTGATGTTTCTCAGTGGCCTAGATTGAGAAAGTATGTGGCAACTGGGGTGGGCTCACCAGGCTGTTTTTCAAGTTGAGGTCAGATGCATGCACATGGTGGATCAGTCAACTTGGAGTCTGGCTTGCTGGAGTTGGAGCCACGGAGCTTTTACTTTGGCTAGGAACATGGGCATGTGGTTGCTCAGCCTAGGGACGTGTCTGCCAAGGGCAGCCCATGGTGCTGTTTCTCACGCCCAGAATGCAGGCACAAGGCTGCATGGCTGGCCTAGGGGCACATTTGCTGATAGTGGCCCACAGGGCTGTTTATCATCAGGCCTAGGGCACAGGTGCAAGTCTGCTTGGCAGGCCAGGACATGTGCCTATGAGAAGCATCCTATGGGGCTGTTTTTCAGGCCTGGTATGCAGACGCACAGCTGTTCAGCTGGCCTGGAAGCATGTTTGGTAGGGACACCTCACAGGGCTGTTTCTCAGGCCTGGGACATGGTCATACAGCATCTCAGCTAGCCTGGGTATGTGTCTGCTGAGGGTGGTCCACAGGACTGTTTCTCTGGCTCAGGACACAGGCACATAGGTGCTCAGCCAGCCTGGGAGCAGCCCATGGAGCTGCTTCTCAAGCCCAGTATGTGGGTGCAAGGCTGCTCAGCTAGCCTGGGATCATGTCTATTAGGGGTAGCCCATGGGGCCATTTCTCAGGTCCAGTTCATGGGCACACAGCTGCTCAGCAGGCTTGGGGGGTATGTCTGCCAGGGGTGGGCACAGGGCTGTTTCTCAAGCCCATGACATGGCTGCATGACTGTTTAGCTGGGCCAGCGGTGTTTCTGGAGGGAAGGGGGTGAAAGTATCTTTATTTCATACTGATAGCGTCATGAATTTTATCTTGCAACTCTGGGAGTGAGAAATATTCCATCCCTTTATTTTACTAAGTTCATCTGTACAAGGTCCTAATCCTGCCAGATTTAAAAGAAATTTAATCTCTCTCAGCCTAAATCTAACCTGCTTGGTGAGTCATAAAGCAATTACTTGGAATTGCCTTTGAAAATAAGAAATACTGCATATTTAAACATAGTTCCTGTATTGTAGGAATTAGTAACCTCATTAGGGATTCAAAAATACACACATAGGAAGTTTGAGCAACCTGAGAATAGAAAAATAACATCACAAAGGGAGGGATACTTAAATATTACAATGCATGATACTGGCTCAGAAGCAAGATGCCACCAGGTGCTAGAATGGCCTGGATCACAGAACTGTTTATCTGACTCGTAAGCATGAATAAGATTTTAACAGACGAGAGGGAATCCAGGTGTGCGAAATAACCTAAAGCAAGGCTTGGAACTAAGACAAGAATTGTGTTCAAGGCCCAATGAACTGACCTGGCTGGAAGAAAATGTTCATATTGTATAAGGCAGGAATTTGGGATACTTTGCATGTCAAGGAGTTTGAATTTTATCCTATAATGAATGGCAAGTTATTAAAAGATTATGAGCAGAGTGACCAGATCAAACTAGTGTTTTTCTCAAATATATTTAAGATAAATTTAGACCTTAGGGAGCAGCTAGAACAATCCAGGTATGCAAAGAAATGAATGAAAGCAGGGATTGAAAGATAATGACCTTATCAAGAGAAAGAATCAGCATTGCATTGACTAGGCTCCAAGATTTTGAGCCTAGTCATTGGTGACCATGAAGTATTTGACCAAAAAGGGTAATTCTATAAGAGAGGACAATTTTTAGAACAAAATTATTTTAGACAGGAAGTTGAATGATCATACCAGCTAATGATATTTATAATCATTAAAATCTCAAGTTCAGTCTGAAGACAGAAAAGCAAAGGGTTGTGGGCTGACCTTGGGCTGCAACTGTATTTGTGGGTTAGAATGAAATCACTATAGAAAAGTGAAAAAAGGAAATGGTAGAATGAGTTAGGTGTCACATGGTGGCCTTTGAAAAAAAAAAGTTCATAGACTCATGATTCTTGGCTTCAATAAAAAGGCTACATTCAAACAACAGGGAAAGTCAGGCCAAAACTTTGTTTTCAGGTTTTTTAATGACAAAATATTCCTAAATCAACGTTTTATAAATATAAAAAAAATTAAATACATTTCATCTGAATTCACAAAGACAAACCCTGCTGTAAATACTAAGTACAAATTATTCTGTGCTGGACATGGCAAATCTGATTTAGTACAAACTCAGTTTTTAAAAGGAACCTCTTTCCAAATAGTGTTCTTACATAACATTTAATTTTCTTCCTGTTATTTCAATGACACACCTCGTTTTTGCTTTTCTAAGCACTGTTCCCTACATTTTTAAAGCATATTTTATTTCAGAGTGCAACTAGCTTGTGGCCTATTAAGCTACTAGGAAGAGCATAGTTTATGCCACTGGTATGCCTTCTTAGACCATTTATCATTTCTCTACACTTGATTGCTCACTGGCTATTCAAAATTGGAATGTGATACAGCAGTTATAGTTCTGTCTGAACGTGTACCAACCTGAAACTCAAATGGCTGAACAATTTCTTAGTTTTGTTACCAATTTTAAATATTGCTAAAGGATTCTCAACAGGAGGAAGGTTAATGAGCAAGATTAAAATGGCAGCAGCAGATCCAGTTGCGTTTTCTTTTTCATAAGCCTAAAAGCATTGCGGTGTGTTTCAGAGCTGCTTCCTCTACAAATTCTGCATCCACATTGTCATGTCCTTCAAAAGGATACAGGGCTGGAAAAACATGGGGAGGGGGCAGGGAAAAAGAGTTACTATGGGGCCATGAAACATTTATAACTTTGTGCTCACAGCTCATTAAAATCATAATTATATTTTAGTAAAATGATTTTTTTGAGAATGTGTTTTTAAATTTTATTAAACTTCAGCACCAAGAACATTTGCATCAACCAAATGGGCTTTAAACCTCTTGACTCTTTTAAAACTTCAGAGGTGATTATTTGGTAATTTACTCTAGGTAGTAAATGGTGTACTGCTAATGTAAACCAACTGCTATAAGGGCCTACTTGTATGTAAAAGGATTTTGGAAAGAAAACAGTTCACAGAAGTGAATAGGGAAGGACTGATGTGTCAAGGGAAAAGTGGAAAGACCCTGAGAACAGGGAGTAAATTACCTTGATTGGAGGACTCTATATCTGTCAGAATTTCAATGAAGTAGTTCAGAGGCAGAAATTCTACACTGAACGATGACTTGTCAATCATAGAATTCCGAGGCTAAAAGGCAAACCACTTCGGGTGTAAGTTGGTTCTCCACAATAAGCACAATTTTAAAATAAAGTGATAAGAACTATAATTGCTGTCCATATAGATATGTTGTCACGGGCAAACAGGATCCTAAAAACCTTTAGTTGGCTGTGCTTTCAGAGAAACTCACCTGTTTCTTGTAGTTCTGAAGCAATCGCGTCACGTGGTTCCGTGAAATGATGTTAGAACTCATAGGATGATCCCAAAGTCTACAAATCTTCTGACCAATAAGCTATTATGCAAATTGAAAAAAAGTAGAGAATATACAGCACACTATATTAAGTAAACATACCTTATATCTATTCATAATTATAAAGGCATTATTCCAAAGTAGCTGGTTAGCCTAAGGCCCTTGATGATAAGGACCCTTGGAGAAATGCCATGTTCCTATGAAGTTTCAATGAGGGAGTAAATACTCTCTCAAATGCTACATTGAGGAAAGTGGTTTATACACTGATGTTGCCAAACCCTTTTACTGAAATGGAGTTTATCCGCTGCTCTTCAAAACCAGAGATGGGCATGCCAACTCTGATGTTTTGACAGGAAACTAAGGGGTGTACGCATGTTTATATCAACTTCTCTGCCATTGTCTTGCCTAGAAAATTTTAATTCCCTAAGAGTACTGGGGAAATAAACAGATTTGGAGACCAAACTAAATATTCAGCCATGTTCCCCAGAGAGATCTAGCTATGGAAAATATGCTTTGTTTTCTATTCTTGCCTTTGCTTCAGTAAGCCTGTGAGTGAGGGGGGAAGGGCTACTACAGAGAAGGGCGATTAGGTCCAGAAAGACAACAGACAGCCGTTCGTGAGAGGACAGTGCCAGAGGTGCAAGTGTGCAAGGCGTGTACACAGCAGATGGAGCTGGCTTCAGGTCAGGAAGTTTGCAGAGTTAGAGGCTCGAAAGGCCCTGCTGTGGAATTTCATATTTTCATACTATCTCTGACTCTGAGTGTTGATATTCCCTTGTGTTTCTCATTCTTCCTTTCACCCGGGAATGTCTTCCTACCATGGTAGAAATGCAGTAAGGGGAAATACCGTTCTAGAACCTTCTGTCCTCACCTGTATTCAAATGTATCCAATTTAAATCTGTTTAAATACAAAAGCACGTTTCCCCTCTCCCTCCCTCTCAGACTCAGATGTAAATATTAGTGTGGTTTCCTAAGAGGCAAAAATGGCTTAATGTTCTCACTGGACTGTGCCAAGGCAGTGCAGAGCCAGAGGAGCAAGTGCTTTGTAGGCCCAGTGGGAAACAGCTGACAGAGGGCTGGGGACGGGTGGGATTTCTTGGAAGCACTGAAAAGTGAAACGATTCAATTGACTTTAACCCAAAGCAAGTAAATGCTCTTCTTGCAAGAAGAAATTGAAGGAGGGTCATGCCAAAACTTAGGGAGAAAATAAAATGTAACTCAGGATTACCGGAGGAAGCCGCAAAATGATACTGAATTTCAGTTTTTCATTTTTCTCTGTATTGTCCAGATCTACAAAAAAGTTAGAGATTGGCAAATGAAACAAATACCTGTTTTGATACTTCAGCAAGTTAATATTAATACTTGAGTGGTTCATCGTGATAAGACATATCCCAACTGTGTAGTCTGAAGCTAATCTAACAGCATTTTGGAAATTTTACTCTGACTCTCTGAATAAAAAGGGATTTTTCTGTAACAGGCTGCCAGGTGCAAAGCAATTTTATTGACTAACTTAAAACAGAAGGTACCTTGAGGAATGACAAATGCTTTCATATAAACAAAAATCATCTTAAAATACAATTGAATTGAGTGATTATACTACAGAATTTAAAGTTCAAACCCATATAAGCATTGCCCCTTTCAATAATTTTCCTTGCATTTCTAGTCTAACTTTGAAACGACAGCGTTAATAGCTGAAAGTAAGCCATTTCGTGACATTTTCTTGAGAAACGAGCCTGCAGAGGCTCCTAGCCTCAAGTGCCCTCTTGCACAGAAAAGGAATCTAATAGTTGTATGTGGATTGTAAAGTCCCTTAGGACCTCTTGAAGGGCTAAGACACTTTAAATGGGCCCAAAAGATGATTACAGGGAATGGATTGTGCTCACAGGACCAGCTGTATAATTTGTGGGGCTCAGCACAAAATGAACATGAGCAAGCCCTTGTTCAAATATTACTAAGAATTTCAAGATGTAATGCAGCATTAAACTGAAAAGGGGACTCTTAGTGCAGCCAGGCTCTTTGTGACTGCACAGGTTGCACGCCCAAGAAGCTAGCCTTGGCGGTGCTCTGACTGGAACTAGCACTCTGGCAAACTCAGGGCCTCTTACCTTTCATGAGCCTTACGACAGCTGTTTCAGTGAGAAGCAACACTCCACTGTCAATGCAATGCAGCAGGTTATGCAAAGGGAGACAGTGGACCCCGAGGATGGTGTGCAGAGTATGAAAACCTAGGATGAGAGATCCGGAGGGTAAACGCAGTCAGCCAACAGCTCCAGCAGCCCCCAGGGAATGGATTAGATCATGTTAATAAAGCACTTAGTTCAGTGCTTGGTGCCTGGAACCAACTAAATTTCTTGAAAACAAGGTCCAAGTTTTCTTCTCTGTATTATTCATAACTAAATATCATGCTGGGTCTATACTAAGTTTCTGGTAACTATACATTCCCTGCTCCTTGGGTCCATTCCTATGCAAAAAGAGAGCAAGGCCTGCTCAATGGTTTCACAGTTTGATATGTTTGTGATTCTACAGTAAGGTAGTGAAAGAGTACAGAAGCACTTCAGACTTCATACGTCCAGACTAAAAGGTTGTTGGGATGAGGACCTTTTTGCTGAAGGGAAACAAATTTGGACCAGAAGAGAATAGTTTATGTGGCTGATCTCTGGGTATGCCCCAGAGAAAGGCTTTTAGAGTCTACTTGGACTAAAGTATAGTAAAGAAAGAATTAAAACAATATGGCCAGATAGCAAATTTATAGGAATTCAGTGGAGAGGCAGGCATTCTCAAGCCTGTCTCATGGGTAGAGCTACCCACAAAAACCCAGATCTCTAAGTATGCTACTACTGACAAAGATAAGAACATCATGCATGGGAGAAGGTATCAGACCAGGAGAGAATCAAAACAGCTCTCTTGGAAGTGATGGCATTTGTGGGGAGCTTCAAAGGATAGATGCAATTCCTATGAGTGGAAATGAGCGGGGACAGTAGAAAAAGCCAGGTTTGGCATGAGCGGCCCTAGGCCAGAATCCTGCTCTATTACTCACCAGCTGCAGGCAACTAAGCCTTTCTGAGCCTCCATTTCTTCATCTCTAAAATGAAACCACCAGTACCTTTCCCACAGGCTGCTTTGAGAACTACAGCCAGGTCTATGAAGAGCCTAGCATGCAATATAACAATCACAACCCATACTGGGCATGTACCAAGGCTTTCAAACTGTGTACTGGCTCATCTGATCCTCATACAAAACTATGGGGTGGGAATTACTAGATTCCCACTTCATAAGTGGAAAAGCCAAAAGGCAAGATTCACAGGAGCTAGGAAACTTGCCCAGGATCCTATAAATAATAATGTGTAAGTTGAAATTGCATCAACTGTGTGAGTGTAGTGTAGGCTTTCAACCATAATATCACTGTTACTCAGTAACTGGCAGCTGTGTTAATAGAACATGAACAGAGGGAAGATGAGAAAGCATAGGGCATATTCAGAAAATAGTAAATGGTCCAGGTGGGTTGGAATCGTATTAGGAGAATGATTAAGAGGTAAGGTTGGAAAAGCTAATTTATTCAGCACATCCCTTCCACACACCTGGCAAGGGGCTAAAAGTACAAAAATAAGCAAAACAGGCACAATTGCTGCTCCCATACACCTTACAGTCTGGTGGGGGAGACAATTACAAAAAACAGACATTTTAAAAAATGTGACCAGTTCTATGCTTGTGAGTGCAGGTGACAGAGGTTGAATGCTGAATGACAGAGATGTATTAATTTGAGAGACTGAGGAGGCAATGAAAGTTTTTAAGAGGGACAGAAAGAAGATTTACCATTGGGATATTAATATGGCAACAGGAAAGAATGAGTTGGAGTAACAGTTTGCTACAGAAGTT
Source organism: Mandrillus leucophaeus (assembly GCF_000951045.1). NCBI lineage: Eukaryota > Metazoa > Chordata > Mammalia > Primates > Cercopithecidae > Mandrillus > Mandrillus leucophaeus. Next base: position 1,718,241 of record NW_012102965.1, on the reverse strand, counting down.
ATGAAGACCTATAGAGAAGCTATTGCCTGAACGTGGATCAGAGGTAATGGAGGCACTGAATCAGAGAGGCACGGTAACAGGCACAGGCTTCGCAACTGATTGAATGTGGGAATGACAGAAGAATCATAGCCTGCTCTTGGGAAGGTACCTGGCAAAAGGGTGATGCCCAATGAGCAGGGCTTAGATTCAGAGAAATCATGGGATTTTCTCTCTCTAAACACATGAATCACAAGCCATGGGGCACAGTCCTAAGTCCTTGTAACATCAAGGGTCAGATGAAGTACAGGCTCTGCCCACAAGCATGTGTTAATGGGCTAACAGGATAAGTCCACTAGCTTCCTTGAGTCCAAAAAATCTCCACTATTTTACTAATTAACAACAAAGTTTTTCAAATGGATTTGGAAATTCTTCACAAAACTATTAGTAAAAAAAAAAAAAGTTACAAAATTATTTCTGAAGAAAAGTTTATACTACATTATTGATCCTATTGATTTTCTGGATTCAAATTTCCCTCTCCAGCCCTGTGTTCATATCCTAAAGATCCCTGATGACCCTTCATCCTCTATCCCCAGGGCACAGTCCCAAGTTCAGGGACCTGTTCTTGGCCTCTGTACATCAGCTCTGAGCAACAGAGCAAATTGGCTATAATTAGTCATCAGCTCCACCCAACTTTAGTCCTCATCTTCCAGGGCTCCTGGCCGCCTCTGGCCAGCAAGTGCAATACAGTTCCTTTTTTTAAAAGCAAATGCCCTAGCTCTAAACCCTGACTTCCTTCTTGTGGTCCCCATTATTCCCTTCTGAACTTTAACCAATTCATGTTACAAGTTTCTGACAATTGTTTAACTCAAATAGTCCTCATTAGTCCAGTAGGCCTGGAAAGCAAGCACTTACACATGTGCATGTAGAAACACCCTGAATTCATACAAGCATGCACATGTACACACACACACACATGATCCAGTGTCACTTCCCGCCCATCTATTTCCATGTCACATGATGGAAATAAACATTTAAGAGAAAAGGAGAGAGCATGGAATACTATGCAGCCATAAGAAAGGATGAGTTCATGTCCTTTGCAGGGACATGGGTGAAGCTGGAAACCATCATTCTCAGCAAACTATCTCAAGGACAGAAAACCAAACACCTCATGTTCTCACTCATAGGTGGGAACTGAACAATGAGAACACTTGGACAAGGGGTGGGGGAACATCACACACTGGGGCCTGTTGTGGGATGGGGAGCTGGGGGAGGGATAGCATTAGGAGATATACCTAATGTAAATGACAAGTTAATAGGTGCAGCAAACCAACATGGCACATGTATACCTATGTTACAAACCTGCACATTGTGCATATGTACCCTAGAACTTTATAATTTAAAAAAAAGGAGAGAGAAACACCTTTTCCTTACCTGACCCAGACACAAGCCATATGTCTACTTATAATTCTCGACCGCTATGGATAACATTTTTCTATGTTTTCCCTTCTTATCCCTGTGAAGGAATGTGAGTTGGGTAGAAAGTGGATTTTTATCATCTCCAGGCATAACAATGTCCCCCATAAGTTTCATTTATTTTCAAAAGAAGCTTGAACATCTGTAATGAACCAACCTGAAACTGTCAATCCATTTCCCTACCAAATTTTTTGTGTTAACAACAAACAATTAAGAATTTAAGTCACAAAGGTAGTTTTCCTGAAATCCTTCACTCTTTCTAAGGTGTACCTCGTAACTCATATTCCATTGGGATAATTTTAAACCATCCATTCCCCTCATGAATGGTCACTTTCAACTCCTTTTGTACTGCCTCTACAGACAGACATTAAATAAGGTGGATGAAGAATGAAGGATTCCAAACCGTATCAGATGTTTCATAAATTCAGAGAAGCACACGCTGTAGGGATTCTTTAGGCCCATAAATAGCCCATGTTTCAATATCAACTAATTCAACTGGAATATAAAATTCAAGCAGCAGCATGGATTTTGGAGCCAGACTGCCTGGATTTGAATATTGGCTCTGTCACTTAATAGCTATGTGACTTTAGGCAAATTACTTAACCTTTATGGCCTCAGTTTCACCATCTATAAAATGGGAATAATATTAAGTGGAACCACATGAAAGTGCCATTTTTGTTGGCCAAAAAATGGTTGGACACTGACAATTTAATGTGGTCCAATTTAAGTTTCTACCAGTTACAAATTTTATGAAAATTAAGTGTACTAATTTGTGTGTACTTTCAACGGTACCTGGCACAAAATGGGTATCATATATATGTTGACCTAAAATGAAGGAATGAACAAATGATGAATGGATGAATATATATGAATGAAGTAACTAAAAATCAGCTGATATGCAGTTACAGCAATCATAAAGTTTAACACGCATTAGTACTTATATGCAATAATAAACCCATTCATATACAGGCAACTAATCTTCAAAAGCACCAAGAACACACAATGGGGAAAGGATTGTGTATCTCTGATAAGTGGCGTTGGAAAAACTGTCCACAGGCAAAGGAATGAAATGGGACCCTTATCTTTACCATAAACAAAAGTCAACTCAAAATGCATTAGAAAGTTAAACGTAAAACCTGAAACTGAAAAAACCCTAGAAGAAACATAGAGGGAAAGCTTCTCAACATTGGTCTTGGCAATGATTCCTTGAATATGACATCCAAAGCACAAACAATGAAAACAAAAATATGTAAGTGGGACTACACCGAACAAAAAAGCTTCTGCACAGCAAAGGAAACAATCCAAAGAGTAAAGGCAAAACCTACAGGATGACAAAAAGTGTTTGCAAACCATATATCTAATAAAGAGTTAGTATCTAGAACATATAAGGAATTCAAACCTCAATACCAAGAAAACAACCAGATTGAAAAATGGGCAAGGGACTTGAACAGACATTTCTCCAAAGATTACAGACAAATGGCCAACACTTATATGAAAATATGCTCGATATCACTAATCATCAGGGAAATGTACATCAAAACCACAATGAGATATCACCTCACATCTCTCAGGTTGGCTACTCTCAAAAAACCACAATCTAAGTGTTGCCAAGAATGTGGAGAAATTGGAACCCTTATACACTGTTGGTGGGAATGTAAAGTGGTACAGCCACTGTGGCAAACAGTATGGAGGTTCCTCAAAAAATTCAAAAAAAGAATCAATATATGATCCAGTAATCTCATTTCTGGATAAACATTCATAAGAATTGAAATCAGGATCTTGAAGAGATATGCATATACTCCCATGTTTATCGTAACATATTCACAATAGCCAAGATAGAGAAACAACCTAAATGTCCATTGACAGATGAAGGAAGTGTAGAATGTACAGTGGAGGATTACTCAGCCTTAAAAAATGAAATCCTGTTCCATGTGACAACATGGATGAAACTTCAGGTCATTATGCTAAGTGAAACAAGCCAGTCACAGAAGGACAGATACTGCATGATTCCACTTACATGCAGTATCTAAAGTAGTCAAACTCATAGAAACTACAGAAGGTAGAATGGTGCTTGCCAGGAACTGGGGAGGAGGGGATAGGTAATTGCTGTTCACCAGGTATAAAGTTTCAGCTATGAAAGATGAGTAAGTTCTAGAGACCTGCTATCCAACATTGTACCTATATTTAACAATACTGTATTGTGCATTTAAAATTTTGTTAAGAGGGTAGGTCTCATGCTAAGTGTTCTTACACAATAAAAAAATGAACTGATATGTAATGAGCACAAGAGAGTTTGTAGCTAACAGGGGCTTATTTCTCATAATAGACACTGATGTCTATGTACATCTTCCCAACTAGACTCTTACTAATCTTTGTCACTGCTCTAATTTCTAGCACATTACCTGTCATGTCATAGTTACTCAACAAATGTCTGTTGACTAAATGAACAAATGATCAATTAAATGAATGACTGCATGTACATCTCTCAAGGATGTTTCGTGGCCTGACTTGATCCTATTTAAAAATTCGAAGGGAATTTTTTAGCCTCCAAGAGCATAAGAATCAGTTCAATTCTTGGCACTAAGCCAGACCCACTTCCCAGTGTTACTCTTCAGACATCTCAATCAGATAAACTAGGCCTGGCGACATCAGAGACAGAGCTCCCTGAATTAGCTCCACTGGTTCAAATTATCCTAGAAAGCTGCATGGGGTAAGCCTAGGTTCCCTAAAGTTAGTAATAAGCTACAGCATAGTTTAGTAGTCAGAGGAGCTCTGGTCAGCAGAGACCAACCTAAGGGCCCATCACTCACAGTGACACCAGACACACAATTTCTCATACACAAGTCTCATCATCAAACTTACAAAGTACCAAAGGCAAGGGCCCATATGAAGAAGAAATAAATTTATTACACCAAAGGACAAAAGAGCCAACACTTACCAGGAGGCAGAGGTAAAAACAAACTCTTTGTAGCTTCGAGAATCCTGGTCATGATGTGAAAAACTGCAAATTCAGCAGCACTGCCACGACTGTTGCTGGGTTAAAAAAAACAAAGCATGTTAGCCAAGGAGCTCATCTGTGACACCCCATTTGTCCTAAGCAGGGGCTTTGAGTACTACACAAGGGTTCATGCTAATCATGAAATGCTGTGCCTTGTAGAAAGCCCCATAAATATGACTGTGACTGTCATCCTAATGCCTAGAATTTAATCAGAGTAGGCACATATGTTACACATTGTATTAAGTAAAATTCCCCTTCTTGGCAGTACTGGGCTTATTTGTCCCTCCCCTGTCACCAACCATGTGCCAGGGAAAGAGGATGGGTAAAGTAACAGGGGCATAACATTTTTTTTAATTTTAGCTTTTATTATATATTAAAGGGTACACATGCAGAGGGGGCATAACTTTAAATGTTGAGTATAGAATTAAGCTAGATGGTGTTGGAGCTGGTGAGAACTGATTTGAACTAGTACATTTCAAAAGGGTTCTGCTAAAACAGAGTTGTTTCCACTCTTTGTACACCATGATAAAAGTGAGAAATACTTGCGTACAAGTGGAGAATGCAGGAATGAAGATTATGTTTCCTCCAACTGGTTTCTAGGATGTGGCAAATGAGATCCAGCTGGAGGGTGAAGACAGTCCATTAACCATTGCTCCCTTCCTTCCCTCAAGGGCTCCACAGCTAGGCCTCCATAACTCAGATAAGCATTTCAGGGCAGCTGGCATTCAGGCTGCACCCAGACACAGAACTAGCCTTTCTGAGGTCAATTCTAATGCACTGAACCCAAAATGGAAAGACTGAAAATGTGCACCAGAATCTAACAGAGCATCCTCTGTCTGTGCGGGTGGTGCCCCAGCTCAGCCTCCCCAGCCCAGCTAACTGGCCCCACCACTCACACTTCCAGACCCTCATCCATCGGTGAAGGTAAAGTGCTACAGGGTTTGCTCTAGGCCTGTCACAATGCAAGAGTGAACAGTGGTCAGTCAGAAGAAAAGAGACACAGAATGGAGGTCATGATCATGAGCTGTGGAGTAAGACTGGTATCAAGTCCAGATTCTAACATTACTAGTTGTGGAACCCTATAGAGGTTACCCACCCTCTCCAGATTGCAGTGTCCTCATCTGTAAAGTAAGGGGAAATATTTCATAGGGTTGTTGTAAGAATTGGTTAGCACACTGACTGGAACTAATCAACCAAAGTAGGTAGCCTTCTTTGTCTTAGAGCTCTATCCAGAAACCCATTCTAACTCTGCAATGAGTTTGCCAGCAGAAAAGCAGTCCCTATGGAGCTGTTATCGGCCATGAATCCACACATTGTGTGGGTTAAAAACAGGGGGCAAAGCAGCAGGATCTCCATAGACTCACAGGCAAACGCTATCCTCAGTGATACAGATCCTCAGTTTCTCCTTGGCTGAAATCAAGTAAGTTGTAACCAATATAATCAGGTTCTGCAGCAACTTTCTTGGATATGTTTTAGAAAGGATGCCCGCCACTCTCCTTAGAGGGGAGCAGAAGGCATGACTAGTGGCTGCTGGGCAGGGGCAGGGAGATGTGACCTCAATCAGTGACTGCTGAATCAATGTCAGGGACCTTGAGTTTTCTGAGACCTCATATGTATCGTTTCTGGGCCTGTTGGTTCTACAGGCTGTTAACACAAACTGGTGTTAAAACTTATGTTATTAACTATGGAGAAAAATGACGATTGAATGGAAAACCTTCTTAGCACTTTGGGAGAAAAGATTTCAAGTCAACAGAAATAAAGGTGATAGGTGGATGTGTTAAATTACTGTGTGTTGTGAGTTTTTTAAAAAAGCAAGTTAATGTCAACATGGGGAGGATCAGTAACACATTCATAAAATGAGTTCCTTGGTACAGTTCTATTGAGAGGAAGACTTAAGAAATATTTAAATCTCTGATTATAAATATCACTACATGAGAACACTAACTTCTCCAAATATATTAAAAACTATGAAACTCAAACCTTACTATAGAAATTCAGATATATTATGAAGAAACAACACTAATGACTGCAATAAAGGCAGAACACTTGAAAATTAAACATGAAATGATTAAATGAGGATTATGTCTAATAAATTTAATAAATCTTCCAGAGTTCAGTGGAAAAATATATGTTCACACACTGACTTATTTGCATACTGATCTTATACAAATTTGGAGAAATAATGGAGTGTTTTCTCTTTCTGTGCAAATATGTTTTTTTGAATTTGTCCAACATTATTTCTAGATTCTAAGCAAGATCAGGCCTCAACTCTATATGCTTTTTGAAAGACTCAAGACAACCTTAAAATTCCATCTAGTCATATCACTACTATTCACACATAGAGTGGTGTTACCAATCTGGATCACAAAATTTCAGTAAGTGGCTACCAGGTAAGGAACTGCCAATCTCAGTCTCACATGGCAGTATTCATACAAGTGAGCTAGAATCTGGCCTAGTTAGGCCACTGGAACTAATTAAGATTTGAAGTTCAAGTTCTCTCATGTCTGCATAAACCTCCATGTAGATAAGTCATTCCTTACTGTTTAATAAGGAGCTGGAAGTTGCCAAGACGAGATATCAACATTTGGCAAGCATACTAAATTCACTGTCCTATGCTTCCATGGGTGTATAATCAGTATTTGAAGGGAGGGCAAGAACCCACTTTCCAAACCAAATGCTCTTTTGTTTATGGTCCTTGTTTCCCTTTTCTCAATCTATAGCACCAAGTGCTGGTTTAAGAACGGGAGATCTCCAAAAATCTAATTTGAAAAACACATAAATGGGTTCACTGAACCACATTTTCAGAACTATATGGGGAGTGGGGTGAAGGGGGATATGAGGAGAATAAAAAGCAAGACCAACCAGTTTTGAAATGTAGTCCAGAACCATCTGTTCAATTTTCTTCTTTTCTACACCCTGTAGGTGTCTCAAAAAATGGTCTTTTAGCTCAGACACCATCTGAAAACAGGATATGCATTAGATAAGTCACAGCCTACCCACACATACCTGCAACTGGTTTGAATTAGATCCACTTATTAACATTCCTCATCAATATAAAAACTATTGGATCTGAAGGTCCCATCAACGGAAATGCATAACTGTCAATATTTCTCTGGTGCGCATAAATAAGGGGTCCCCAACATTTGCCTCAAAATGAATTACTTATGATTCACCCAAAGCCCAGTGAGCGACTGTGAGTAAGGCTCTAACTCTGATGAGAATCCTCCAAAGAAGACAGTGAAAGTCACCAACTTAGAAGTCACAGGCTCTGGGATCTACCAAACGATGGAAGTCTACTGCTCCTAGAGTCCTGGGGGATTAACAGGAACAACTCTATACATAGAATGACTGAGCCAATGGGGGCAACAGCTTTGGGTGTTTTGGAAGGAGAGAGGCAGGAGTAAACGGGAAATAATCAAGTACTTCCCTCTCCACAGTGGCCACAGACACTCAACACAGCCCCTTGACATGCAAAGGTAATGAAATATTCATTCTGGTGCCTCCGAACAGGTTTATTTCTAAACTCACTTTGTCTGATCATCCTTGGGCCTCCCCACTCCCCCAACCATTAACATTCCCAGCCCTCCCTACCTTTTGCTTTTCTCCTCCTTCCTCCTCTGCCTTTTGCCTAGACAACATGCTCAGCAAGAGCAGGATGCCAGGGCCATGTTTGTGCCAATAAACAGCACAAGGGAGTTGTACAGCTTATATCACCCATGCACACATCTTCTATTTTAGCAGATTCACATTACAATACCCTGAGTAAAACCGAGTCGACAACCTTCCAGGCCAAGACATAGTGGTATATTATTTCAATTCAGTCTCATGCATGTGCCAATTAATTTGGCTTTAAATAAAAGATGTTTTCTGTGTAATACATAGTGCATACTTCTTTGTGCTTTTCAATTTTTCCATGAAGATAAAAATTAAAATCACCCATAATCCTAACACCCACATTAATAATTGAGGGTTATTTTTTTCTTTTCCCTGGTGTGCACACCCATTCTAATGTTGCATGTTTGTCGTATAAACATTGTTTGCCATACTTTTTTTTTTTTTTTGCTCTGTCACCCAGGCTGGAGTGCAGTGGTGTGATCTCAGCTCACTGCAATCTCCACCTCCCAGGTTCAAACGATTCTCATGCCTCAGGCCTCCTAGTAGCTGAGATTACAGGCGTGTGCTACCATGTCCAGCTAATTTTTGTATTTTTAGTAGAGACAGGATTTCACCATGTTGGCCAGGCTGGTCTCGAACTCCTGACCTCAGGTGATCCACCTGCCTCGGCCTCCCAAAGTGCTGGGATAATAGGCGTGAGCTACAGTGCCCAGCCATGTTTGCCATACTATTTTAATGGCTGCGCAATATTTAATTTTATAAAAGTACCATAATTATTTCCTTCTTGTATGTGTGAGATTTTTCTTTTACTATTGTTGCCATATCTAAACTAACCTCTCCTAATATATTAAAAACTATGAAACTCAAACCTTACTATAGAAATTCAAATATATTATGTAGAAACAACACTAATGACTGCAATAAAGGCAGAAAAGTTGAAAATTAAACCTAAACTAATAAATAGATTATCCCATTCTTAAGTCCATATGGTATTAAAAATATGTTATTAGGCTGTCCAGATGTCTCTTTAATCAGCTTTTTAAAGGTTTTGGATTTATTTACAAATTCTGCTTTTCAATTAATTTATTTTGATTTATATTTCTTTGGTCATCCTAGTATTATGACTTCTTGAGAAAAAGTACTTTGTTCTGTTGTTTTTTTGTTGTTGTTGTTTTGTTTTGTTTTTTGAGACAGAGTCTCCCTCTGTCGCCCAGGATGGAGTGCAGTGGTGCAAATCTTGGCTCACTGCAACCTCCACTTCCTGGGTTCCAGCGATTCTCCTGCCTCAGCCTCCTGAGTAGCTGAGATTACAGGTATGCACCATCATGCCCAGCTAATTTTTGTATTTTTAGTACAGACAGGGTTTCACCATGTTGGCCAGGCTGGTCTCAAACTCCTGACCTCAGGTGATTCGCCTGCCTTGGCCTCCCAAAGTGCTAGGATTAGAGGCATGAGCCACTGTGCCCAGCCTGTTCTGTTGTATTTGAAATCCCAAATACAAATGCCACAAAGATGCAGCTCTTTCCTTTTTTAAAGCACTCTCAATGCTATACACTCCTTATCATGTTGTAAATTACATATGTATTGGTGTGATTCATGTGTGTCTTCCCTCCTGACTACATATTCCAAGAGGGCAGAAATCATATGGGTTGCTTACCACTGGACACACAGGGTCCATAATGCTGGCAAAACATACTTGTGTAAAGAATAAAGAATAAGATCAGAACGAGAAGCCCACTGTAACCCTTTCCCCTTGTCTTAGGGTCAGTCCCTAAAGAACCCACATACCACTTACCAGCCCCATGAGCAGCCGCTGGTGGCTGTCTTCCTCCTGCAAGAGGGGTGTTAATCTTGGCCCTGAAATGAAATAGAGCAATAGTTAGGCTCTGAGCAGTTTTCATGAGATGGGTTAGAGGAAGAAGAATCAGCCTGGGTTTCCGTTCTCTGAGTCATTGGGAAAACATAACACTTCCCTGACAGGATGAAAATTTTTCATCACCTAAGTGTGACCTACTCCTACAAGGTGAACTTATCAGAGCCATGTGAAACAGGGAATGACCAAGAAAGGAAGAAAACACATTCCTCAACCCCAGTAGGCTCTAGCTTTGATTTTTGTTTAACACTAAAACTCACTGCTAAGAACCTCTGCTCCACTGAAAACAGAGGGACTTGGGCCTTCTCTTAACCCTTCTGGGATCATAAACTGAGGGAACAGGGCTCAGTGGAAGGACTGCATGGCTCCCTTCTACTTTCTGAACCCTGTAGTTCAGTAGCCTTGGGAGTTACTGAGCTGAGGGGGCCAGTCAATTACTGCAGCAAATACTACTAACTGGCACAAGTTATCAGACTACAAAGGTAGCTAGGAAAAGGTGGAAAAGTGATATGTTAAATGAAATGGTACTTTCTCCACCGTGATTTGCAATGCACACTACAGTGTAGTAGCCCTAGGGGCAGACAAACCCAGTTTTGCTGGAAAATCTGCCCCAAAGCACTTCTAACATCTTTGTATTCCATTCTTTTCTTCTTAAATACTTGAGATCCAGTGCCAGGCAAGAGGGTAGAACCACCCTGCTCAGTGGGCTGGCAACTCCTTCTGGGAGGGCATAGATATCTCTTGACCCCCTGGGATAAATCTTCCCTGGATCCCACACAACCCTTCTGATTGATATGAAACAATTTAACATGTGGATCCAACAGCCCTGCATTTCACAGAATGTTCTGTTTCAGGCAGTGACATTCTTTATGGGGAACTAGTATATGCAAAGCACATGCGAGGAAAGGGAAGAGTTTCCTAAAGTGCATTAAGAGAGACTGACTAGTAGCAGGATGCAAACGGCCTTGACACATACAGTAGCTCCATAAGCAGGGCAGGAGGGGTGGCATGACAGAAACCTCGACCAGACCAGCAACATTCCCTGTTGCAAAACCCCCAGCAATGCAAGGATGGTATGCCTGAAACACACACACGCATGCCCCTGTCTGGCAGGGCAGATCCCCTGGCTTCAGGCATTGATGGCCTGGTAAGGCAGGGGCTGGTTCCTCCTGGTCTGGTCAGTGAGCCCAGGCTCTGTCAGCCTAAGCTGGATGACAAGTGCACTGTCACAGTTCACTGTGCTGTGTGCACAGTTGCAGGAGGTGCAGCAATGCACAGTATAAAATAGTTTCCATTAGAGTCACCCAACATCCAAGCCCATAAAACAGGATTGGGATATAAAAACAAAAGCTTATTTAATGAAGGCTGACCTTCATGAGGCATGGAAGTGTTCTTCTGGCAACTACAAACAAGCCTATGCCTGAATATGCTCAGCATTACCCTCCCCTCGTTTCACCTGGCCAAGTCCCCTTTGTTTATCAAGACTTAACTCACATGTCAGCCCTTTGGGGAGCCTCTTCCAACCTCCCTCCCTCTCCAGCCATCCCCGCTCCTGACCTATCCTCTCACTCCCTACACCTACAGATTACATAATACCTGTCATTTGGTTTAGAAGCCACACGTTAACATTTCTTCCTTACACACTAAGGATAAAGGAGCCACCTCAGGTACCCACATGCGCTAAGCACTATGCTAGGTGCTATCTGCATTACCCCAGTTAGTCTCATTATCTCCTCATTCCCCTGAGGAGGACAGTGCACAAATGGTTAAGTGACTTGCCCAGGAGCACTTGGTTCACATGAGGCCATGCTGGAATATAAGTCCAGCTCTGTCTAGCTCTCAAGCCTATGCTCTTTCCACACTGCTTACCTGGAAGCTCCTCATCTTTATACCTCTAGGACCTGTGTGCCCAATTTTTAACCAAAATGAGAGGCACATACAAGGCAAAACCTGGTAGGATCAGACAGCTAGAAAGCAAGCAGCACCAAGCCAAGGGAATTGCCAAAATGCATCCTTGTGGGCACAGCCAGAGGGCAGCTCTGTATGACAGGAAATAAGGAGAACCGCAAGGCAATGCATCACCCAGGGACTCCCACAGCAAAAGCACATTCAGCAGCTGTCCCCAGAGGTCCTGGCGCCTAGACAGACATGGGAAGAGCCGTGCAGCCACTCTAACAACAAGATATTAAAAGGTGCTGCCTGCACCACACTACTGGAAGTGATTTTCTTGCCAACCCACAGTGGTAGGAAGAACAGTGCTACAAACAAAACACTGACTGAAACCCAGAAGGCTTTATTACAGATCTTTTCTTACCCAAATTTCTTGCTTCTAGGTTAGAAATCACCCTACGAAGAAATTAGCCATGTTATTCATAGACAGCATTGCTTTTAAAAAATTTAAAGCCACATTATACAAAGATATCCTCCTTTAAAAATGCATAAAAACCACTGTAGAAACTATTCTTAGGCTGCTGAAAATCATTTCACTACATTTGATCAATGTAGTGAAAGCCACATTAGGCAATTATAAAATCTCAAAACCCTTTAGTGCCAACAACGGCAATAATTTAAAACAATTGTAGCTCTCAGTTATTGAAAATAATGGGGACAGAAAATAGAACAGAGGTTGGAATGGGGCCTATACTTTTAGTACTCTGAGATGACTCATATATCCAGAAAATAGGCTTTCAAAATAAGAGCAAGCTCACTAGCCCATTGACACTTAAAAAAAAAAACAAACAACCGAGTATTTGCCTTTTTCTCCTAAAATGCTCACTAATAGGAAATTTCTTTACCACTGATCCATTGTAAACATCTATCCACAGGTTACAAGTCTATAAGGTTCAACATATAAGCTTTTCCCACTAGAAATTCCAGCAACAAATTCCAGAATAGGGTCCAAGTGGATGCATTTGTGAAGCTGACAATATGATTTTGCTGGGGATATGCAACAAAAGTAAACTACTTCTATAAAAGGTAGCCAACGAAACAAAGTAATTGTAAATGTTAACCATCTTACAGATACGATAACCTCTAATTTCACTTACTTTATTGCATTATCAAGAATAGTCCTCACGTATGCCGTGGACCTTCTTTTTCCTGTTTTCTAGGAGTGAGAACACATTAGGAGTATGGAAGGTAAAGGTTTTATTGGTGACTTTTCACATCAAGGACATAATGCAATACAGTTAAGAGCATCAGATAGAAGAAATATATTTTCCAGGTAATCAGAACACCTAGATTTTTCAAAAAGTTTTAAGAAACATTTTATTCTGAAACAATTACAGATTCACAGGAAACTGCAAGTCAACTATATACTACATACAACAACACTAATCTATGTGCAGCGATACTAGAGAGAGATCCAATGTACCCTCCACCCAGTCTCCTCAGTGCTTATATCTTACATAACTAGAGCACAATATCAAAATCAAAAATTGACATTGGTACAATGTGTGTCATTCTATGTCATCTTATCATGTTTAGATTCATGTCCCACAAGATACCACCACAATCAAGATAGAGAACTCTTCGATCACCCCTGAAGATTTCCCTAGGTCACCCCTGGACAGTGAGTCACATCCACTATTCTCCCTCCAACTACCCCAACCCCTAATGACCACTAATTTGGGAACACCTAGATTTCTTTAAATCAATTTTTAACTACATAAGTAACCTGAGAACACATCTGAGATGTGGATATTAATCGTACTTCTACTATGAATGTGCTGTGTGTCCCTTAAACTTTCTGCTCTTCAGTTTCCTCCCCAGGAGAACAGAGATCATAGAAGCATCTCTGCCTACTGAGATCAGTAATGACAACGTTTGAGTGCCTGGCAATTGAGAACAGTGCTGCACATGGAAGCCAGCCTTATGATTTAAAGGCATCGCCTGGATCCAGTCCACTATGCCTGGCAGCTGGCTTTGTTCTCACTGACCCACTCATACCTCTTCAGAGATCAGGTTGTGCCACTCTCTCCTGACCACAATGTTGTTATAGTGGAAGTGTGGCTTGGCATACTTAACATATTCTAGGTTGGAGTTCAGTTTTTCCCAGTAGCCCTTAAAGTTGAGCACCTGTAGGAGACAAAAACATCAGTGGCCTTCAGAGGCAGGCCCAGTGGCCCAAACCACCCAGCGAGTATCACGCACGCCTTATTTCCCCAGCTCTCATGGCCCACGTTTCTGAGTGAATACATTCCACAGAGGATGGCATTCTAGACCCAATAGGGATTCTAAAATAGACTTAAAGGATCTTGTTTCCCCACTTCATTTTCTATCTTTTTTGTTTTGTTTTGTTTTGTTTTTTTAACCACATAGAGAATTGCTGCTCACTTCTCAAAACCAACAGGACTTCCCCGGGTTGAGGCTTAGCAGGGAAACCTGTATTAAACACATTGAGTCATTTCCTCCCTAGAGCCCTGTTTTTATGACTTAGGTGGTGTCAACAGTGCCATGTTCACTAAGACAAAGTTCATTAACATTTGGATAAGTAGAGTAGGCGTACTTTCCTGCTAAACTTATTTACTCCCAAGGACATTTTTCAAAACCTAGGAATCAAAAAAAGATAAAATGAACTAATTTTACATTGTCACATACACCAAAACAGAATTAGTCAGCATTCTATCTAGATCTTTGAATTATTGATATAATTGTACTACCCTGAAGCAAGAATGTATCCATTATATTCATTTTTAAATAATAAAAAGGAATGTTAATACATTCTTAGTGTTGAAGGATATTCTGACACAAACCAAAAAAGGTAGACTTATGATACTTTTTGCCAAAATATGTGCATTTACAAATGATTTGATTGGGGCCAGAGATGTAATGTGTGGTCATAAAACTAAGTGAGCTATTGCCTGCCAAGGTGACAGACTTGGCTGAACTGCAAGAAAAATAAGAAAACTTAAAAAACAAAAAACAAAAAACAAAAACAAAAACAAACCTCGATCAAGAAAAATGCCCTCATGTTAAATTATAGCACATTATTACCATTTTTATTCAAAAGACAGTCATAATTGGTTTGAAATGTATTTTGGAGTATCAGTAAAGTGAATAACATAACATTAAAACTTGCTGTTTCAGAAGCCTGAAATGCCCATCCAGCCAACATCCCTCCTCCCAGAGACAGAAAAACTCTTGCCAAGAAAGTCTCATTTCCAGGGGAAAACATGAATCAGATCCCACTCCTCACTTGACTCACCTCACTCATCTTTTCTTTCCCTTTCCATTTAGTTATAATGAATGTACACTTATCCACCCTTTAGTTCTTCTTTGTATTTAAGAAAAAAAAAAAAAAAAAAGACAAGACAAATCCTGTAGACGTTTGACAGAATTAGGTCCCTGACTGGAAGTCTCTAAAGATTTCTTGCTGTTCTAATCTGGGCTCAGGCACAGGAGTGCCAAAAGCCAGAACACTAATTGGTGTTGTGGTGACATCTAGCGTTCTGTTGAGCTATTAACTCCTCCTGCTTGGCCACAGGAGTCCCACCACCCACGCAGTTTACCCAGATGTTGCCCAGGACAGGATATGGGAGGGGAGAAAGTCAGGTGCCCTCTACCTGTCATCTGGCCCCATCCCCTCAAGTCAAATGCTATCCTGTTGTTAGAAGTCCCCACTCACTGCAGCTCCTAAGAAAAGATCTCGCCCAAATTACCTTCCTTCTTACTCCATTTTAAAAAATCCCTTTCCTCATAACCTTTTGGGGAGGTAGGCACATTTTTCGTAGTTTTGTTTTATTTTAAATTAACAAATAATTGTATACATTTATGGGTTGCAATGTGGTGTTTCAATACATGCATACATTGTGGAATTATCAAATCAGGCTAATTAGCATAGCCATCTGTCTGCTAAGAAGAAACAGATCAAACAGAGCTCGCCACATGTCCGTGGACAGGCTTTTGAGGGGCTCCAGCACCCACTGCCTGAATGTAAAACAGAGCATGTGTCTGTATGAGTGCTCTTCTGGGGAGACAGTCTATAGCTTGCACCAGATTTTCAAAGAAATCCATGGCCTAAAATAGACTAGAGTTAGAAGGAAAAGGATCTGAATTTAAAATAAAACAAAAATTAAAACTTACATTTAAGTAAGAAATACTGTTAGCCAAACATCCCAAAAATATTTTCACATGAACTTACATCGTTTTCAGGGAGGTCACTGACCTAATATAGATATTAGAATATCTATAATATCTTACAGATATTAAGATGATACAGAAAAAAAAACTATGTCACTATTTGGTATCCACTAGAGAAGTGATAATTTTTCTCAGTTAAGAAATGCAGCCTGGTGCGATGGGTCATGCCTGTAATCCCAGCACTTTGGGAGGCAGAGGCAGGCAGATCACAAGGTCAAGAGATCAAGACCACCCTGGCCAACATGATGAAACCCCATCTCTACTAAAAATACAAAAATTAGCTGGGCGTGCTCGCATGCACCTGTAGTCCCAGCTACTTGGGAGGCTGAGGCAGGAGAATCACTTGAACCCGGGAGGCGGAGGTTGCAGTGAGCCAAGATGGCACCACTGCACTCCAGCCTGGCGACAGAGCGAGACTCTGTCTCCAAAAAAAAGAAATGCACAGAGATCATTGTAAGTTAGAAAGTCGATTTGAGTCAGTGAAGGACAAGGAAAGGATGTTCCAGGTGGGACTCTTAGGTGTGAGCAAAAACAGAGACTATAACCTGGATTCGGGGCTCAGATCTGAGCCAGAGCATTAGAGCCAACAGCACTTCATTCTCTATGGTGAAGACAATACCCTCCAGCATGGGCAACTCCCAGCCTCAGCTGCCCATTGGAACCACCTGGGTCCCATCCCCAATTTGATTTAATTGGCCTGGGGTGTGCCTGAGCCTTATGAGTTTTACAAGTTCCCCCAAGTGATCCTAACATTCAGCCACGACTGAGAACAGTGAGCATGTTCAAGTAATCCTGGGCACCCCACCCTCAAACACTTAATTCAATCTATACACCTCTAGTTTATTGTGTGGTTTTAAAATAGGAGATATAGTTGAAGAGGTAGTTAGGGCCAAATCTTTGAGGGATTCTAAATGCCAAGGTGACGCCAGCATGCTCATTATCCCAGAGAATAAAAGGATCTCCCACATAACATTTTAGATGCTGTAACCCAGAATGGAGGGGAGGGGAAGGGAGAGTTGAATCTGCACAATCCCATCCTAAAAGCCAAGACACACCATTGCACCACCTATGCTCTAGGCTGAGCCTGGTCAAGAAACAACAGATGCTGGTGAGACTGTGGAGAAATAGAAATGCTTTTACACTGTTGGTGGGAATGTAAACTAGTTCAACCATTGTGGAGGACAGTATGGCGATTTCTCAAAGACCTAGAACCAGAAGTATTATACCATTTGACCCAGCAATCCCATTGCTGGGTATATACCCAAAGGAATACAAATCCTTCTATTATAAAGCTACATGCACATGTATGTTCACTGCAGCACTATTCACAATAGTGAAGAAATGGAATCAATCCAAATGCCCATTAATGATAGACTGGATAAAGAAAATGTGGTACATATACACCATGGAATACTATGCAGCCACAAAAAGGAACAAGATCATGTCCTTTGCAGGGACACAGATGGAGCTGGAAGCCATTATCCTCAGCAAACTAACACAGGGAGAGAAAACCGAATGCCACTTGTTCTCACTTATAAGTGGGAGCTGAACAATGAGAACACATGGACACAGGGAGGGGAACAACACACACTCGGGCCTCTTGGGGGTTTGGGGGAAGGAAAGCATCAGAGTAAATAGCTAATGCATGCTGGGCTTAATACCTAGGTGATGGGTTGATAGGTGCAGCAAACCACCGTGGCATACGTTTACCTATGTAACAAACCTGCATGTCCTGCACATGTATCCTGGAACTTAAAATTTAAAAAAAAAAAAAAAAAAAAAAAAAAAGGATGAACCTGGGAGCACAGGAAATCACTGTCAATCAGCTAGCACTTATCCAACAAAGCAAACACTGTACTCATCAGGAACAACAGCACCACAAAATGAAAGCCACAACCGCCCAAAAAGCCCATCACCAGCTACTTGAAAAGAGCTAATAAAGCTTTAAAAATAAAACACAAAAATGCTGTATAAGAAACATACCCATGCCGGGTGCAGTGGCTCACACCTGCAATTCCAGCACTTTGGGAGGCCAAGATGGGTGGATTACTTGAGCTCAGGAGTTCGAGACCTGGGCAACATGGTGAAAGCCTGGCTCTACTAAAAATGCAAAAAATTAGCTGGGCATGGTGGCGTGTACTTGTAGTCCCAGCTACTTGGAAGGCTGAGATGGGAGGATCACCTGAACCTGGGGAGGCAGAGGTTGCAGTGAGCCAAGATCATGCCACTGCATTCCAGCCTGGATGACAGAATGAGACTGTCTTTAAAAAAAAACCAAAGCAAAGAAAAATACCCCTGAATTAGAGACAATGTTAGAAGCAATCAGATCCTCAAGGAATGACCTAGAAGCATTTTCCTACATAAAGGGGAGTTTTTTCTTGTAGGATGACCTGAAATAATTGCCAAACACAGCCCATCACAACTATTCACTGAACAAAAGAACCAGTGGGTTACATTAAGGAATTGTTTCCCATTTATTATTTGGATTGCTGATTAATCCAAAAACAAACAAACAAACAAAAACTCTGTGGTACTGGTTCATCTGCAAATTACTGCCAGAAAAAAAAAAAAAAAATCTGTCTTTCATTTCTAAAAGGCCCTCTGGCTTTGGTCCTACTTCTGCTGATTAACCAGCATCTTCTTACAGAGGAGTCGGCCAGCTCAAAGAGAACCATTTCCTCTGTGTGCCAGGACTCAACTAGCACAGCTAAAGCATCATCCAATTTGGCTCTTCAGTGGATCCCATCTCAGTATCAGCTTTTACTTACAGCCCAGAGAAACACAGTGACCCACTACCTCTAAGCATTGACAGAATAAATAGAAAATGTTTGTGTATACATAAAGCTAGGAAGGCACTAAACTAAGATGCTCTAAACAGGAACACTCATTCACAGGGTAAGTGACCAGAACTCCTAAGGCTGCCCACTTAGGGAAATGCATACTTCAATTTCAAGGTCTCCTGAATATAAATGGACTCGCTCCTTATCTCGCAAAAATTTCCACTTACTTGCCCATCTGGGTAGTTTCTATTATTTTCAATGGGTTGAATTTTTTTCTAAAAATGAAATCACTAAATATGGCTCTAAACTATTCCATCTCACAATCAGTTTATGCCCTGAGAAAGTCAATGCTAAGCTCTTTCCCTCCTCTCAGTCTTGAGAATTAAAAACACTTGTCCCCAACCAAAACTATGAATAAGACCAGCACAGTGTAGTAGCTGGTAGAAGAGGAACAAAAACAAGAATCCTCCATCCTGGGTCTGTTCCTCAATTTCATCATCTAGGAAGTAGCCTGAAGACACCCCCATTGGTACAGAAACAACAGGAATGAAATCACTAGCCTCAAGCTCTTCTTTTTGTTTTTGTTTTTTTGAGACGCAGTCTCCCTCTGTCGCCCAGGCTGGAGTGCAATGGCACAATCTTGGCTCACTGCAACCTCCACCTCCCAGGTTCAAGCAATTCTCCTGCCTCAGCCTCCCGGGTAGCTGGGACTACAGGCGCCCACCACCATGCCCAGCTAATTTTTGCATTTTTAGTAGAGACAGGGTTTTCACCGTGTTGGCCAAGCCGGTCTCGAACTGCTGACCTCAGGTGATCCACCCGCCTAGGCCTCCCAAAATGATGGGATTATAGGCATGAGCCACCGTGCCCAGCCAGTATCATCTTATTTTTTTAATCTATGCTAATCTACCTCTAATTAGTATTTTTTTGTTGCATCATAAAATTAAGGTTTATGGTATCCACTGGCCTCACTATAATTAACTGTTCCAGAAAATATGTGCAAACTGAACTTTGGGAAATCAGTATTTCCCACATAACCAACTAACACGGCTATTAATGCTACATCTTTGTCAAAGCAACAATTTTTTAAAATTGTAAACTATTACATTGTAATTATACCAATACTTCAGACCACTAAAAATCTTTTTATTTAAGTGATCATGGTTGTCTGTATTGTGGGGGTCAAGTCTTTTGTGCTTTTGTGTCTTTTGTGCTTCACTAAGCAATTAATTACACTCATGCTCTGCCCAATTAAAACTTCGTGTTTTGTTTGTGAGGTGGAGTCTTGCTCTGTCACCCAGGCTGGAGTGCAGTGGCGTGATCTTGGCTCACTGCAACCTCCACCTCCCAGGTTCAAGGAATTCTCTTGCCTCAGCCTCCCAAGTACTGGGGGTTACAGGCGTGCACCACCACACTCTGCTAATTTTTATATTTTCTATAGAGACAGGGTTTCACCATGTTGGCCAGGCTGGTCTCGAACTCCTGGCCTCAAGTAATCCACCCACCTCGGCCTCCCAAAGTGCTGGGATTACAGGTGTGAGCCAGCTCACTCAGCCTAAAACAGTTTAACACCAGTGAAAAAGCAGATAAGTCTCTGAATGGAGAGCAGCCCAGGTATAAACTACTCTTCTCCCAGTTGCTCAGGGACATCAGACGACTGATAGACATTGGCAGTAACACCCTCACATCTGAGTGGCCATAAGTAGAAAGGAGCAGTAAGTTTTTTTCCTTCCCAGTCTCCGAGTCAGGTAATCAACAATCTCTAACAAGTGACTAAATACAGATGTCCAACTTAAAGACTGTGGTAAAAATATCCCATTTCTCCATTTGTATCATGCTCATCTTTATACTTATATTTATTTTCCAGTTTTAAAAACCCATACATGCTTCCTGTGGTTGAATAGTTTTAATGGTTTTTCTTCTCATAAAATGAAGGGCAGGCCAAGTGTGGTGGCTCATGTGTGTAATCCCAGCACTTTGTGAGGCTGAGGTGGGATGATCCCTCGAGGCCAGGAATTTGAGATCAGCCCCAGCAACATACTAAGACCCTGTCTCCACAGGAAAAAAAAAAAAAAAATTAGCCAGGCTTGGTGGCGTGTGCCTGTGGTCCCAACTACTTGGGAGTCTGATGTGGAAGGACTACTTACGCCCAGGAAGTCAAGGCTGCAGTGAGCCACTATGGCACCACTGCACTCCAGCCTGGGTGACAGAGGGAGACCCTATCTCAATCAATCAATCAATCAATCAATCAAAATTTTTAAAAAATAAAAATAAAATCAAGGGCAATTTTTAGCCCTTTATGAAAGTTGCCGTTTCCCTAGAGCAATCCATAGTTTACAAAGGGATAAAATCATTCTTAGGAAGGACACTGTTAATGACATTCCTTTTAAGGCAAGCACCTTGTTTCAATATATTTCCTGTTTAGTGTTTTTAAAATGACTTTGAGAACTATTTATAAGATGAGGAAGTCCTTTGTCTCTCTAAGGAAGATTTTCTGATTTAACTGGTTTATCCTGCCCAAGATGTTCATATAGGTCTTAGTCTGTTCAACAGGTCTTAGTCTGTTACAGCAGCTACACCAAAATACTATAAACCAGATGGCTTATCAGCAAATTTATTTCTCACAGTTCTTCAGACTGGAGTGCCCAAAATCAGGTTGTGGTCAGATGTGGTGTCTGATAAGGGCCCACTTCCTAGACCTCCATGTGTTCACTGTAACCTCATGTGGCGGGAGGGCAAGTTGGCTCTGTAGGGTCTCTTCTATGAGGGTACTAATTGCAATTGCCAGGGCTCTGCCCTCATGAACTAATGACCTCCCAAAGGCACCACCACCTAAAACCATCACCTTGGGGGTCAGGACTTCCATATATGAATTCTGAAGAGATGTAAACATTCAGACCATAGCATTATCACAATTTATTAAACATTTGTACAGTGTTCCACTTTATACTAAAAGGAAGTGCTTCAGAATGCAGAGAGAACAGGAGGAACGTACCTATCTAGTTCCCACACATACACCCCTACCCCTTTCCTCCCTTGACTCCTTATCAGGGCACTCATCTACTAAGGCAAAAAGAAATAAGTGTGGTCAGAGTAAATAGGATGGGTCCCTTGGGCTCAAAGAAAGAATGTGGAAGCAAGCACACACTCTTAGGTAATTTGTGATTCAGGTCATGAGTGTCCAGAGCCACCTCCTATTGGGTAAGTATGGCAAGAACAGTCACATAACTGGGACTAGGGAGAGAGGAGCTGAGGGTGGGACATGCTCGTGCAACCAGCTTCATCCCTCTATAATTAAGTTGGGACTTGGGATAGAAGAAGTAGGTTAAAGGTGAAGGTAGCAGCTTGGAGTGAGTGAGTGGTATTATGCAAGCAGACATGAGGAAACAAATGAGAAACAGCGGGACCAGGTGTCTTTGGAATGGGAATCTCCTGATTAGAGTCTCCCATGCTGAGCATTTGGGGTGGGTGGAGTTGGTCAAACCAAACCCAGTACTATCTTCTCCTGAGTCCAAGGCTACTCTCAGTAATATACCTCTGCCTTGCTTGATGGATCGTGGCTATGTGCAGAGGGTCAGAGAGAGATCTACAGTGCCTCATACTTGTCCTTGGTATTAATAACTACTAGCACATGAGTATAGGTGGAGCCAAAAGAGCTCCCAAGCATGTGTGGAAATGGTGAATGGGAAACAACTGTCTGCAGAGCCAAATATGACAGCTCTGGGTAGAGGAGAAAAACGTGAGGAGAAAGAGGGAATGTAAAAGGAGGACAGAAACACATGGAGGACACAAAATACCCCATTTTACACACACCCACACATGGAAAACAAACAAGCCAGTGCAAAAAAGAAGTAACTTTGTTTCTAAGCAAAGTTAAACCATATTCTTAGAAAACCTAATAGGTAAAACTTAATAGGACCTTTCCACCACTTTTATACTTAACTTTTTAAATGAAAATACACAATGTTGATAAGGTTGTAGTAAAACTGGTAAACTCATAAATCCCTTGTAAATGTAAATTAGCCCTTGTCAGGCCTCTGAGCCCAAGCTAAGCCATCATATCCCCTGTGACCTACAGTATACATCCAGATGGCCTAAAGGAAGTGAAGAATCACAAAAGAAGTGAAAATGGCCAGTTCCTGCCTGAACTGATGACATTCTACCATTGTGATTTGTTCCTACCCCACCTTAACTGAGCGATTAACCTTGTGAAATTCCTTCTTCTGGCTCAGAAGCTCCCCCACTAACCACCTTGTGACCCCTGCCCCTACCTGAAAGAGAACCCCCTTTGACTGTAATTTTCCACTACCCACCCAAATCCTATAAAATGGCCCCACCCCTATCTCCCTTTGCAGACTCTCTTCGGACTCAGTCCGCCTTCACCCAGGTGATTAAAAAGCTTTATTGCTCACACAAAGCCTGTTTGGTGGTCTCTTCACACAGACGCAAGTGACATTTGGTACCAAAGACCTGGAACAGGAGGACTCCTTCGGGAGACCGGTCCCCTGTCCTCGCCCTCACTTCCGTGAGGAGATCCACCTATGACCTCAGGTCCTCAGACCGACCAGCCCAAGGAACATCTCACCACTTTCAAATCGGGTGGGCGGTCTTTTCACTCTCTTCTCCAGCCTCTCTTGCTACCCTTCAATCTCCCTGTCCTTCCAATTCCAGTTCTTTTTCCTCTGAAGTAGAGACAAAGGAGACACATATTATCTGTGGACCCAAAACTCTGGTGTCAGTCACAGACTCTGGAAGACAGTCTTCCCTTGGTGTTTTAATCACTGCAGGGAGGCCTGCCTGATTATTCACTCACACTCCATTGGTGTCTGATCACCATGGGGACACCTGCCCACATTCACCCAGGCTTGGTGGCATGTGCCTGTGGTCCTGGGGTCATTCACCCACATTCCCTTGGTGGCAAGTCAATTACAGGGACATTTGCTTTGGCTGCTTACCCACACTGCAGCCCAGGGCTGCTCACTACACCCCACTTCTCTCTGTGTCTCTACCCTCTCTTTTATCTGGGCTTGCCTCCTTCACTATAGCAAACTTTCACCCTCCATTCCCTCTTCTTCTCCCTCAGCCTGTGTTCTCAAAGACTTAAAACCTCTTCAACTCTCACCTGACCTAAAACCTAAGCAGCTTATTTTCTTCTGCAACACTGCTTGGCCCCAGTACAAACTCAATAATGGTTCTAAATAGCCAGAAAACAGCACTTTTGATTTCTCCATTTTACAAGACCTGGATGATTTTTGTCGAAAAATGGGCAAATGGGTCTGAGGTACCTGACGTCCAGGCATTCTTTTACACATTGGTCCCTCCCTAGTCTCTGTTCCCATGCGACTCATTCCAAATCTGTCTTCTTTTTCTCCTGTCTGTTCCTTCAGTCTCCACCCCAAGCTCTGAGTCTTCTGAATCCTCCTTTTCTGCAGACCCATCTGACCTCTCCCCTCCTCCCCAGGCTGCTCCTCGTGAGGCCAAGCCAGGTCCCAATTCTTCTTCAGCCTCCACTCCCCCACCCTATAATCCTTTTATCACCTCCCCTCCTCACACCTGGTCTGGCTTACAGTTTCCTTCTGCGACTAGCCCTCCCCTACCTGCCCAACAATTTCCTCTTAAAGAGGTGGCTGGAGCTAAAGGCACAGTCAAGGTTAATGCTCCTTTTTATTTATCCAACCTCTCCCAAATCAGTTAGCATTTAGGCTCTTTTTCATCAAATATAAAAACCCAGCCCAGTTCATGGTCCATTTGGCAACAACCCTTAGACGCTTTACCTCCCTAGACCCAGAAGGGCCAGAAGGCTGTCTTATTTTCAATATGCATTTTATTACCCAATCCGCTCCTGACATTACATAAAGCTCCAAAAATCAGATTCCAGCCCTCAAACCCCACAACAGGACTTAATTAACCTCACCTTCAAAGTGTACAATAATAGAGTAGAGGCAGCCAAGTAGCAACATATTTCTGAGTTGCAATTCCTTGCCTCCACTGTGAGAGAAACCCCAGCCACATCTCCAGCACACAAGAACTTCAAAATGCCTAAGCCGCAGCAGTCAAGCATTACTTCAGGACCTCCTCCCCCAGGATCTTACTTCAGTGCCGGAAATCTGGCCACTGGGCCAAGGAATGCCCACAGCCCAGGACTCCTCCTAAGCTGTGTCCCATCTGTGCGGGACCCCACTGGAAATCAGACTGTCCAACTCGCCTGGCAGCCACTCCCGGAGCCCCTGGAACTCTGACCCAAGGCTGACTCCTTCCCAGATCTTCTCAGCTTAGCAGCTGAAGACTGATGCTGCCCGATCGCCTCAGAAGCTTCCTGGACCATCACAGATGCTTTCAGTAACTCTTACAGTGGAAGTTAAGCCTGTCCCCTTCTTAATCAATACAGAGGCTACCCACTCCACATTACCTTCTTTCCAAGGGCATATTTCCCTTGCCTCCATAACTGTTGTGGGTATTGACGGCCAGGCTTCAAAACCCCTTAAAACTCCCCGACTCTGGTGCCAACTTGGACAATATTCTTGTATGCACTCCTTTTTAGTTATCTCCACCTGCCCAGTTCCCTGATTATGTCAAGACATTTTAACTAAATTATCTGCTTCCCTGACTATTCTTAGGCTACAGTCACACCTCATTGCCACCTTTTCCCCAGTTCAAAGCCTCCTTCACATTCTCTCCTTGTATCTCCCCACCTCAATCCACAAGTATAGGACACCTCTACTCCCTCCTTGGTGACAGATCACGCACCCCTTACCATCCTATTAAAACCTAATTACCCTTACCCTGCTCAATGCCAATATCCCATTCCTCAGCACACTTTAAAAGGATTAAAGCCTGTTACAGCATGGCCTTTTAAAGCCTATAAACTCTCCTTACAATTCCCCCTTTTGCCTGTCCCAAAAACAGACAAGCCTTATAGGTTAGTTCAGGATCTGCGCCTATCAACCAAATTGTTTTGCCTATCCACCCCATGGTGTCAAACCCATATACTCTCCTATCCTCAATACCTCTCTCCACAACCCATTATTCTATTCTAAATAAACCTAGTTGACCCCATAGATCCTAAATCCTTTCCCCACTTCCCTTTCCATTCCTTAAAAAACAGCTCCCACACTAGCTCTCCCTAACTCATCACTCCCTTTTCATTACACACAGCTGAAGTGCAGTGCTATGTGGTAGGAGTTCTTACACAAGAGCCAGGACAGCACCCTGTAGCTTTTCTGTCCAAACGACTTGATCTTACTATTTTAGCCTAGCCTTCATGTCTGCACGCGGCAGCTGCCGCTGCTTTAATACTTTTAGAGGCCCTCAAAATCACAAACTATGTGCTCAACTCACTCTCTACAATTCTGATAACTTCCAAAATCTGTTTTCTTCCTCACACCTGATGCATATACTTTCTGCCCCCTTCCACTACCTCTCAGCAAGCCAAACTCATTGCCTTAACTCCAGCCCTCACTCTTGCAAAAGGATTACATGTCAATATTTATACGACTCTAAATATGCCTTCCATATCCTGCACCACCATGCTGTTATATGGGCAAAAAGAGGTTTCCTCACTATGCAAGGGTCCTCCATCATTAATGCCTCTTTAATAAAAACTCTTCTCAAGGCCACTTTACTTCCAAAGGAAGCTGGAGTCATTCCCTGCAAAGGCCATCAGAATGTGTCAGATCCCATCACTCAAGGCAACGCTTATGCTGATAAGGTAGCTAAAGCAGCAGCTAGTGTTCCAACTTCTGTCCCTCACTGCCAGTTTTCCTCCTTCTCATCGGTCACTTCCGCCTACTTCCCCACTGAAACTTCCACCTATCAATCTCTTCCCACACAAGGCAAATGGTTCTTAGACCAAGGAAAATATCTCCTTCCAGCCTCACAGGCCCATTCTATTCTGTCGTCATTTCATAACCTCTTCCATGTAGGTTACAAGCCACTAGCCCATCTCTTAGAACCTCTCATTTCCTTTCCATCATGGAAATCTATTCTCAAGGAAATCACTTCTCAGTGTTCCATCTGCTATTCTACTACTCCTCAGGGATTGTTCAGGCCCCCTCCCTTCCCTATACATTCAAGCTCAGGGATTTGCCCCTGCCCAGGACTGGAAAATCAATTTTACTCACATGCCCCAAGTCAGGAAACTTAAATACCTCTTGGTCTGGGTAGACACATTCACTGGATGGGTAGAGGCCTTTCCCATAGGGTCTAAGAAGGCCACCACAGTCATTTCTTCCCTTCTGTCAGACATAATTCCTCAGTTTGGCCTTCCCACCTCTATACAGTCCAATAATGGACAGGCCTTTACTAGTCAAATCACCCAAGCAGTTTCTCAGGCTCTTGGTATTCAGTGGAACCTTCAGACCCCTATCATTCTCAATCTTCAGGAAAGGTAAAATGGACCAATGGTCTTAAAAAAACACACCTTACCAAGTTCAGCCACCAACTTAAAAAGGACTGAAAATACTTTTACCACTTGCCCTTCTCAGAATTCAGGCCTGTCCTCGGGATACTACGGGGTACAGCCCATTTGAGCTCCTGTATGGATGCTCTGTTTTATTAGGGCCCAGTCTCATTCCAGACACCAGCCCAACTTGAACTGCACCCCAAAAACTTGTCATCCCTACTATGTTCTGTCTAGTCATACTCCTATTCACTGTTCTCTACTACTCATAAATGTCCTGCTCTTGTTTACACTGCCGGTTTACACTATTTCTCCAAGTCATCACAGCTAATATCTCCTCATGCTATCCCCAAACCACCACTCTTAACTCCCTTTTAGAGTGGATAGATGATCTTTGCTGACAGAACACACTACAATACTTTCACACTGATGAAGTCCTATTCTTTACCTTTATATTCATTCTTATTCTTGTTCCTGTTCTTACGCCACCCTCTTCCTCCCCCCAGCTATGTCCACCACACTACCAATCTCACTCACTCTCTCCTAGCCATTTCTAATCCATCTTTAACAAATAATTGCTGGCTTTGCATTTCTCTTTCCTCCAAAATCTCTGAGGCTGACACAACAAGACTCCAAAAAAAAAAAAAAAAAAAAAAAAAGACTCTATATTTTTAAATGAAGAGTGTTGTTTTTACCTAAACCAATCTGGTCTGGTATATGACAACTAAAAAAACTCAAGGATAGAGCCCAAAAATTTGCCAACCTAGCAAATAATTATGCTGATCCCCCTTGGGCACTCCCTAATTGGATGTCCCGGGTCCTCCCAATTCTTAGTCCTTTAATACCTATTTTTCTCCTCTTATTCAATAGGACTTTGTGTCTTCCTTCCGTTTAGTTTCTCAATTCATACAAAACTGCATCCAGGCCATCACCAATCATTCTATATGACAAATACTTCTAACAGGCCCACAGTATCACCCCTTACCCCCAATCTTTCTTCAGTTTAATCTCTCCCACTCTAGGTTCCCACACCGTCCCTAATCCCGCTTGAAGCAACCCTGAGAAACATCACCCATTATCTCTCCATACCACCCCCAAAAATTTTTGCCACCTTAACACTTCACCGCTATTTTGTTTTGTTTTTCTTATTAATATAAGAAGATAGGAATGTCAGGCCTCTGAGTCCAAGCTAAGCCATCATATCCCCTGTGACCTGCATGTATACATCCAGATGGCCTGAAGCAATTGAAGATCCACAAAAGAAATGAAACTAGCCATAACTGACGACATTCCACCATTGTGATTTGTTCCTGCCCCACTCTAACTGATATATATTCTCCCCCACCCTTGAGAATGTACTTTGTATGCCTATCCCAAACCTATAAGAACTAATGAAAGTCCCACCACCTTTTGCTGACTCTCTTTTTGGACTCAGCCCACCTGCACCCAGGTAAAATAAACAGCCTTGTTGCTCACACAAACTTGTTTGGTGGTCTCTTCACATGGATGCATGTGACACTACACTTGTTGAGTTTTAGTGTAGTGTCAAAGAAGAATATCCACAATTATCTATTGAAATCCTCCTCCCTGTGGTGGCTTACGCCTATAATCCCAGCACTTTGGGAGGTCAAAGTGGACGAATCACTTGAGTCCAGGAATTCAAGACCAGCCTAGACAACATGGCAAAACTTTGTGTTTACCAAAATACAAAAATGAATTGAGCGTGGTGGCATGTGCATGTATTCCCAGCTACTTGGGAGGCTGAAGTGGGAGGATCACTTGAGCCTAGGAGGCGGAGCTTGCAGTAAGCCGAGATTGGCCCACTGCACTCCAGCCTGGGTGACAGAGTGAGACCCCATCTCAAAAAAAAAAAAATTCCTCCTCCCTTTTCCAACTACATGTTTGAATGAGATTAGATTTTCTATTGTATGGCAATAGATAGGAGAATCCAGCTGTCTTCTATTACGTCAGACATTAATGAGATTAGTAAAAATGTAAAATAACTCTCATCTCACTAAATATTTGTTTGCTTTGGAAAATAGTTATTTTCCTTAAAAAATTGTTGTAATGTAATAGTAATAGGTTTTTATTGTTATTTTATCTGGTTTTTTTTTTGGAGACAATATCACATTCTGTTGCTCAGGCTTGAATGGAGTGGCCTGAACACAACTCACTGAAACCTCGACTTCCCAGGCCCCAGCAATCCTCCCGTCTCAGCCTCCCAAGTAGCTGGGACCACAGGTGTGTGCCACCACCCCTGGCTAATTTTTTAAATTTTTTTTGTAGATATGAGATCTCACTATGTTGCCCAGGCTGGTCTCGAACTCCTGGGCTCAAGCGATCCTCCCACCTCAGCCTCCTGAAGTGCTGGGATTACAGGTGTGAGCCACCACACCTGGCTGCTAGTATCTTTTAAAGCGTTAAACTTTTTAATTTTGATGCAGTCCAGTTATCTATTTTTCACTTTGTTGCTTGTGCTTTTGGTGTTACATTAAAGATGCCATTGTCTGTTTCAAGGTCACAAATATTTACACTTAGTTTTCTTTTAAGAGTTTTATAATTACAGCTCTTACACTTAGGTCTTTGATCCCTTTTGATTTCATTTTTGTGAGTAGTGTGAGGTACCTAAATAGTTTTAAGGGTATAAAGGGGTTGAGAGCTAAACGTTTGAGAATCACTGCTTTAACTTCTCCCAGCCTCAGTTTTCTCATCTTTAAAATGATAACTGGTCGGGCTTGGTGGCTTATGCCTGTAATCCCAGCACTTTGGGAGGCCGAGGCAGGCGGATCATTTGAGGCCAGGAGTTCACAACCAGCCTGGCCAACACAGTGAAACCCCCATCTCTACTAAAAATACGGAAATTAGCCAGGCGGGGTGGCACGTGCCTGTAGTCCCAGCTACTTGGGAGGCTGAGGCAGGAGAATCACTTGAATCCAGGAGGCAGAGGTTGCAGTGAGCCAAGATCGTGCCACTGCACTCCAGCCTGTGTGACGGAGTGAGATTCTGTCTCAAAAATTAAAACATAAAATAAATAAATAAATAAATAAATAAAATGATAACTGTATTTGACTTACCACCTCATAGGGCAGCTATGAAGTACAAAGAGGTGGTATAAATGAAAGACATAATAAATTAAAGCACTATTAAAATGTAAGTGATCATTACTGCTATCATTTTTATGTATATGTTGTCTGTCCAACCTGTTCAAAGATCCTTGGGTTTTTCCTTTCATTCTACTGCCACAGCCCTTTCCTCATACTAGACACACATCAGATCCTCAGTAAATATTTATTTGTGAACTGATAGATGCACTCAAACAATCTGGCCTGTGTTGTCAGAAGTAAAAAGAGAAGTATTTACATTTTGGTAGTCACTCCCTAGCTACTTCCTACTCTCAACTTGTTAAGCCTAAAAAACTAATACTAATAATAAAAAAATTAAAAAACAGTTTGTTAAGTTTGTAGTCAGCCAAGACTCATAGCCTTTTTCACTTGAACTGTTAAGCTAAGTCTTCTTCATCCTATGTTTGTGAAATTAATATTTTGAACATAAGCGTGGGACTTTAAATATATCCCTGGTTGGCCAGGTGCGGTGGTTCATGCCTGTAATCCCAGCACTTTGGGAGGCCGAGGTGGGTGGATCATGAGGTCAGGAGATCGAGACCATCCTGGCTAACACAGTGAAACCCCGTCTCTACTAAAAATACAAAAAATTAGCTGAGCAGGGTG
>NW_012102965.1:1679963-1687141 GCF_000951045.1 Mandrillus leucophaeus | reverse complement strand
GTTCCTGTTCTTACGCCACCCTCTTCCTCCCCCCAGCTATGTCCACCACACTACCAATCTCACTCACTCTCTCCTAGCCATTTCTAATCCATCTTGATTCAGTTCTCAGGCCCAGGCCTTTAGTTTTTAGTCTCGAGTGAATAAATTCTTCTTTTTCCTAAAAAAAAAAAAAAAAAAAAAAAAAAAAGACTCTATATTTTTAAATGAAAAGTGTTGTTTTTACCTAAATCAATCTGGCCTGGTATATGACAACATAAAAAAACTCAAGGATAGAGCCTAAACTTGCCAACCAAGCAAGTAATTACACTGAACCCCCTTGGGTCCTCTCTAATTGGATGTCCTCCCAATTTAGTCCTTTAGTGTCTGTTTTTCTCATTCTCTTATTCGGACCTTGTGTTTAGTTTCTCAATTCATCCAAAACCATATCCAGGCCATCACCAATCATTCTATACAACAAATGCTCCTTCTAACAACCCCACAATATCACTCCTTACCACAAAATCTTCCTTCAGCTTAATCTCTCCCACTCTAGATTCCCATGCCTCCCCTAATCCTGCTCAGGCCTCTGAATATCAGGCCTCTGAACCCAAGCTAAGCCATCATATCGCCTGTGACCTGCACGTACACATCCAGATGGCCTGAAGCAAGTGAAGAATCACAAAAGAAGTGAAAATGGCTGGTTCCTGCCTTAACTGATGACATTCCACCATTGTGATATGTTTCTTCCCCACCTTAACTGAGTGATTAACCTTGTGAAATTCCTTCTTCTGGCTCAGTAGCTCCCCGGCTGAGCACCTTTTGACCCCTGCCCGAAAGAGAACAACCCCCTTTGACTGTAATTTTCCACTACCCACCCAAACCCTATAAAATGGCCCCACCCCTATCTCCCTTCGCTGACTCTCTTTTCAGACTCAGCCCACCTGCACCCAGGTGATTAAAAAGCTTTATTGTTCACACAAAGCCCGTTTGGTGGTCTCTTCACATGGAAGCGTGTGACATCCCTTTCATTGAATATCAATTTATCATAAGAATCAAATGCTATAAAAATCGTCATAGCCTTTCACCCAATATTACTTCTGGGCTCTTAACCTTAGGGGAATAGATCAAAAGAAAAACTATATGTATAAAAATATTCACTTTGGGAGGCCAAGGTGGGCAGATCACCTGAGGTCAGGAGTTCAAGACCAGCCTGACCAACATGGTGAAACCCCACCTCTACTAAAAATACAAAAATTATCTGGGCATGGTGGTGCACGCCTGTAATCTCAGCTACTCAGGAGGCTGAGTAGAACAAAACAGAAGAACAATTGAGTTAAGGCACTGCAACCCAGCAGGGCATGGTGGCTCATACCTGTAATACCAACACTTTGGGAGGCCGAGTTGGGAGGATGGCTTTAGCCTAGGAGTTCGAAACTAGCTTGGGCAACATAGTAATTCCCTGTCTCTACAAAAAAAAAAGTTTTAATTAACCAGACATGATGACATGCACATGTAGTTCTAGCTACTCAGGAGGCTGAAGGAGGAGGACTGCTTGAGCCCAGGAGTTCAAGGTTGCAGTGAGCTATGACTGTGTCACTGCACTCTAGCCTGGGTAACAGAGTGAGACCCTACCTCAAAATAAAATATGACATACTTATTGTGGTGTTTTGTATGTATTAATTTTCATCCACCCACCCCTGGTTCATAATGCCCATAGCCTTTGTTACAGCCTACTGTTATAATATTGGGTGTTTTAGGCTTCGGGACCAGGACTAGTCTCAGGAAACTCTCTCTCTCCTGCTTTCCTTTCACCTGCCTTAAGGCAGGACTCTCCCCCCACCACCACTCCCCACCACCACCCCCGCCCCACCCCCCTACCTTTCTGACTGTGGATCTTAAGACCCTCCCCTAAGAGGGCCCCACCTCATACCCTGGAGGAAAGGAATGCTTCCATAAAAATCCCAGAAGACTGGGTTGGGGAAGTTTCCCCATAGCTGAACAGGTGGAGGTTCCTGGAGGGTGGTGAGTCCAACGAGGGCCTGGAAGCTCCACGCCCCTTCCTCCAGACCTTACTCTATGCATCTCTTCATCTGTATCCTTTGCAATATCCTTTATAATAGGCCACTAAACATGTTTCCCTGAGTTCTGTGAGCCACCCCAGCTAATTAACCAAACCTAAAGAGGTTTCGTGGGAACCCCAACTTGAAGACAGTTGGTCGGAAGTTCCAGAGGCCTGGACTTGCACCTGGTATCTGAGGGTATGGAAGGTAGTCTTGGGGACTATGCCCCCCAACCTGTGGGATCTGACACATGTCTCTCGGTAGGTAGCGTCAGAACTGAATTAGAGGACACCCAGCTGTTGTCTGCTGCTTGGTGCGTGAGGAAAGAATTCCCATACATTTGGTAACAGAAGTGTTTTTCTGTGTTGATTATTGTTGCAGTGCGAGAGAGGGAAAACACAGTTTGGACAGAGTTTTTCCTCACACACTTATTAATTTAAAATAATAAAAATAAAAAGACACTGCCATCCAGTGGAATCCTATACAGTCATTAGAAATTATAAGTTTACATAGCAACATGAAAAAATGTTTACAATAACATAATTTCTAAAATTTATCTAATATCTCTAGATCACAATTACTACTGGGTAAAATATGCATACCTATAACAAAAGCCAAGAGGAAATGGGGGAGAAGAGACAGTTGGTACATTAGGAACTATAGAATTGTGGATGATACTTCTTTCAAAATTTTTCTTCACTGGTTTGTTGTCCATTAAAAAAATTATGGTCTGGCATGGTGGTTCACACCTATAATCCTAGCACTCTGAGAGGCTAAGGCAGGAGGATGACTTGAGGCCAGTAGATTGAGATCAGCCTGGCAACATAGCAAGATCCCATCTCTACAAAAAAAATAAGAAAAAATAAGAAACTGGATGGGTGTGGTGGCTCATGACTATAGTCCAACTACTCAGGAGGCTGAGATGGGAGGATTGCTTGAGCCCAGGAATTAGAGATTTTAGTGAGCTATGATCATGCCACTGCACTCCAGCCTGGGCAACAAAAGGAGACCCCATCTCTAAAAATAAAATAAAAACACATTATGGATTTGGTAAGACTAGTGGAAAAGGCAGAAACAATAAACAATAAATAAAATGAAAGGGTAGAATCTTTTAAAACACCTTTTAAACTATTAACAAAACCTTTCTTTTCTCTTCATCTTCACGTGTTAGTAGGACTTCACAGCAGTCCCATGCTTTTGCCTGGAAACACAGATCATCAGTCTATTTTTAAGAGATTCTTCTTAAGACCAAAACCTAGAACCACTAACCTGGGCCCCGATCTGCGCTCTCTCGCCCGCAGTGAATCACTGTGACCTCAAATGCCACAGCCTTCCCCCAGCTGCCCAGGCCTAGCTTGCCCTTCACAGATACAAAAGAATCAAATGGAAATAAAAGGCATCAGCACCCGGAGCTCCCTGCTGCCAGAAGTTGAGATTTCCCAGTCTACATCAAGCTATGATTAACAGGAGGCAATGCCAAATGCCAAAAACAACAAAGGAGCTTCAAGGAAACTGCACTAAAATACTCCCCCTAGTTTTAACGACATACATATTATTTTCTACTCACTCCACCCCATTCTCCTATGGTACTCCGAAACTATTCTGAAGCCACCAGGTTGCAGAAAGACACTAACAGCTACAGCTTAATGTTCAGAGGTTGATGGGGGCCAATACAGATCACTCTTGAGAAACAAAAAAGCTGTTTTTAGAACCAGAAGGAAATTAGATAATCCTAGCCCACATTACTTAATGGTTTTAAGACTGGAAATTCTGTGTGTGTGTGTGTGCGTGCACGCGCTCATTTTGAGGGAGTAATAGTTGTGCAAATAAAGTAAAAGCAGCTACCAGCCTCTCTAAAGATCATCTACCAGACCTCCCTAGTACAGCCTGGCCTGAGGCACAGTTTTGGAAGGTTTAAGTTGAGCACCGTAATTCTCTTCTATCTTCAGGAAACTTCCTTCTTCAAAGAGCATTCCTGAGAATTGCCATACTATCATACTCAGTGATCACTCACCCATGTAGGAAGGATTCTCCAGAAAACCCACCCTAGTGCCTTGCCCTCCCCGCCCCAGCCAATTTGCAATCCCTTTTGGAACCACCATAATAGGCAGCAGAGCTTTAATCATGTGTCTGTACTTTCGTTTCTTGCTCTAAGGGACCTACCTTCATAAAAGGCAATGCAATGTCTTCTGTCACAAGAGTTATTCCAGGAATTTCCTATAGTGGGGAAAAAAACACACACACCACTGCTCAGTGTATGAGCTACCACTAGCTCAAGCTTTCAGGGAGTGTTTTCTACACAGAAAGAAGCTAAGGGCAGCTTCCAGTTTCTAACCTCTACTTTAAATAAACCTTGGAGCACATAAATAACAGTGAATATAGCCTAGCCTATCTCTTGCCTCCAGAAGGAACGTATTCTTTAAAGTCACAATTATAATAGTTGACAGGGTCTCTAAACGAAAGGAAAAGACAATTACAAAGAAATAGAGAGCAAATAGGGTATTTTTATACATTTCTATTAAAGAACAAATGAGGCAAATTATGTTTGCACCAAATGTAATGATAAAGAGGAAATGTTTCATTATCAATACTCCTTCCTCTCATCTTTCACTTAAATGTATTATAGTTGGCCCCTACCTCACTAGAAGGAACCAAGACTAACGGAATTCTTGCATGACTTGGCTGGATAATTGTTCTGTACCTCATTGTCCTCTGTAATTTCAGAGGTAAGAGCTCCCCATAAAAAAGTTTCTGCAGCAGCCAGGTGCAGTGGCTCGCACCTGTAATCCCAGAACTTTGGGAGGCCAAGGCTGGCAGATCACTTTAGATCAGGAGTTGGAGACCAGCCTGGCCAACATGGTGAAACCCCGTCTCAACTAAAAAACAAAAAAATTAGCCAGGCATGGTGGCGGGTGCCTGTATTTCCAGCAACTCAGGAGGCTGAGGCAGGAGAATCACTTGAGCCTGGAAGGTGGAGGTTGCAATGAGCTGAGATTGTGCCATTGCACTCCAGCCTGGATGACAGAGCAAGACTCCATCTCTAAAGAAAAAAAAAAAGTTTGTGCAGCGCTATCATCATGGCAAATCTGAAAAGTGAACAATTCATTTCAAGAAGGGCAAATGATAGCATTCTGCTAACTAGTGAGCGTTAAAACAGAAATTTAATGAAATGATAAACTTTCAAGATTGCCCTTTATTCACTATTACTTTGAAAAGTGTATCTGTATGTTAATTATGTAAGTAGCCTCTCATCTGGTCAAATCAGCTTCCATTTCCTTAAAAAAAAGTAGGTAAGTATATAAGAAAATATTTTACGAGATGTAATGTAGAAATAAAAATTGATATTTGTCTAGAATTTAAATGACCGAGATTTTACTGATACAGAATATTCCTGTAAAAAAAAGGGTATCACAGTGACAGAGAAATACATTTTCAGAACATGCAAACAACTAAGTTCTTCATTGTGACAGTTGAAAGCTGTGATAAGAATCTATTGTGAGCTTCATTTATCACTACAGAGGATACCTCAAAAAAAAACATTAAAATTTCATTACGGTTTTAGGTTATAAATGGCATTTTAAAAGAGGTATAGTTGTTTGCAAAACATAATTCAGGATTATCTATTTGTAAGGGCATCATATTTTCTATTATCTTAAAAAATCCAAGTCAGTTGTCTCCTACAAAAGTGTGAAGTCCATGTTTTCTCCTGTGGCAGCTTTTTATTAAGGTTGTAGCATTAAGAACATTTGCAGATTAGAGAAAAATAAATAAATGATTTACATCATAGCTAATGATAAGCATAGACTCATAGATTTTTCAAGATTAGAAGAGATCTTTAAGGTAACCTAGTCCAATCACAAGAAGTTTGAAGCAACATGGTAAACTCCAAGATTAGTTCAGTACAAGGAGGTTATAACCACAGGTTTCTTTATATCGCTCTTCTTGTGGGACTTACTGATGTCACCCTGTGCGTGTCCACAATAGCTGCTCCGCCCTGCACAATCTTGAGAAGTGCAAAAGGGGAGCGTTACCCTCAAGGTGATATTCTCACACCACATCCAGTTAACATGTGGCTCAGTCTTTTAACACAACCCTGGGAACCAGTGGTCCCAACTGCCTCCTGGACACTTTGAACACAGGACATAACAGTGGGGGGTTGGTAAGGGAGGGAGCGGAGATGTGCATTTCCTGCCTCCAGGGTGGTGTAACCTGCAGACTTCCTGTCGTATGACCACAGGGTCTGCATGTCTATTCACATGTGTTCCGAAAGAAAAAAGTGGGCACCTAGAGCGGGAACAAGCTCAGGCCTTTCCCTTAAATTCTAAGGTGAGGCATAAAAATCTAATAACTATGACAGTAAAAGACAAAGAAAAGGCCTTTAGGAAAGTACTGCCACTGTGCATACCAAAACTTTGGAAAGTAATCAAACACACTTGATACATCTTTTTTAAGGACTATACTTAGACAGGGTCTAAACATAAAGTGTCACCATTTATCCTAGTACATCTTTTCCTATGACTGTGTTAAATTCGACTTATTTTTCTAAATACCTTTTTGATATAAACTTCTGCCTCAAAAGCAAGCATGTAGTTCTAATATCTAAATAAGAAACAAGAGGCAGAACTTTTTCAGGCACAGCCTATGCATGGTTTTCACTCGCTGGGCCAGCAAAGCTCTGTCTACTGTACCATATTCAAGAGAAAATGAGCAGTGTTTTAGCTCAACACGTCCTAATTTAAAAGGAGGGAGTCTGAACCGACAGGGAGAAAAAGTCAGTTGGGGTGAGTGTGCCTAAGATTGCTGACTTTTACTGATCCTGAAGCTCTAGAGTTATTACAGATTTTTTAATGGGGCGGGAAAAAGAGGTCATGAAGGTCCTTATCTACCAAGTATAATAGCAGCAATGCACTCATTCCTCACTTACGTAAACCTAGTACATATCGTAATCCACTCTAGTCACTTAGAAAATAAAAATACCATGATAGAGGTTTAGTTCTGCCTGGTAACAGGAAGAATAATAAATACCCTGTTTACCTGCTCCTTCGGTTTTACTGTTTTTATACAAATACTTTTGGCCAACAGCAGAGATTCGCTATTACTTTTCTGCCAAAAAAAGAAAAAAAAACCAACTTGGTTCTT
>NW_012102965.1:1635282-1679913 GCF_000951045.1 Mandrillus leucophaeus | reverse complement strand
AAGAAAATATTTTACGAGATGTAATGTAGAAATAAAAATTGATATTTGTCTA
This sequence comes from Mandrillus leucophaeus, assembly GCF_000951045.1. Lineage (NCBI taxonomy): Eukaryota > Metazoa > Chordata > Mammalia > Primates > Cercopithecidae > Mandrillus > Mandrillus leucophaeus. Next base: position 1,679,861 of record NW_012102965.1, on the reverse strand, counting down.
GAATTTAAATGACCGAGATTTTACTGATACAGAATATTCCTGTAAAAAAAAGGGTATCACAGTGACAGAGAAATACATTTTCAGAACATGCAAACAACTAAGTTCTTCATTGTGACAGTTGAAAGCTGTGATAAGAATCTATTGTGAGCTTCATTTATCACTACAGAGGATACCTCAAAAAAAAACATTAAAATTTCATTACGGTTTTAGGTTATAAATGGCATTTTAAAAGAGGTATAGTTGTTTGCAAAACATAATTCAGGATTATCTATTTGTAAGGGCATCATATTTTCTATTATCTTAAAAAATCCAAGTCAGTTGTCTCCTACAAAAGTGTGAAGTCCATGTTTTCTCCTGTGGCAGCTTTTTATTAAGGTTGTAGCATTAAGAACATTTGCAGATTAGAGAAAAATAAATAAATGATTTACATCATAGCTAATGATAAGCATAGACTCATAGATTTTTCAAGATTAGAAGAGATCTTTAAGGTAACCTAGTCCAATCACAAGAAGTTTGAAGCAACATGGTAAACTCCAAGATTAGTTCAGTACAAGGAGGTTATAACCACAGGTTTCTTTATATCGCTCTTCTTGTGGGACTTACTGATGTCACCCTGTGCGTGTCCACAATAGCTGCTCCGCCCTGCACAATCTTGAGAAGTGCAAAAGGGGAGCGTTACCCTCAAGGTGATATTCTCACACCACATCCAGTTAACATGTGGCTCAGTCTTTTAACACAACCCTGGGAACCAGTGGTCCCAACTGCCTCCTGGACACTTTGAACACAGGACATAACAGTGGGGGGTTGGTAAGGGAGGGAGCGGAGATGTGCATTTCCTGCCTCCAGGGTGGTGTAACCTGCAGACTTCCTGTCGTATGACCACAGGGTCTGCATGTCTATTCACATGTGTTCCGAAAGAAAAAAGTGGGCACCTAGAGCGGGAACAAGCTCAGGCCTTTCCCTTAAATTCTAAGGTGAGGCATAAAAATCTAATAACTATGACAGTAAAAGACAAAGAAAAGGCCTTTAGGAAAGTACTGCCACTGTGCATACCAAAACTTTGGAAAGTAATCAAACACACTTGATACATCTTTTTTAAGGACTATACTTAGACAGGGTCTAAACATAAAGTGTCACCATTTATCCTAGTACATCTTTTCCTATGACTGTGTTAAATTCGACTTATTTTTCTAAATACCTTTTTGATATAAACTTCTGCCTCAAAAGCAAGCATGTAGTTCTAATATCTAAATAAGAAACAAGAGGCAGAACTTTTTCAGGCACAGCCTATGCATGGTTTTCACTCGCTGGGCCAGCAAAGCTCTGTCTACTGTACCATATTCAAGAGAAAATGAGCAGTGTTTTAGCTCAACACGTCCTAATTTAAAAGGAGGGAGTCTGAACCGACAGGGAGAAAAAGTCAGTTGGGGTGAGTGTGCCTAAGATTGCTGACTTTTACTGATCCTGAAGCTCTAGAGTTATTACAGATTTTTTAATGGGGCGGGAAAAAGAGGTCATGAAGGTCCTTATCTACCAAGTATAATAGCAGCAATGCACTCATTCCTCACTTACGTAAACCTAGTACATATCGTAATCCACTCTAGTCACTTAGAAAATAAAAATACCATGATAGAGGTTTAGTTCTGCCTGGTAACAGGAAGAATAATAAATACCCTGTTTACCTGCTCCTTCGGTTTTACTGTTTTTATACAAATACTTTTGGCCAACAGCAGAGATTCGCTATTACTTTTCTGCCAAAAAAAGAAAAAAAAACCAACTTGGTTCTTCATCAGTCAAAACAGTAGTGAAATCACGACCCTGATGACTATAAGAGGGGTGTCCAACAACTGACCCACAACTGGGAATTGATTTTATTTGCACACAGCATACACAGTGTTAACTTACTGTATTCCAAGTGAGCACTGAGGAATGTGGCAATAGTTTGTCCATGTTACTTGTCTCTGAATATACACTCCAATATGAAGAAGCTGAGTAGATTTTTTTTTAATGGGGGAAAAAAGATGTGGTTTAATAAGATGATGACAGCATTGTAATTCAACCAAAACAAGCAAACCAACAAAGTTTTCATTGTCTTATCCCTCATCCTCAAAACGGTAACCATTATGATTTTATCTACTGACTAAAATTTTCAGGTTCTGCTTTTTACAATGAGAACAATAACTTAGTACTATATCTACCCAAATGACATTATGTCACTTCATACGAAACCAGCCAACAAAAAACTGGGCTAAGAAAGTTACATCTTACTGGAAAAAAAAATCACTAATAAGGTTATAGAATCAAGATCCTATCTTGTATCTCATCAATCTCTGTACAGCCATAGCTTCTTAGAAAACCACAAGAGAATGAAATTTAATTAGCTGCTGACTCCGATAGAGTTTTTTTCTTTTTTTTTAATGTGCTCCTAAGCAGCATTTGGACAGGTTGAGGCATTCATTATCAACTTACTGCTTTCCCTCAAGCAAAAAGGTCAAGTATTCAACTTAAGGTGCAATATCAGCAACACTTACCAATTATAAATTCCTGAATGAGGTCAAATGAATGGCAGGCAGAGACATTCTCAGAAATCCATTGAATAATCTTTAAAAAGTCAGACAAAACTCTGTTGGTATTTAAATCTGCTCTCTGCCTCCACTACCAAAGAAGTACAAATATACATGAAGCTTTTGCATTCTATACCTATTTTAGAATTGCCTAAGAATATACTCACTTCTACACTATCTTCAAGATACATAATGCAATTCTGGGTAGGTAAAACAGCATATTATAAGTGAGATCCTTTTCATACATCTTTTAAATAAATCTCCTTGGCTGGGAACCAAATAAACGTTCTTCAACCTAACGTTTGCGCAAGAATAGGTCATGTTATAGCAAAGTACCAGTGGAAAGAGCTGTGCGATCCAGGAAAAAAAGCAAAACAAAACCACTAGGCTTGGAGGCAGCAGAGCTGGGTGTGAATTCCAGCTGGGTCCTCAGTGTGAATACGGACATACCAGTTAACCTTTGTGAGCATCACTGTACTGTCTTCCGAGGAGGGATAATTCTTGCTCTACCATCAACTCTCTCATCTCCATAATCATCCTCACCTGCTGGAGGAATGTTTGCCATCTCAGCACTGACAGATAATATAAGACACACCTAGCTATGGTGCACACTTGCACTTCTGCTCCTACCAGTAAGCTGTTTTATTCAAAACCTGTTTATGCTATTGTACTTATTTTTAAAATTAGGTAATACAATATTACTACAGACAAGTAAAATGTGGATGCAGAGAGTGTCATTGGGTCAGTAAAAGCTGAATGTTTTGGAAAGAGTCAAAGGCATGTCTCTAAAACACTAGAAAACTAGGTTCAGGGGAAACAACTAAAAAAATTGGGTAAAAAAATGCCTGGTATACACAGATTGCTTTGTAAGGGTCTTTAAATTACTATATCCTTAGACATAAAAATTTTTAAAAAGTAACAAGAAGTTAGAGGTAACTCATTACTAGTGCTTTTATGCAAGAAAAATGATGTTGCACTTCAATTAGCAGATGCACGAAGAAAGGCTTGAGTCAAAGCATAGGTGAATAATGTACATTTTAATGTTTTAGGTTAAAATAAAATGTCTAATGTCTCTCTTTTTTTTTTTTTTTTGTAGTTAACCAGCCACTCATTGATCTTAACTACATCTGATAAGGAGATTTCTCTGACTTCACAGGATAGCTGTAAAATAACACAGAAAGTGTGTGGATAAATTTAATAAACTCTAATGTGAAATACAAATGTAAGCTATTTTTATTATAAATGTAATAAATATCTGCCACAGATTTTAGTCCTTTTGATAATTATAGATCAAATACAGACCAGGAAAAAAAGTAGATATTTAAGAAGCGCATTATTTATGGAGCTCTTCATTGAAATGTTACTGACACAGCTAAACATTTATTCCCAATATGGAAAAGGGAGTACCCAAAAGAACAGAAACACCCTGAGTCTGAGACCTGGTAGGGATCCATAAAAAAGCAACACAAAAGACGATGATGTCAGCAGAAAGGCCATACACCTCAATTAATTGTAACTAAATAAAAATAACTCCTGACCATTTTCTTTCTTTTTTTTTTTTTGAGACAGAGTTTCGTTCTTGTTGCCCAGGCTGGAGTGCAATGGCGCGATCTCGGCTCACTGCAACCTCCACCTCCCAGGTTCAAGCAATTCTCCTGCCTCAGCCTCCCAAGTAGCTGGGATTACAGGCATGCACCACCATGCCTGGCTAATTTTGTATTTTTAGTAGAGGCAGGGTTTCTCCATGTTGAGGCTGGTCTCGAACTCCTGACCTCAGGTGATCCGCCCGCCTCAGCCTCCCAAAGTGCTGGGATTACAGGCATGAGCCACTGTGCCCGGTGACCATTTTCAACCACAAAATAAATAGGTTCAGTGTCGTCTATCTGTACATTTTAAAACATGAGCTATCTTCTCACCTGGCGTTCCAGGAACCGCGTGCCTTGACCGCAGTAGAGCGCACAGTGCAACGCGGCCATCTTCTCACAGTCTAAGCGGGTGTTCTGCAGAAGCTGTAATAAAGATGACTGGCTGAGCAGTGCTCTATAGAGCTTTCCAGAACAACAATCCAGTACCAGGGACCCTGACAATGACTGTAAAGGGCAATGAGGTAGCATATCAATCATTTCATTATTTCCTGGCCAAAAAAAAAAAAAAAAAAAAGTAGATCAGCAAACAAAAGAACCTCCTTTCACCCAAACATAGATTATTAAAGTCAAAACAAACTCAAATAGGCCACCTCTACAAGAGAAAAACTATAACCGTACCTGTCAGAAAAAGACTGTGGCAGATCAGGTCTGGATGTTGAACATTAAGTAGGTGGAAGAAATGACCAGGTAAGTAAACAGCCACATAATAGTCTATAGAAGAGAAAGATTTACATCATCTACATGTGGTAAGAGCTGCACAGGTACAGAACGTCACATTATCCCTGCCTTTCTCTGAATATTTCAAAAGGCAAAAGTTTTACCAATTTAATAAGCTATCTAATGACAGTCCTTTTTTTTTTTTTTTTTTTTTTTGAGGCAGAGTCTCGCTGTGTTGCCCAGGCTGGAGTGCAGTGACCGGATCTCGGCTCATTGCAAGTTCCGCCTCCTGGGTTTATGCCATTCTCCTGCCTCAGCCTCCCGAGTAGCTGGGACTATTTTTGTATTTTTTTTTTTAGAGACGGGGTTTCACTGTGTTAGCCAGAATGGTCTTGATCTCCTGACCTCGTGATCCGCCCGTCTCAGCCTCCCAAAGTGCTGGGATTACAGGCTTGAGCCACCACGCCCGGCCTTTTTATTTTTTATTTTTTTTGAGACAGAGTCTCACTCTGTCACCCAGGCTGGAGTTGCGGTGGCGTGATGTCGGCCCACTGCAGCCTCAAACTCCTGGGCTCAAGTGATCCTCCCCACCTCAGCCTCCCAAGTAGCTGGGACTACAGGCCTGTGCCCCCAACACCCCACTAATATTTTCTGTTTTTATAGAGATGGAGTCTCACCATATTGCCCAGGCTGGTCTTGATCCTGGGCTCAAGCAACCCTCCTGCTTCAGCCTCCCAGAGTGCTGGGATTACAGGCATGAGCTACCACGACCAGCCACATTTCTCTTACTAGGTAAACCTCATTTATTTCTACCTTCGGCTAATTTTCTTCAGATATTTAGCCATGGTTATCTTAATTTATACCTGCAGTTTTGTTTCTAAGTGATTTGTGGCTTTATGTGAACCTAAATGATCTCAGAGCAAATTAGAATAAAAAATATCAAGCAACATGAATTATTCCTTAATCTGGTAGGCTGGAAATAGCTTATATTGGGAATTTTCTTCATAATTTCTGCCAGTTTGGGGAAGCTCTAAAATTTTGTTGCCCATGTTTGTCCACTGATCATCATTATCATCATCATCAGCAGCAGGAGCATTTTGTTTAGAAAACCTTTAAATCAATATTCATCAGAACAATCTCTGCAGACACACTGACACTTTGTGAAGTACTAATTTATTTCCTTGCATATCAAGCTGACTAGAATTCACACCTTCGGTCCCTGCACTAGATATTTTTGTACCAAGAACATTTGTACTCAGATGGAGACAAGGTATAAAAAAATAGGTTTCTGGAGAATGGAAGGGTGGAAGTAGCCCTTGCCAATACTTTTTCTAGGATATTAAAAAACAGAAATTCACACAGTAGTAATTTTATATAGATGGAACATTTAGATTATAAGTGAGCCAGCTAGACTCCTTTTCCTGAGAAGTGAAGGAACACATGCTAATCATTTGCATAGAAGGCGTTCTGTGGAAAGGAAAGAGGATATAGAACTCAAACCAGTTGACTTAGAAGTGTCCTTTCAGTCAACGTGGATTAAATGATGCTAAAGAGCCTAGCACGAATGGTGGCAATCATCTTATTATGGCAACACTTTACTAGCAAAAACACAAACAAGAATATAGTGGGACATAATGACAAGGTATCAGCATCAAATGACCTAGTTACCTCCCAGCTGTACCACTTAACTAGTTAATTAGGATGGCACTATATCCGTGGGGAGGTGGCATTTGAAAATATATGACCCTGATTTGGGTTGCCACATCACTGAGGCAGGGAGAGGGAGATTCCTATTTGGCATTTGGTGAGTGGGCTCCAGTGATGGATGTTCAGTCCCTCAATGAGCAGGGAATTATTGTCTCACCAAAAGGGTCAGTAGTATCTGTGGTAGGCTGAATGATGGCTCCTGAAGATATGCACGTGCTAATCCCCAGAACCTATGAATAGGGTAAAAGAGACCTTGCAGATGTGACTAGGATCTCGAGATGGGGAGACTATCCTGGAATATCCAGGTAGACACAGGTAGGCACAAAAATCCTTATGAGATGGAGATTTGACTAGAGACGAGAAGACGACCATACGATGAGGAAAGTAGTTGGAATGAAGTGGCCACAAGCCAAGAAATACTAGCCTCTAGTCAGGGGTGTCCAATCTTTTGACTTCCCTGGGCCACACTGGGGAGAAGAACTGCCTTGGGTCACACATAAAATACACTAATGACAACTGATAAGCTAAAAAAATTTAAAAATTAAAATCTCAAAAAAAAATGTTTTAAGAAAGTTTACAGATCTGTGTTGGGCCACATTCAAGCCATACTGGGTTATGTGCAGCCCATGGACCAAGGGTTGGACAACCTTGCACTAGAGGCTGGAGGGAGGACGCAAGGAACAAATTCTTCCCTGGAGCCTCCAGAAGGCACCAGTCCTGCCCACACTTTGGTTTAGCCCCTTCAAGACTCATTTCGAACTTCCAACTTTACAGAACTTTAAGAGAACATCTGTGGTGTCTGAAACTCTCGAGCCTGTAATCCCAGCACTTTGGGAGGCCGAGACGGGCGAATCACGAGGTCAGGAGATCGAGACCATCCTGGCTAACACGGTGAAACCCCGTCTCTACTAAAAATACAAAAAAAATAAGCCGGGCGAGGTGGCGGGCGCCTGTAGTCCCAGCTGCTCAGGAGGCTGAGGCAGGAGAATTGCGCGAACCCAGGAGGTGGAGCTTGCAGTGAGCGGAGATCCGGCCACTGCACTCCAGCCTGGGCGACAGAGGGAGACTCCGTCTCAAAAAAAAATAAAATAAAAAATAAAAAATAAAAAATTTGTTACAGCAACAATAAACGAATACAGGATATGCTAACTAGCCTGATTTGATCATTCCACAATGTATACAGGTATCAAAACACCACATTGTACTTCATAAATATATACAATTACTATTTGTCAGTTAAAAACAAAATAAGGTAGGGTATTATTTTTATTGGCTGGGCACGGTGGCTCATGCCTGTAATCCCAGCACTTTGAGAGGCTGAGGCAGGTGGATTACTTGAGGTCAGGAGTTCAAGACCAGCCTGGATAGCATGGCAAAACCCCATCTCTAGGAAAAATACAAAAAATTAGCTGGGCATGGCGGCATGTGCCTGTAATCCCAGCTACTCAGGAGGCTGAGGTGGGAGGATAGTTTGAGCCCAGAAGCCAGAGGTTGAAGTGAGCCAAGATCATACCACTGTACTCCAGCCTGGGAAACACAGCAAGATCCTGTCTCAAACAAACAAACAAAAAGTTTGCTAGGAAGATTTGATGAAAGAACTCTGTATCAATTTATTATATTTTATTTGCTGACTTTTCTAATAAAGATCTTATATGGAGAAGAAAAGGTACCACACATAAGCAGAAGCTATATGTACACTCATACGCCACATGTAAAATGGACACTTTAATTCTTATAATTTCAAGAAAATAATTTAATCACCTATATTTAGTTAAAACTTTAATGTTTGAAAACATTTAGACTAAAGTTTTACATTTTAAAAAATATATCAAAAATGCTATAAGATAAAAATCAAATTCTATGAATAAATATGTTTAAATTAAGTACTCTAGGATTGTAACACTGACAACACTAATTATCTTTTCTAGTTTGGGCAGTTATGTTGCATACCATGTGGGTGACTGATGGGATCATTTCACTTCATTTTCTCTCAGTTTATTCTGGATTGCATTAGAGAAAAATACTAAAACAACACCTCTAAACAAAATACTTGATAAAGTTTTAGTTGAAATAAAATGCTAAGAAAACAAAATAACAAAATGTTTAAAGAAACTATTAATAGGCCAGGTGCACTGGCTCACACCTGTAATCCCAGCACTTTGGGAGGCCGAGGCTGGTGGATCACGAGGTCAGGAGTTCAAGACCAGCCTGGCCAAGATGGTGAAACCCTGTCTCTACTAAAAATACAAAATAATTAGCCAGGCATGGTGGCGCACACCTGTAATCCCAGCTACTTGGGAAGCTGAGGCAGAGAATTGCTTGAACCCGGGAGGCAGAGGTTGCAGTGAGCCGAAATCGCGCCACTGCACCCCACCCTGGGCGACAGAACAAGACTCCATCTCAAAAAAAAAAAACTAAGAATAATCTAGGGTCCCTGATAAAAGACACTGAAGTAAGCCTGAGCACAGAGCTCACTCCTTCTGAGCCTCAGTTTCGTTATCTGTAAAATGGGGATAATATCACCAATCAGAATTGTTGTAGGGAACAAGATAACAACTAAAATACTTAACATATAGTACTCATTAAATAAATAGTAGCTCCTTACTTATAAATATATCTTTCTTATATAGAAGTGTTTGGGGTTCATGGAAAATTTCAAAAAGTTATTCTTTAATATTTTCATCAATATTAGCCCATTTTAATAGGGTGACAGTCCAGGGAAATTGCATGTAGTTAGTAACTAAAAATATATTACTCAAAAAAACAATATTGTTGTCATAAAAATTACCTGTAGAGCAGTTTTAAACTGGGCTATGATTTTGTGCCTATAAAACGTGCTTAAGAAGGAAAGACAACATGTGAAAAATAGCCTATTTTTACAAGCTTGTATTTCTGGCCTCTCCACATGCTGAAGACCACAGATTAAATCTTGCCTGCCCTTTGCAAGTCATTCCCAGGGGTGAAAAAAGGAAGGATACCTTTGCCCTCCCAAAGTGCTGTTTTCTTAGTGGAAAGTTTCCCACATCACTCTTGAGATGGGATGCTGATAAAGCATTGCTGATAAGAATCAAGTCCCAGACCCAGGAAACCTTCTATAATATTTATCTCTCTCATCACAGGAAGCAGTAGAACCAGGCTTCCCTAAGGCAATTTCCCACAAATTCAGAGATCATGTTTAAAATTTGCCCATACTGGCCCACTCAGCGTAAGTATCCAACCTCATCAATAGTAGCATTCAAAATAAAAATCACTTTGCTCAGTTTCCTCACATTGCACTCTCCCAAACATGCGTCATGACAGTAGACGGACTGTGGAATAGGGATGGAAAAAGATATCAAAGAATTACATGCTCTAAACCTGAAGCTCCTTTTTTAAAGGAAATGTTCCATATGCCATGTTCCATATGCAAGCAAGTAAAGCATTACTTAGTCTTGTGCTAAACTTTGTGCCCCACATCCCAACTGGCATGGAAAAGCAGCTTTCAGGCGGGAGGTACAACAAACCCTTTCTTTATTTTCTTCATTATACTCAGGTTCCCTTCACCATATTTACTCAGTGAAAACAACTCAAGCTGATCCATAAATCATTAATGGGACTTGGAAGCTTTTCAAGATTAGCAACAGGAAATAGACAATTTCCCAGGGGCCCCTGTCCTCTCTATAATCAAGGGATAATATGATGCATTATTTCTCATGGGCTATTTGGGAACATCTCATACAAGTCATCATTTTTATGCTAACAAATGGCTTTTTAGGCTGCTACCAAAAAACATAAGAAAGCTCACAGCCTAGGTTCTCTAAAAAGGGAAGATACATCCCCCAACCCTTTCAAGCCAAAGGCTAAGGAGTTGAGAGGGAGGGGTGTGTTCCAGAGAAAATCTTCTCTTGTCAGACTTCAAGTGGGTCATTGACTGTCATCACAATCCAAGTCTCAAAGAGGCATGAGAAATGGGATAGTATAGAAGGCTGAGGTATATCATGCCCAGGAAGAAATGTTCAGAGCAGGGGGTGTGATCTCTCCATCACTCACCAAGGTTGAGAAAAGTAATGCCCTTTGTCACGTGTGAGCCAACATTCTCAAGAGAAGTGGTGAAGGTCTTGCTGTGTCCTGCAAAGAGAGAACAAGAAGCCAGAGAATGTTAAACAAAGAACTGGAACTCCATCCAAGGCAGTGACTATGTAACACACTAAATTTTCAGTGACCTGAAACTGGTAAGTAGGCATCTTCAGACTTCTAGATTTCATGGTTCTCCTCATTCTCCAAAACCCAGCACTGAAGGCGGATAATCTGAGGGCAGTCACACTCCAGTAGTTGTTCTAGGCTTATTATAATCTTAGACCATGACAGGTGGATTGTTCAGGGAGGGGAGGATCTGAAGGAATTTACTTAAAGATCCAAGAGATAGAGATGACCACATGGCTCATTGGCCCTCATTCCTCAAGGCTCACTGCCACACACATGCAGTCATTAAGACCCTCTGAGACTTCTCCAAATCACTTACAAATCCCACTTTTAGGTAGGAAGGGAATTAGTCGAGCCAACAACCTCAGTATATTGGCCTTTCCTCTCTACTTTCTAACTCTTAATCTTCAGAAAAGTTTTATTTACTGGCTTTGATCAATAGATTTAACGATTAGAAAAATGCATGAAAATTTTCCACAAAAATCTCAAACTTAAACGACTTAAGTGTGAATAGTATATATGTCTAGTTCTGAAGTTACTTTAGTTTCTCCATTAAGTTCTTAAACTTTTTTACCTTGATCTCTAACCTAAGGAGGCAATATTAGGTCCATCTATAGAATAAGCAGCTCTGGTGTGGCTTGGCATAATTTTTTTAAATATTGGAAAAATTTTCATCTTTAAAAAACTTTAAATACACCCATACTATATACTGCACAAATACTCATTTTAAGGAACTAAACAAGCAAAACAATTACTCCTTAGTTCAAACTAAAAACTATTACAGGGCACACTGTGATCAACTACAGAACCAGGAGAAAACAGGCATTTGACTGCTGCTCCCTAGACTGTTTATCAATATCTTGGGCCATAGATGTGTGCAATGGAATAAATGTATCTTAGATCTAAAACCTGTTGAGGTCTGAGATCATAGATGCTTTTAACTAAAACCCTATGTAACTCTGTAAGTTAAATCTATAGATACTTTCCAATTAGCAATAACTAAAAAGCAAATAAACACACTTTGGGTAAATACCTCCCTCAGGATTGGTCCACAAGCTTAGAAAAATATATAGGCCAGGATAAAAATATACAATATATAAAAATAACTAGTTAACTTGATATTCACCATTGGCAACTTTCTTCAGGAAATATATATCCCGTAAGTATACAGATATAGAATGAACTAATAAAAATTGATTCAATGGTAATCTCAGCCGGGCATGGTAGCTCACACCTATAATTCCCACACTTTGGGAAGCTGAGGCAGGTGGATCGCTGGAGCTCAGAAGTTCAAGACTACCCTGGGCAACACGGTGAAACGCCATCTCTACAAAAAATACACGAATTAGCTAGGCATGATGGAACACGCCTGTAGTCCCAGCTACTTGGTGGGCTGAGGAGGAAGGATCACCTGAGACCATGAGGTTGAAGCTGCAGTGAGCAGTATTCATGCCACCGCATGTGACAAAGGGAGACCCTGTCTCCAAAAAATTACTAATAACACTGTTAAGAGCTATCTAATTTGCTACTATTTGGAAAAAGTTATCATGTAAAAGTAACAAAGGAGACATGAAAAGTACCTTTATGAATGTAAAACACTGAATATGTGATTTGTTCCCAAGAGGCACACTTCGGGCTGTAACATACACACAAACTTCCTAGAAGAAAGTATAGTAGAGTTTAATCTATGTCATAAATAAAGTTTCCTAAACTACTTAAACTTACTTCTATTCCTTTAGATGTCCTGCCTCATCTTACCTCACAGATTATTCCCAAGTCCTAGAAGTGGTCTATTAACAAGTTGCTAAGAAATTTCAAAGCAGTAATTTTGTAGCGCACACTATAAGCAATGTATTGTGGCAGGCTATTGAAGGATAGGAAAATGAACACAGATCTCCTCCTGCATATGAAATCATGGGGTTCTAGACAGTTTCCAAAGCCTCATGAGATTCTCCTAATATGCATGCATTGTTCTTCCTTATCTAGTTTGTCACCTTCTAATTATTACTAACAGCTATGAACACCAGTTTATCAAAAACTGTGTTCATTTCACAGAAAGTTTCCAGTCTCTCGTTTATCTTGATTGAAAGGAAAAGTGTGATCTATCTTATGGGTCAGTGAAAACAAATGTGGCATATGAGTCCATATCCATCCATAATTGAGTCACTGAAGGCATTGGCCCAAGGCCAAAGGAGAGCTCTTAGTACAGAACGGCCTTTCCAGGTAAGTCTTGACCCCCTTCACTTACCCCATCACTCCAGAACACCCTCAGCTTTCCCCACCTCTCTCAATGTGTGAAACTGTACATTATCTCTAGCAGCTGCTGCTGTATGGACTAATGTCCATCAGTGACCTACATACAAATGAGGACAATATGCTTAAACACATATGTCTATTCTAATGCATTTATTTGATTAACTGAAATAGGAGATTGACAGGTAGAAAGTAACTCGAAAAGGAGTCAGGAAACCGGAGTTCTAGCCCCAGAGCTAATGTTAACTAGCTGTGTGAACTCAATTGCTACTCTACTTCAGTGGATTTCAGTATTTCCTCTACTTTACTCCATTAGTTTCTTTATCAAAGAATCACGGTAGGAAAAAAGTCAATTTCCTCTAAGAGGGCTATTTAAGGACGTTTATAAGCATTCTGTTATAATATTTGTCAATTGTGACTTTTTAATGACATTTAACACTGCAAAGTATTGTCAGTAGGACATTTTATTGCAATTATCTTAAACACAAAATAGCAAAAAAGAATTACTTCATCAGATAACATGGTAACAATTCTATTAGATGTAAAATGACTGTTACGCTTACTGAGCACACAATAACAACTTTTCTTTACAATTACAGCCAACTCACTGAGAATAAAAGTAATCTATCACTAAAGTATAAACAAAATAATAATTATGAGAGTTACAAAAGTCTCATATACCACTTGGACTGCTTTCATACAGTAAACATTATCAGCAAAAAACTACTGGTTTATCCATTGTTTTATATACTATAATTACAAGGAACATGAAATTGCTTTTAAAAAGACAGACTATAGACTCTCTAGTAATAAATAAAAATTAAAACAAGGCACCATAATTTTCCTTTAGAAGTCATTTTTTTGTTGTTGTTTTTTTTTAGTAACAGGCTTAATTCACTTTATTTTTCTTGTATGAAAACCCTATGTTGTAGCCACAGCTGGAGCCTGGGTCCGCTGCACAGAGACTCCGGTGTGGGTCTTGACAAGGTGGTCAGTGAATTCCTGATAGGGAGACTTGGTAAACACAGTCTGCTTCCAGAGGGCAGGGGTCAGGTAGCTGTAGGTCTTAGAGATGGCATCAAAGGTGGCCTTGGCGAAGTTGCCCAGGGTGGCAGTGCAGCCCCGGGCTGAGGTGTAGCAGTTATCGGTACCAGCCATCATGAGCAGCTTCTTGGGCACAGGCGCTGAGACGATGCCAGTGCCCCTGGGTGCAGGGATGAGGCGCACCAGCACAGAGCCCAGCAGCCTGTCACCTTGCACAGGACGGTGTGGGGCTTGCTGATCTTGTTCCCCCAGTAGCCTCTGCGCACCGAGACAATGGAGAGTTTGGCCAGGATGATGGCCCCACGGATGGCAGTGGCCGCCACCTTGGAGCACTTAACACCCAGGCCGACGTGGCCATTGTAGTCCCCGACAGCAACAAACGCCTTGAACCTGGTGCGCTGGCCAGCACGGGTCTGCTTCTGCACCGGCATAATCTTCAAAACCTCGTCTTTGAGAGAGGCCCCCAAGAAAAAGTCAATGATCTCAGATTCCTTAATGGGCAGGGAGAAGAGGTAGATCTCCTCCAGGGACTTGATCTTCATGTCCTTGACCAAGCGGCCCAGCTTGGTGACGGGCATCCACTCCTTATCCTCGGCCTTGCCTCCGCGAGCTCCGCGGCCTCGGCCCCGGCCCCGTCCACGGCCGCGACCCCGGCCCCAATGCCACTGCCGAAACCTCCACAGAAGCCACCGCGGTTCCCCATTCCAGGGCCACCAGGGCCTCCGGGCCCCCCCGCCCCCGCTGCACCGGCGTCATCTGCCATTTGGTGTTCTCTCGGAGAAGCAGAAGTAGTTTTTTAAATGATAATGAATACTGTCAAGGGAGTATGTGCTTCTTACACAATTCTCAAATAGTAGTGAATGAGTGAACTAATACAATATCTCAGAAAAATTGTTTCACAGAGGGTTAAATATATTCATACCTTGCATTCACCTAGTAGTTCTTTTAGGATTCTATCCTGGGAAATGAACATGACAACATAGATCATAACCTCCACTCTAAGAAATTATCTGCACTCCATCCTTTAGAGAATGAAAGTTGTTTTTTCTCATTTGGAAAAAAAAGTGAGATGTAGAATAAATGTACCTAATTACATATTCTAAGAACCATATCCAGAACTTACAAGCAAATATTTCCAAATTGTTAGGCCATGCTTACTTGCCCCACCCAATCCCAAAGGGAAAAACAGACACAGCAAGGTGAAATGGTATGTACTCAGGCTCTGTGAAGCTATCCAACAGAACTTTGACAATGGAAACGTTATATACCCGTATAGTCCAATATGGTGGCAACTAGCCACGTGTAGTCATTGAACACTCAAAATGTGGATAGTACAACTGATGCACTATTTATTTGAGACGAAGTCTCACTCTGTTGCCCGGGCTAGAGTGCAGTGACACAAATATGGCTCACTGCAGCACTGACCTCCCGGGCTCAAGCAATCCTCCCACCTCAGCCTTCCAAATAGCTGGGACTACAGGCGTGTGTCACCATGCCTGGCTAATTTTTTTTAAGAGATGGAGTCTAGGTTGCCCAGGGTGGTCCTGAACTCCCAGGCTCATGTGATCTTCCTACTGTGGCCTCCCAAAGAGCTGGGATTACAGGATTTTTTTTTAAATTCTATTTTAGATTCAGGGGTACATGTGAAGGTTTGTTATATAGATAAACTCCTATCATAGGGGTTTATTTTTACAGATAATTTCATCACCCAGCTATTAAGCCTGGCACTCAATAGTTATTTTTTCTGCTCCGCTCCCTCCTCCCACCCTCCACCTTCAAGAAGACGCCAGTGTCTGTTGTTCCTGTGTTCATGAGTTCTCATCATTTAGCTCCTACCTGTAAGTAAGAACATGAGGTATTTCATTTTACCGTTCCTGCATTAGTTTGCTAAGGATAACAGCCTCCATCCATCTCTATCCACGTCCCCACAAAAGACATGATCTCATTCTTTTTTATAGCTGCACAGTAATCCATGGTATATATGCACCACATATTCTTTATCCAATCTGTCATTGATGGGCATTTAGGTTGATTCCATGTCTTTGCCATTGTGAAAAACACTGCAGTTAACATTTGCATACATATGTCTTTATGGTAGAATGATTTTTATTCCTCCGGGCATATACCCAGTAGTCAGATTGCTGGGTCCAATGGTAGTTCTGCAGTTAACCTTTGAGGAATCACCATACTGCTTTCCACAATGGCAGAACTAATTCACACTCTCATCAACAGTGTATAAGTCTTCCCTTTTCTCTGCAACCTTGCCAGCATCTGTTTTTTGTTTATTTGTTTTACTTTTTAATAGCCATTCCGACTAGTATGAGATGGTATCTCATTGTAATATGTATTTGCATTTCTCTAATCCTCAGTAATATTTTTTCATATGCTTGCTGGCCACCTGTCTTCTTTTGTAAAGTATCTGTTCATGTCCTTTGCCCACGTTTTAATGGAGTTGTTTTTGTCTTATAAATTTAAGTACCTTGTAGATGCTGGATACTAGGCCTTTGTCAGATGCATAGTTTGCAAATATTTTCTCCCAATTCTGTAGGTCGTTTGGTTTACTCCATCAGTTTCTTTTGCTGTGCAGAAGCTCTTAAGTTTAATTAGATCCCATTTGTCAATTTTTGCTTCTTCTGTGATTACTTTTGATGTCTTTGTTATGAAATATTTGCCCATTCCTATGTCTAGGATGGTATTGCGTAGGTTTTCTTTCAGGATTTTTATGAACTTGGGGTTTTACATTTAACTCTTCAATGGATCTTGATTTGATATTTGTATATGTTGTAAGGAAGGGTTCCAGTTTCAATTTTCTATATATGGCTAGCCAGTTATCCCACCATCATTTATTGAGTAGGGAGTCTTTTCCCCATTGCTTTTGTCAGCTTTGTTGAAGATCAGGTAGTCATAGGGCAGCCTTATTTCTGGTTTCGCTATTCTGTTCTATTGGTCTATATGCCTGTTTTGGTACCAGTATCAAACTGTTTTGGTTACTGTAGCCCTGTAGTATAGTTTGCAGTTGGGTAATGTGATACCTCCAGCTTTGTTCTTTTTGCTTAAGTGTGCCTTGGCTATTCAGGCTTTTTTGGTTCCATATGAATCTTAAGATAGTTTTTTCTAGTTCTGTGAAGACTGTTGTTGGTAGTTTGATAGGAATAGCATTGAATCTGTACATTGCTTTGGGCAGTATGGCCATTTTAATGATATTGATTCTTCCTATCCATGAGCATGTTTTTCCATTTGTAACTTCTGATTTCTTTGAGCAGTATTTTGTAATTCTCATTGTAGACCTCTTTAACTTCCCCTCCCCGGTTAGCTGTATTCCTAGGTATTTTATTCTTTCTGTGGCAATTGTGAATGGAATTGCCTTTCTGATTTGGCTCTTGACTTCACTCTTGTTGGTGTGAAGAAATGCTACAGATTTCTGTACATTGATTTTGTATCCTGAAAGTTTGTTGATGTTGTTCATCAGCTGAAGGAGCTTTTGGGCTGAGACTATGGGGTTTTCTGTAGCATCATGCCATCTGCAAACAGGGATAGCCTGATTTCCTCTCTTCCTATTTAGGATGCTCACTTGCCTGATTGCTCTGGCTAGGACTCCCAATACTATGTTGGATAGGAGTGGTGAGAGGGGGCATCCTTGTCTTGTGCCAGTTTTCAAGGGAAATGCTACCAGTTTTGGCCCATTCAGTATGATGCTGGCTATGGGTTTGTCGTAGATGGCTATTATTTTGAGGTTTTCCTTCAATACCTAGTTTACTGAGAGTTTTTAACATGAAGGGGTATTGTGTTTTATCAAAAGCCTTTTCTGCATCTATTGAGATAAACATGTGGTTTTTGTCTTTAATTCTGTTTATGTGATGAATCACATTTATTGAATTGCATATGTTGAACTAACCTTGCCTCCCAGGGATGAAATCTACTTGATTGTGGTAGATTAACTTTTTGACATGTTATTGGATTCAGTTTCCATGTATTTTGTTGATTTTTGCATCAGCACTCATCAAGGATATTGGCCTGAAGTTTTCTTTTGTTCTTATGTCTCTGACAGATTTTTGGTATCAGGATGATGCTGGCCTCATAGAATGAACTGGGGAAGAGTCCATCTTCCTCAATTTTTTGAAAGGGTTTCAGTAGGAATGGTACCAGCTTTTCTTTATACATCTGGTAGAACTGAGTTGTGAATCTATCAGGTCCTGAGCTTTTTTCGGTTGGTAGGCTATGTATTACTGATTCAATTTGGGAGCTTACTATTGGTCTGTTCAGGGAATCAATTTCTTCCTGGTTCAGACTTGGGAGGCTGTATGTGTCCAGGAATTTATCTGTCTCTTCTAGGTTTTCTAGTTTGTGTGTATAGAGGTATTCTTAGTAGTTTCTGATTATTTTTATTTCTGAGGGGTCAGTGGTAACATCCTATTTGTCATTTCTAATTGTGTTTATTTGGATCTTCTCTCTTGTCTTCTTAGTCTAGCATGGGTTCCTGGAGTTGTACATTTACTCACCACTTCCCTGAGTGGCAGAGGTTCCCCTGGCCCTGTGTCACTCCTAGGTGGGCTGTCATCCTGCCTTGCTTTTCGCCATTCTCCATGGGTCAAGTTGTTTCCTTGATTAGTCCCAATGTGAACATCTGGATGATTCAGTTGAAGGTCCTGCATTTACTCCCCCCTTTTGTTCTTCCCTGTGAGAGTGGCTCACATTAGCTGCTTCTAGTCAGTCCAGGATTTTTTTCTTTAATTTTAATTAATGTAAATTTAAATAGCCGTATGTGGCTAGTGGCTGCCATACTGGACAACACAGCTCTAGAGCACTGGTTCTTAACCCTGACAGCACATTAAACTTACTCGGGATCACAGATGCCCAGGTTCCACCTCAGAAGAATTAAGTCAGAATCTCTGGGGGTGTGAGACTCAGGTATTTGTATTTTTTAAAGCTCACTAAATGATTCTAACGTGAACCCAGGTTGAGAACCACTTTTGAAATCAGCAGATTTGGATGTGAATCCTGCTTTTGGTTTACTAAGTCTATTGCCTCAGGCAAGTTAATTAAATTATCTAAGCCTCAGTTTCCTCATCTGTAAATAAAGAAAATATAGAACTTATTTCATAGGGTTCTTGTGAGATAATTAAATAAGATATTGTGTATAAAGAGATTGTTACTGTTAGATTGTTAGTTGCAAAGAAGTTATATCTGGCTATAAAGGTTAGCTGGTATTATTATTCCATAACAGTCTTGCTGCTATTTACAAGCTGGAGGAAGTCACAGTTTGAAAAAAATAAAGCATGCTCTTAAGGGTGTATCCAAAGATTTTTAATGAAATTCATCAATGATGAAGATAACATCTCAACGTTGGCTAGCCTTGGGGAAATCATTTGGACAATGAAAACTATCATGGACGAAGTTTTCCAAGGGAAATTATCTCATTGGAGCAATTATTAAAAGGCTCTATAAAATGCTAAAACATAGGCCTAATATGGGAACTTGTGAAGAGCAACTCTTGCAGTTATATGAATAGGAAGGAGAATTTACACACTTCCCTACTCACTACCCTCCCAATACGTGGTGCACGAGAAAGAATTATAGCCACTGACTTAGAACACACAAGAGCACTACAGCTTCAGAACTGACTATTAGACAGGGAAATAGTAAGATATGCTTTCAATGCTTAGAAAGTCTGATTTATCCTTTTTATTCGAAAAATCTATATAAACTCATGTTAAATAATACACAAGTGGCCTGACAGCAGCAGTGGCAGCAGCACTTTTGCCCACCACCAATCTCATGGGCACGCCCATCACCCAGATCGTAACCTGTAGTTCCTTGGAAGACAGCCGTCTTTATTTCTTAGTGCTGGGAAATTCAGGACAAATGTTTTCAAGAATATAAAAAGTAATGCTGAAAGGACAAAATAGCTTCTGATGACCAAAATGTGACAGCAAAATGTCAAATATTATTATATCATCATCATTAATGTAAATAGTTGAAATAAGTTTGTATAAGGGCCTAAGTTTATCAGCATTCCTTTCCTGAACCACAGTTTCTGGCCTCCATGGCACTGGAGAATTCAGCTTTCTACTATAGAGGGAGTCACATGTAGCTTAGACTCTTTGCTTCCTTCTCCAATACTATTTTGCTGGAATAGATTTTGTTTAACAACAAAGGTTTAAAAAAAAAACCAAAAAAACAAAAAAAAAAAACACTTTTGAAGAGTAATATGGGAAACACATGAACAATTTATTAGTCAAAAAACAAAAGGTTGCTTCTCTGGCTTATTTCATCTTAAATCTGGAAGCATCTCATTTGAAACAGGCTTTTTTCTTTTATTTTTTCAAAGCTGATTGTGAAGAGTGAAGTTTGTTTTCTACCCTTCCACACACTGCTGAGAAGGGGAAAAAACAGACTCTTCCACATTTTATGTCAGATAAACCTAACATTTTATTAAATACGTCATAATTAGCCCCATTTATAACTTACAGCTGGTAATGGTCATGAGAAATGCCTGTGGAAATACAAAAAGGAATAAAAAGCCACACAGAAGTAAAGCCTAAAATGATCGTTCATAACCAACAGATTTAAAGTAAAGTACCAGGGGCCGGGCGTGGTGGCTCACGCCTGTAATCCCAGCACTTTGGGAGGCTGCGGTGGGCGGATCATCTGAGGTCAGGAGTTCGAGACCAGCGTGGCCAACATGGCGAAACCCTGTCTCCACTAAAAAAATTAAAAAAAATTAGCCCGTCATGGTGGTGTGTGCCTGTAATCCCACCTACTCAGAAGGCTGAGGCAAGAGAATCACTTGAACCCAGGAGGCGGAGGTTGCAGTGAGCTGAGATTGCTCCATTGCACTCCAGCCTGGGCAACAGAGAGAACAAGACTCCGCCTCATTCATAAATAAATAAAGCAAAGTACCAGGGAAGAACCCACTCTGATCCCTCCATGTGAGCTCTGGATCCCATTCCACCTTCTAAGCAAATTCATTGTACCAGTTATTCCTCTCTGCTATGTATTGTCCTGTTTCCTCTCCACTCAATATATGCTGTAAGCATTCAAACATCCTAGAGTCTCTACTGTCTGAAAATATTCCCTAAATCCTATTTCCCTGTCCAGCTGCTGCCTCTCTCATGTCTACACATACTGCTATGACTTTTTTCAATTCTCATATGCCACTTAACCCAGCATAGTCAAGATTTCACCTCAATTCCACAACACAAACAGCTCACAGTAATCTTCATGCTACTAGACACAGTGGACTCCACCTCTCACTACCTATTCAGTCATTTCTTTGTGAAACTACCCTGTGCCTTCAGCTACTACAATACCACACTTGTTTTGGTTTTTCCTTTCTCTCTCTCCATTCTTTTTTCCTTTTCCTTTGGATGTTCCACCTAACCTTTATATATTTATGTTCCCAGATCTTATTCATAAGTGTCTTCCCTCCTGACCAAATACTCCCCCCATGGCTTCAAATGCCAGCTATATTCTAACAGTTTCCACATTTATTCATTGCCAGTCCTGACCCCTCTTCTAAGCTCCAGATCTTTTAGTCAACATGTCCAAAACGAAACTCACAATCTTCCTAAGCTCCATCAAAACCCCTATACCTCAGTAAACTACACTACTGTTCACTCATTTGCCGATGCCAGAAACCTGAGAACCATTCCTCTTCCGTGTAATTTATAGCAAATTATCTTAATTTCATCTCTAAAATGCATCCCAATCCCATCTAGTTCTTTTCACCTGTACTGCCCATCCTAGTTCACCCTTATTTCAAATGTAGGACTAGACTTAACTGCTTATCTTCCCACTTTTTCTCTTGCCTCCTCCAACCCATCCTCCATCTTTTGTCATCTTTTTTTTTTTTTTTTTTTGACGGAGTCTCACTCTATTGCCCATGCTGGAGTGCAGTGGTATGACCTCAGCTTACTGCAACCTCTGCCTCTTGGGTTCAAGTGATTCTCCTGCCTCAGCCTCTGAGTAGCTGGGACTACAGGCATGAGCCACACACCCAGCTAATTTTTTGTATTTTTACTAGAGATGGGGTTTCGCCATGTTGGCCAGGCTGCTCTCAAACTCCTGACCTCAGGTGATCCACCTGCCTTGGCCTCCCAAAGTGCTGGGATTACAGGCGTAAGCCACCGTGCCCGACCCAATCCATCCTCCATACAGCAGCCACAGTGATCTTTTGAAAATATGTATCTAATCATGTCATTGCCTGCACAGATGCTTTGGTGAAGGAGTATCAGTGAATCCTAAAACTGACAGGTGAAAGGCTGAGAATAGAATAGTCACATGGTGACAAAGTACCCTCCTACAAATTACTAATTCAGAGGTTAAAATGTGCCTTCATAAGGGAGACATACAGTGGTTACCACTTAACCAAATGACCAGACTTAGCATCACTAACAGTAGGACATCTTGACATTATAGGCCTCCTGATCTGATAAAAGCGAAGTTCACAACATCACCTATGAAGTATTCTCACTAAAAATGCTTAACTTATGTCTAACTGTGCCTTTACTCAGTTGTGCGGAGCTTCCAATTTACAGGAAATGTATAGAGGAAAAAGTTAAATGCCTATGTAAGTAAACAATTGGATAAATCCAGAATGTGGATCATTCCACAAGACAAATGGGCTGGACTCTTCAATATGTCAATGAAAAGAAAGGCAGGGAGTACGATGTAAGAATTGTTGTACATTAACAGACTATGAAGATTTAAACAGCCAAATGTAATGCATGAATCTTGATGGAATCCTGACTTTAAAAGTTATATACATACATATTTATTTATATATACACACATATATATGCACATGACATTTTTGAAGAAATTATGAAAATTTGAATAGAAAATAAAGTTTATTGACTAATGTGATAATTTATTTCAGTAATAAGAGAACAGAGATTATGTAGAAGTGTCCTTAATCAAAGGAGGTGTGTGCTAAATTATCTAGTGGTTAGGTGTTACGATGTCTGCAACCTCCTTTTGAATGGACTTGGTCAAAAAATAAAACGATACCTATATATAGTGAGAATGATAAAGCAAATACTATAAATATGATTGTATAAGTAAAAGGTACATGGATGTTCATTATATTTTTGAACTTTAGAGTGAGCTTGTGCATTCTCAAAATAAATTGTATAGTAACAAAACATACCCTTCAATGACTTCTCATCATTCTTAGGATAAAGTCTAAAATCCTCCCATGATCCACAAGGTCCCATATGGCCTGGCCCCTGCCTACCTCTCCAGCTTTCTCTCTCTCTCTCACTCACTCTACTTCAGTGACATGGTCTTAGTTCATACATAACCTTCAAGTCTCCACTGAAATACCACCTCCTTGAGCTCTCTAGGACTGGTGTATGAAGGGATGAGTACAGCTGAGGGATACCTGAGGTGGACAGGAAAAGGGGGAATGGATTATGCAGGAATGAAGTGGGAAAGGGGGCAATTTTCAGGACTAAGAATGGAATGGGATGGAATAACTTGGAAGGAGGCAGAAACAAAGATGGACTGGCTAAACTAGAACATGGTTGAAGATACTAGTATCTTCTATTAAACCTCCATCATAAGTTTTCATGACTTTCTATAACGCTCATTCATAATATGATTTTATTTAAATACTAAGTGTGCACTTGTGTAATGTCTAAAATCTGCGCCAAATAGTAACCTTTACGCTAATAAAGATTAGGGCAGTTTTACTTATCATATCCCCAACACCTAGCAAACAGTAAGTGCTCAATAAATGTTGGCCTAATGGGTGAATATCCCACAATAATTTGACTTCAAAGGAATACAATTTTAGTCCAAATGCTACTTAACTCAAGTAGTAAATGTCCATTAAAGTTGAGATATTAAAAATGGCTACTACATGTAGTTATCAGAGCTGATGATTTAGATGATTATTAAGGTTAATGAGCAGTTTTTCACCAGATTTATTGAATGTAATCATATTCATCTTCTCTCATCTTTAGGTATTCTTCTTTTCCCTCTGCTTTTTTTCTATCTATAAAAACTGGTATTAAGAAACAAAATATTTCACATCAATAACTTTATGTCAAGCTCTAATTGTTAACATCAGTAGGCTGCAGCATGGCTCTTAAAGCCAGGTACACAAGTTTAGAACCAAACACATCAGTAAGCCTGACCCAGAAAGCACAGCTATCGCTGTTTGCCATTTGTTAAAAGATGAAGCAGGTGAGAAAATGTAGATTGGTTAAATACAAATCCATCTTCTCTGTTAGAACCATACAAATAATAACTACTAGAAGAAAAATTCTGCTGTCAAGAATAACTGTGGCTTCCTCAATACAGTGTATATTTAAAATTAATGAAGATGATTTGATATATGACAATCCATATGATCACCAACATAAAAATGTAGCTCTGTTCTATATTCAGACTCCATATAGCTAAAGGATGAGTAAATTTTGTCTAGAACTCAAGTACAGTTGAATAAATTGATAAATATAACCCTAGTTTACCTGTACAGTTGGTAAAAACACACAGAGTCAGGTGTTTGGATAATTTTTCTCGGTCTTGATGGTAATCACATCCAAAGTTGACAAGTCTAAGAACACAAAGAATGAGAACTTATTGTATGCATTTAAAAATACATCCCTTCATAAAGGATGTGAGTAAGCACTAAATAATATACCCACAGAAATAGAAACACATTCCTGAGAAATTTAAGTAGATAACTTTTTTTGGTTAATAAATTATGTAGTTTTTTCAAAATACACGGTATATAAATGGCATTAGCCTAATAATAAGGAAAAAATATTACTTTCATCTTACATTTTTATAACTTTTCTGATACAGAGTAATGCACACACTAGTTTCAAAGTAAGCAAAGCTAAATGCTCATACATGACGAAATAAAGCTAGTGAAATACTTAACAGTTCAGGATTATCATTACTCCAATTTAGAAAGATTTTCATGTCTTCTACATATTGATGGCCTTATGCTTATTTTTTCAGAAGCATCTCATGTTTCCGCCACATGTAAAATAGAGTGGAAAAAGGAAAAAACCTTGTCTTTTGTGTAAAAAGGAAAACAGAAAAAAAAAAACCAATCAACTCAGCTGAGCTACAAGTGGATTGACCTGTGACATCCTCCTTGATGGCAATAAAAAGGGTTTCGATGTTTGATTCCCAATGTAGCTCTCTGACCCATCGAATCCTTCTATTTAATCACAGGGAGAAGGGTATATCCATATATCAAAATAAATGGAGATGCACTACAGAAATAAATGGCTAAGAAAATCAATACAATTGACTTTATATGTAAAATCCTGGGTTCATGTTTGATAAAAGTTGTTTACATTTGCTATGGAGAATGGGAATACAAAAAAAGATGGACACAGTATATCAAACTCTCTTTTTATCTGCATAGCATAAAGTAGGAATAAATATAATCATTTTGCCCACAAGTATCTATAAAAATTAGTAACGACCTATGAATAACTTACTTAAATCCTGAGTTGCTTAATGATACGTCCAAGGGTACTTCAAACTGTCAAAAAAAATCAGAAGAAAATGAACCCACAATGAAAGTGATGACAGTTCTGAAAACCAGAGCAAGCCCAAGTAAACCAGAAAAATATTGTGCTTGCCTAATAATGAAATGTAACCATCATTATCTTCAGAGGTTGTACTCCAAATCCATTGCATAGAAAGTCCATTGAAAATACTCTGGAGTTTACATACAATCATGAGCTTGATGTTTATTTATTTCTTAAAGGGTTAATGCTTGACAAACTTTGTCTTAGATTTGAATATCAAAAACAGATTGTACAATAGAACAATTGGAAGCAACCATCTTTTACAAGACATAGATGACTGAGTAAGAAAGGAAGGACTGGGTGTCTTTAAAAGGAGAGTAGATGAGCCAACAGAAGCACAGGATGGGTAAGTGTAATTCTTGCAATGGCATAACAATGTGTATTAGACAGCAACACTAGTCCTACTCAAGAATAGGCCAGCACGGTGGCTCACACCTGTAATTCCAGAACCTTGGGAGGCCAAGGCAAGTGGATTGCTTGAGGTCAGGAGTTCAATACCAGCCTGGCCAACATAGTAAAATCTCATCCCTACTAAAACACAAAAATTAGCTGGTCATGGTGACAGGTGCCTGTAATCCCGGGTACTAGGGGAGGCTGAGACAGGATAATTGATTGAATCCAGGAGGCAGAGGTTGCAGTGAGAAGAGATCATGCCACTGCACTCCAGTCAGGGCAACAGAGTGAGACTCTGTCTAAAAAAGAAAAAAACAAAAAAAAAACAAAAAAAACAACACTGTATTGCCCATCACAAAGATATTAAAGACTCTTCACCACAATGCTAACTTTTTAAAAATCTTTTTAAAAATTTAAATTCTTAAATTTACATTTTCCTATTTTTAGAAGTTTTTTCTTTTTTTTCCATTGATGCAACAAATGCTAACGTTCCAAATAGCTTTTTCAGGGGTAATGCTAGATTTTGGTTAAACTATGCCCTCTGATTGACTTGTCTCTTTATTCTCAAATCCACCATCTTCACAAGTCCTTTTGGGCCAAATAACTTGTAACCCCTTAAAGCTATGTCTTACAGACCCCAAAAATTATTAGGTTGGTGTAAAAGTAACTGCAGCTCTTGCCATTACTTTTAAATGATTAGAAACCGCAATTACTTTTGCGTCAACCTAATACCTTCTACTAATCCTCACTTACACGTGTTTCTTTGATGTGAAGCATTCAGTTAGCGGATATTTCTGGTGTGTGTTCTTCTAGTGACCTAATGAACTGGATTTGTTATGGAGTGGAAGCCTGGAGACGGCAAGAACTAATTTTACTTGCTCATACAAGTGACTAACATAAATATCAGGAATGCTAAAGCGCTGCTCATAATAACAATTCTCTTAAAAGAGGGTAATGTATCGGCGGTGGCTCACGCCTGTAATCCCAGCACTTTAGGAGGCCGAGGCAGGCGGATCACGAGGTCAGGAGATCCAGACAATCCTGGATATTATGGTGAAACCCCATCTCTACTAAAAATACAAAAAAATTAGCCAGGCGGGGTGGCGGGCGCCTGTAGTCCCAGCTACTCGGGAGGCTGAGGCGGAAGAATGGCGTGAACCCAGGAGGTGGAGCTTGCAGTGAGCCGAGATCACACCACTGCACTCCAGCCTGGGTGACAGAGCAAGATTCCATCTCAAAAAAAAAAAAAAAAAAGAGTAATGTATCATAAACTTTCCTGTAGTGTGATCATTTTCTGGACTTACCATTAAGTTATAGCTCTCATCAGCATAAAACTGGATACATTTTAAGATACTCCTTGATTTCTAAAAGAGAAAACAGAATGGCATATTTATTTAAAAACTAGGAAAAAAAGAAAAGGAAGCAGTCAAGAAGCAAACAATTATGAAAATCTTTTCATCATTATGTTTAATAAAACTTCACTGACTATTTCCATCAATGAAAATGTAGTAATTAATGAACTGCAGTAATAATGTCAAAATCAAATTGTTCTTATAAAAAAAAGTGCTGGGGCCAAGCACTATGGCTCATGCCTGTAACCCATGTTTTAGGAGCCTGAGGCGGGAGGATCACTTGAGCCCTGGAGTTCAAGGCTGCAGTGAGCTATGATCATACCACTGCGCTCCAGCCTCAGCAAGAGAGCAAGACCCTGTCTCTAAAAAAATTAATATTTTTGTTAAAAAAAAAAAAAAAAAGGAGTGCCCATGAACTAGTTTTTTTACCTTCAGGTCAATGTAGTATAATCTCTGTTCTGACATATCCCACTGAGCCCAAACGAAATCCTCAGCTATTCTGTCTCTCGGGAGATGGCCAGAATTTTTAATCACCTAAAAATGAAAAAAAAAAAAGGTATGAATAACTTTTAAAGGAGAACATATCTGGAATTCATAATTATTTTCCATGTCTATCTTTACGATACGTGTAAATATTTCCACAGTTCACTGTTAGAAGCTCCCCACCCCTAGCACACACAGTCTTTCCAGAAATGTTTTAAGACATCATTTCATTGCCTCCCCTTCTTCCCACTTATAACATATGATTGTATTATTGCTCTTAGTTTAGCAGACAGGCTGAGGCTGTTGAAGAAAACACCACACCTCCCACAAATCAATAGCTGCATTAATAGAAGATTCAGAACTTACTGTTCTGTACCTAACTCTCTCAAGTCAAGCCTCTGCAGACAAGAACCCTCCACTACCAAAGACAAAGGGTGTGATGCCAAGGAAAAACTCAGGCCTGGCAGAGGAAAGTAGTAGACAATGACCCCAGTTTGGCCATAAACCAACCATGCAGCTTTGGGCATGCCTCTCACCTTTATGTCTCCCATGATGAGTACGATGATATTGCCCATCTCTCAGCAATACCTAACTACTCATTCTTCAAGGCCTGACTTACACATTGTGTCCTACACAAAGCCTTCCCTCACATCCCCAAGATGTAATATAATCCTCACCTGTTTTCCCATGGTGCATTGGCATGTTTCTATGACAATTACATTTTAATTAATGCTATAAGCCTCCCGCAATGAGTACACACTCTTCTACAACACATTTCTTTTTTTTTTTTTTTTTTTTTTTAGAGGGAGTCTCGCACTGTCGCCCAGGCTGGAGTGCAGTGGCCGGATCTCAGCTCACTGCAAGCTCCGCCTCCCGGGTTTGCGCCATTCTCCTGCCTCAGCCTCCCGAGTAGCTGGGACTACAGGCGCCCGCCACCTTGCCCGGCTATTTTTTTGTATTTTTTAGTAGAGACGGGGTTTCACTATGTTAGCCAGGATGGTCTCGACCTCCTGACCTCGTGATCCTCCCGTCTCGGCCTCCCAAAGTGCTGGGATTACAGGCTTGAGCCACCGCACCCGGCCTCTACAACACCTTTCTATTACCAATGCATTGATTGTTTCTAGCATGTAACAGTGCTCAAGGAATGTTTGTTCAGAAGGCGGAAAATGGGCCAGGCACAGTGGCTCACGTCTGTAATCCCAGCACTTTGGGAGGCTGAGGTAGGTGGATCACCTGAGGTCAGGAGTTCGAGACCAGCCTGGTCAACATGGTGAAACCCCATCTCTACTAAAAAAATACAAATATTAGCCAGGCATGGGGGTGCACACCTGTAATCCCAGCTAATCGGGAGGCTGAGGCCAGAGAATCACTTGAACCCAAGAGATGGAGGTTACAGTGAGCCGAGATTATACCACTGCATTCCAGCCTGGGTGACAGAGCAAGACTCCATCTCAAAAAAAGAAAAAAATCCTTTTTTATGCCTTCATGGAATACTATGCAGCCATAAAAAAGGATGAGTTCATGTCCTTTGTAGGCACATGGATGCAGCTGGAAACCATCATTCTCAGCAAACTATCGCAAGAACAGAAAACCAAATGCCACATGTTCTCACTCATAGGTGGGAAATGAACAATGAGAACACTTGGACACAGGAAGGGGAACATCACACACCAGGGTCTGTTGTGGGGTGGAGGGAGAGGAGAAGGATAGCATTAGGAGATATACCTAATGTAAATGACGAGTTAATGAGTGCAGCACACCAACATGGCACATGTATACATATGTAACAAACCTGCACGTTGTGCACATGTACCCTAGAACATGAAGTATAATATAAAAAAAAAAAAAAAACAAAAAAACAAAAGGCAGAAAATGAAATAAGGTGTACAAGAGTAAATTGCCAAAGATATTATAAGTATAAAGTATTTGTTTACTAAGTAACAAAGTCAGAACTATGGAACTTTAAAATTAGGAGATTCTAGAAACCATCCAATTCAATCCCTTAACAGGTAAGAAAACTGAGGCTCTCAGCACTTAGATTAGGCCGCATAGTTAGTTCAGCAAGGTCTGGAATCTATGTCCTGGAATCCTCCCAGTGCCCTTTCAGTGCATCAGCTGACCTCAAAATAATTTAACAGAAGCAGTTAAGAATTAACTTTCCTCAAAATGCTTATTAAGCAAAAGTAACCTACATTGAGATAGATGAGTAAAGAATAAAGACAGGTTGGGGTAGAAGAAATGAAGAAAAAAGAAACACCAGACTGGTCCATGTTCATGCCTAAACCCTCCCTAATCCTCACAGGGATTTCTCCACCCATGGTAACTTGGAACTTGAGGGGAACCATGTGGCATAAAGAGTTGTAAACCACTATTTCCTGCTTACCCTGTCCATTACATTTAGACAAGAGGAAAGTGATGCCAGAGAAAAGATCCACGAGGACCTGTCTGTCTCTAAACTTTGGGCAATCATTTTTCTGAAATTTGTTGAGTTGGAGTAGATTTGAGAACCGTTCCAGGTAAAGGTATGTACTAACAAGAACATGAATGTCAGATTGTGGCATACCCAGGTTCAAATCTCAATTTTGTTTCTCTCTAGAGTCACCTCATCTCTGTGAGTCTTGGCTGCTGTCTTCTCTGTAAAAACAGGGATAAGCCTAATACCATCTCTATCATGTAGGGATGTTGCGAAGAATATGTGGAATTGCATATTCTTTGCAACATCCCTGCATGATAGAGATGGTCTTATACTTACGCTGTATGAAGCTGTCATCTAAGCCTTTAAAAATGAGGGCAGAAGTACTTCTTGGAAGAACACATGTGAATTAAGGAATGCTAAAGCTGTACCATCCTGAATGGCAGAATCTTTTCTGGGCTGCTGACAGGTGTCCCCTCCATCACTCTTTCCAGTATGTGTCTGTCCGCCTCTCTCTCTCTGCTCTCAAGCCCTCTTCTAACCAGTCAGTCCCCTGTCTATGCTCATTCCCAGTTCCTGACCCCAACTTGCTTATTTATTTCTCTTCTAAATTCTCATCACTGGCTTTGGGATTCGGCCTTGATCTTTCCTCCTGGGCTTGACCCTCTTCTGACCCCTGGCCCTGTCTGTCCTTGTGCTCCCATCCACTTAGCCCCTGCAGGACAATGGTAGCCCAGAGCTTCAGTGACACACTTTCTCCTGGCAATTTTCCAGCCAGGCTTCTTGATTCAAGGCTTTCAATGCTGATACACAATTTGTAAGTGCCATTTTCTGTTTCAATTTGTTCATTTAACTTTAAAATCTTCAGAGAAACATTAAAATCTTCAGAGACAATTTTGATGCAGACTAAATATTGAAGAAAATCATTTTTAATATCAGTAACATATTAAGATCCTATATAAATTATCAAGAAAAAGCCCAGTAGAAAAATAGATAAGGATACAACTAAACAATTTTCAAAAAAGCAAATCAAATAGCCAGTACGCTGAGGAAAAGATGGTGAAATGCATCAATATTAAGGGAGATACAGACTGAGATATCAACTTAAACTCATCAAATTGGAAATTTTTTAAAAGGTAAGTATACCTTTTCGTGATATGAATTGAGGGAAAACGTACTCTTAAATTTTGCTTCAAACATTGTCAATTGTTAGAATTTTTTTGGAAAGCAACCTGGAAAAATCTGTTGGAATTTATTAAATGGATGTACCCATCAAACACTCCATCCCTGAGGATTTAGCTCAAATAAACATATGTACCAATACATAAGGCTATAGGAAAAAAAGTTTAAGATGATTTATAATTCAAAAGCAAAAACAAAAAACTGGCAATTTAGTGAATGTCTATCCATAGCAGAGACCATTATCTGCTTCTAAAGAGAATGAATTGGAGCTATTCTAGTTTACTTGTAGGTAATTCCACAAAGCTGAATGAGTAAGAAATGGATAATAAACCCCTGGGTGGGTCAGAGGTGGGGATAGGAGATTAGTATTAGTATGGAGAAAAGTATGATACATACCAGGTTGTGAACAAAAGAGATTAAAAAAAAAAAAAGGTACATGTGGAAAACAAGCAAAAAAATTACACTCTATGAAACCCATATATGGTATGATATATAGTATGATTGTATATATGGTATAAATATATGGTATGATCCCATGATATGCATATATGTACATACAAAAACTAGAGTAAATAACCAATTAGTTACATTTCTATTTTAGTAACCCATAGGGATACTCCTGATCTTTTTACCTGCTAAGCAAAAGCAAACACAAAAGCAGCAGGTAAATTTATGTATTATGATTCTACTTTGGTAAAAACAATTGAATCCCCACATACAACCTTACACAGGTTTGCATGAGCAAGGTAAAAGCTGTGGAAAGATACACAGGCTGTTATAAGCTTCTTCAGGATACTGAGATTGAGGGTTGAGATAGAGAAAAATGGGATAATTAACTTCATATATATTTGTATCATTTCACACATTAGAACAGCAAGTCTATACTTCAAAAGTTATCAAATAAAGAAAACATCACATATCAATAACATTTTCTTTAGCAGTCTAGTAATGTAGTTCTTTGTGGAACAAAAACTATGAGGCGAAAAGAATTTCAAATCTTTACCACTCTATTTCCATCTTGTTGGGCGACATGGATACGTAATTGCTCAATATCTTTAAAAGAAAAACAGAGAAAGATAATTTAACTTTAAGGAAACATATGAGTACTATTTTTGCCTAACACTTGTAAAAACATTGTTATAAAAGCAATGCAGATTAAACAACTGGCCATAAAAACAACATTATCACAAACTGTAATCTCACAATAGAGGTTCAAAAACTTTTTAAAACCCATTTTTCTCCATCCTCCCTTTACAGTTAATTTCAAGTCCTGCATTTATTCTGCTCCTCAATATCAACAATACATGAAGCATTTAGCCCACCTGCTTCCCTGGGTTCCCTCAGCAAGTACTTGGCTCCCCTATACCATCAGTGTTGTCTAGGGCTAACAAGGGCTTACTTAGCAGAGTTTATCTCCAATTCCCAAATACCAAACAGTTGTTTGTATGAACATACCAGATAAAAAACTCATTATACGAGACATTTTGGGGAAGCATTTTAATAGAGGTCAATTTCACTTGAACAAAACCCTGAACACTAAAGACAGTCTGTGTAGATGGTCCCTTTCTATTGGTAACAATTTGAATTCAGCCATATTTACCTTCTGCTGGTCCTAGTTACAAAACTGAACACGAGCTTAGACACTGAACAAAGCCTTACCCCTCAAGCCTGTCCTTCCAACTATAAACTAGCAGTTTCATCTTGTAATGCGAAAGACAACTTACAAGCTCCACTAGTAAATTTTGTCCTTCCTCTCCCTCTCCTAACTTGAAATCATCATGGAAGGACATAACCTTTTATGTCCTAAACTTATTTGCCTCCAACTGAATTTGTCTAAGTTAGTAGGTCTTCTCAAGTTCTGCCATGGGATTCTTCTAGCTACCATAAACTTCCCCTCTCTCCATCCAAGCATCTCTATATTATAGCTATCCACTGTGACAGACACCCAAAAGACAGATGAACTAAAAATGACAAAAATGACCTGTTCTACAAACATTCTACCATGGGACAAAATTGCAAATCCATGTATGCAAGAGCCCATCATTCCCAGGATGAGAAAGCTGAACAGAGCCAAAGGGAACAACACTTGGGGGCCAAAGGAAAAGCCCTTCCCAAGGAATTTCAGGTCTCATATGGACATCAAAGTTCAGTGGACCCTCGGCAATGGCAGGTGGATATCTAGAAGATTCAATCATGTCCCACACTAGGAGACGATATGCCATTCATGAAATTCCCATATTCCACCTAAAGATACACTTACATTTCTCTTCTGAAATCAGTAACAGATGGTTCTCTGGAAGAGGATGACTTTCAACATGTGGGTAGAGAAACTGTAAAAAAGAAATTAATCATAATTGTAAGCAACTATCTTGCTTGAACAAGTATTTCCAAAGTTGTGCTTGATGACTGTACTATTAAAGACCATTGAAGAAACTGGGAATCACAGAAGAATTTAGGGAAATCACCTGCACACACACATTGCAGGTCAAAGCAAGCAAGAAAACAGAACACTGTCAGGACCTCAGCTTTCGAGAGGGGAATTGATCTCAAATACAACACTATCTTCACTTATTTAAACAGTAAGGCTTCTGGCTGGGCACAGTGGCTCACACCTGTATCCCCAGCACTTTAGGAAGCCAAGACAGGCAGATCACTTGATCTCAGGAGTTCAAGACCAGCCTGGGCAACATGGCAAGACCCCATCTCTACAAAAAATACAAAAGATTAGCCAAGTGTGGTGGCATGTGCCTGTAGTCCCAGCCACTCAGGAGATTGAGGTGTGAGGATCACTTGAACCCAGGAGGTAGAAGTTGGAGTGAGCCAAGATCATGCCACTATACTCTAGCCTGGGTGATAAGAGAGCAAGACTCTGCTAAAAATAAAGTAAAATAAACAGTAAATGTTAAAGTTGAAGCTATTTCTAGGGATGGTGCTTCCTATCTGGAATATCTGATTCTGAAACCAATCAGAAATAATGCAAACAACATTTATACAGAATGTTCTATTTCACACACACACACACACACACACACACACACATATCAACATAGTCTTTGTGCAACTAAACCTAGTATATAATTTGAGAGCCAAGTAAACATATTCCCCACGACAACTTCCAAAGTCCCACATCCGAGAGACAAAGCACAACATAACCAGAACTTGTCAAGAAAGAACAGTGAGTCATGGTGTCACACGAGTTGAGGATTTACAAGCCTGAAAGCACAGAACGACTGTCACCAGGAAGAAAAGGCTTAAGTACACCCCATTCCTCCTCCTCTGTGCTCTCCCATATGAGCCCACCACTATGTGTCTGTTTGCAGGACAAAGCAGGCTGCCAGCAACACAAGTCTTGACCCCGTCAGCTGTGATAATGAGGAAAAACTGGTCACAGGATGACTCAAAAGGGCAACTGTAAACCAATCGTTTTATTTTGTGGCATGAAAGACCCGTGAATTTTGTTCTTTTCCTCACCCAAAACTTGAAAATAATATAAAAGGGCATAACTTTTATGTCCCAATCTCTCAGTCATTAGTCAGACTAAACTTAGGACAATTTTTTGTTATTTCCTAGTGCCCTAACTTTGCATAATATCAGATTAAAAATAGTACTAGTCAATTTTTGGAACATTTATAGTTGAGTTCCCTTTTAGAAATGAAAAGCAAAACATATGCTTCAGAGCAATGAAGTCAAAATTATAAAATAGCAATGCAAAATTCAGCTACAAAAATAATACAGAACTAACTGTCTCATAATTTGGAAAATGTCTCACATCAAACAAGATACTTTGTATACCGGAGTTGAGGAAAAGCAGAGATGAATGACACCACATACAGGATAGGAGAACAAATGTCCAGTGCCTCAAAATATGGAGATATCTGCTCCTACAGAAGATGGTATTGCCTCCAGCTCTACAGAGGTGGCCAGGGCATGCCTGCTTAGGAACGTGACATGGACTGAGGTGCTGAAGAGGTGTAACTGCCAACCTCTAAACCTCTGCCTGGTTTTCCTGTGACAATCAGGGAGAATGTTATTTTTAAAGTCCCATTTAGGTAGGTGTTGTTTTTCTTTCTATTATAAGGTGTTCCTAGAGTAAGGCCTGGAAACCAAAAGCAGACAGGCTTCAGACACAGCTCTACAAAAGCACTCAAGGTGATAACACAGAATTTGGGGAGGGCACAGAAGCGTGGAATTTAATCAGTGTTAGTTTTCAATATTTAAGAAAGCAACCTGAGAGCACTGCTTTATTTTTTGAAAAAAGCCAAGAACGTAAAACAATTTCTGGGCCATGTCCTAACAATTGGAAGGTCTGGATCTATCTATAAACATGCCTTTTAAATATTACTTGAAAAAGCAAGACAGTGAGTTATTATATTGAATCACATAATATACGCACTACAGAACAAATGAAAATCCAGTGTTTGGTAAATGGATGCTTGTGGCTTAGGATGAAAATCCTAGTGACAGGATCTTACAACCAAGAGTATGGATGAGTTACTTCGGGAATCAGCAGATTATATTTACTTAGGAAAATTTACCTTCACAAATAAGGAGCTAGACTTAGAATGAATATTGGTCTTTGGAGGTCTGTAGTCTAGGTGTGTAGAGGGTGTGGAATTACCCACTGGAACTATCTTGAAGACACACCTCATGCTGAAACGGAACACTCAAAGGGTCCCGGATTGGGATCCAAGCCCCACCTGCCACTGTCCTCCTCTGTGTAGGTGGTCAAGACTACACATGCAGAGTTAGGGAAATGTGCTACTGGAAATCACCATGGATGTTTTTATAAGAAAAAGGAAATTGATCCCAGGGCAAGACCAACTCAATGGACAGTAGATGTCATTTCTCTAGAGGCAGGACGGAGAAGGTGGGAATTTGCCACTGGGGTTTGGAGGAGTTTCTCTCTCCAGAGGCATAGACACAGGGGCAGGAGGCAGGGCTAGGGACTGAGATGGGTCCACAGAATGAGTATAAGTTTTACTTTATTTGGGTGGGGACCTTTCCTTTGGCCTATAGATGCTGTCCTGTTCCATGTACTTTTAACTTTTTTGTATTGGTTTTTTTTTTTTGAGATGGAGTTTTGCTCTGTTGCCCAGGCTGGAGTGCAATGGCACAATCTTGGCTCACTGCAACCTCCGCCTCCCAGGTTCAAGTGATTCTCCCACCTCAGCCTTCTGAGTAGATGGGATTACAGTAGTGCACCACAATGCCTGGCTAATTTTTATATTTTTAGTAGAGATGGGGTTTCGCCATGTTGGCCAGGCTGGTCTCAAACTCCTGAGCTCTGGCAATCCGCCCTCCTTAGCCTCCCAAAGTGCTAGGATCATAGGCATGAGCCGCCGCACCCAGTCACTTTTTTTTTTAAACTGAGTTCACATAACATAAAATTTACCATTTTAACCACTTTAGTATATACAATTTCTGGTAGTTTTTAATATATTTGCAATGTATACAACCACTTGCTTTTAAAAACTTTTCCCCTTTCTATGTTCCAATTCCCTTTAGTTACCCCAATCCTTCAGTCATGTCTCCACCATCTATATGGCCCTAACAAGATGCTGAGGAAGCCAAAGAACAGACCAGAAAAGGGAAGTGTGCTCTGTCCCCCAGCCGCCCCACACTGACGACAGTGTAGACAGAGTAGCTTCCTGAGGGTAGGGGAATGCAGCTTGGGAGCTTCAGGCTAGGCCATGTCTGGAATTGAGGAGTGACCCACAGTGCTGTCAGGAGTGGCTGGGAAATGTGCAGCTGAAAGGACTGGCTGACAGGGGAGGACCCTGGGCAGACAGAGACAACCCTCTCCCCTAATCCACTGGAATAGGGAGGCCCATAGGCTGGAGGCTGGTAGTAGCTTGGGGGACAGAAAGGCAGACACTTTGAGTGGTGCAGATTGACTCCAGCTAGACCAAAAGAAATGATATTTTGACCCTGTAACAAAACGTGAAATTAGGCGAAAGGAAATTATGCTGTAGCACCGCATGAACACATACAGTTGATTCAAATTATTTGTAGTAGTTATGTTCTGTAACATCACCACAAATGCTGTATACTGAATACTGAACCATTGTTTCTACGGAAAATACAAAGGGAATTGATCACAATTCTGAAAGACACAGTCCCAAATGCCATATCCTAAATATTGAAATCCCAAAAGATCAAAATCCCAAAAATATAATTCTGGAAGATAATAATTTTAAAAATTATTTAAAAGATGTACTGATGGCCAGGCGCGGCGGCTCACTCCTGTAATCCCAGCACTTTCGGAGGCCGAGACGGGCGGATCACGAGGTCAGGAGATTGAGATCATCCTGGCTAACACTGCAAAACCCCGTCTCTACTAAAAATACAAAAATTAGCCGGGCACGGTGGCAGGCACCTGTAGCCCCAGCTACACGGGAGGCTGAGACAGGAGAATGGCGTGAACCTGGGAGGTGGAGCTTGCAGTGAGTGGAGATCGTGCCACTGCACTCCAGCCTGGGAGACAGAGCGAGACTCCATCTCAAAAAAAAAAAAAAAAAAAAAAGATGTACTGACTTTTTTAAAAGAAGAATTATCTGAGAAGCAAAACACAAAAGAACACTTCATAGTCCACTGTATACAATAAAATAGGCAATAATAACATACACAGTTTGAAGGTATAGACACTCGTGTATCCTAACTATCCTGTGATCATGACTTTTGGGACTTTAGACATCAGGGATTTTCACCTTTCAGGATTTCAACATTTAGGATTATGTTGTTTAGGATTGTCTTTTGGGATTATGATCCAAACCCAAACAAGGATAAATTCTTGGAAGCCTCTAGTCACAATATGTTTGTCAATAGATCAGTATATAACTTTGTTTTGTGTGTTTCTATTTAAAGACACTCCTTAACCTCATGGCCAACAGCACAGTAACTCATGCCTGAATGAAGCTTATCTGAAACACATATTTTCTCCCTGAGGCATCTGACAGTCTTCTTGCACTTAGGAACACTAGACAGTGCCTCAGCACTATGCCTGGAAGCCGTTTAAACAGTGAAATCGCCAGGAAAAAGCACAAAAGATGGAACTAGGCCATGAAAACAACCGTCATTTTAGTATGAGAGCTAAAACAAAAAAGGCAGGGCATCGCCATGTTCAACCTCAATTGCGAATGTGCATGTTGGGTGACAAATTCTTTCACCATTCAGCATATATCTGCAAATAACTGGCCAAGTACTATGAGTGTTTACTTTAGGCATTCTAAATAAATTTTAGAAATAGTAGAATTTGCAAATATGGAATCTCCAAATAATGAGGACTGACTATATCTATGCCATCTACACTACACATGCAGTTTCTGCATCAACTCATGAAGTTGATAAATTCAGGGATTAAGCCATTTAATCATAGATATTTAATCTGTCAACCATGTAAATACATTACACAGACCATTTTAAAGCTTCCCTTAAATGTGTTTAATAATTTATAATATTTGATATTTTACCATGAGAAAATATTAATTATATTTAATGTTTGATATTTTATAATGAGAAAATATTCAATATTTGATATTTTATCATGAGAAAATATTACATTACTATGAAACAAATGATAGTATGACAGAGTTGGTGGAGCTAGCTTCGAGTTCTTAATTTCCATGCTTGCAAAGAAAGAGCGGATACTTCCAGCCGCAGTAGTCTACAAGACTGTTCTGAGGAGTAAATATGATAATGATAGAGTGAAAGTACTTTGTAAACCCCAATTCTTTCAGGCTGCATACCTTTTGATTAATGAGGTAAGTGATGAATAGCATGCTTACTTACCTGAACCCAAATATAGCTATCCACAGCCTTCAGAACCTTCACATTGTTAACAGGGTGGATTTCAACCAACAAAGTCAAGCACTTTGATCCTACAGAGAAAAGAAGGCTTTTAGTAACAAAGATTATAATATCACACATTATTTTTTCCAAAGCAAGAAGGAAGAGCAATTTCTGATAAATCCTACTACAGTGACTATAAACTATTAAACCATTCTATCATCCTAAAGTCCTGTGAGGAGACTGAAACTGTACACCTGTTCCCAGTTTTACTCTCCAGGATGTGTGGTAGCTCCAGGACCCCAAAAGAGCAATCAGCCCAGCAAAGGACCTGCCTTCCACATCCTCAGGAGCCCTGAAGAAGCTGCTTTTTATTATGAAAACCACAGGATACTCAAGAAATGCAAATGTGAAAAGGGAAGTCTTTGAACAGCCCTGGAAACAACAGTAGATACAAGGGAGACAAATTTCAGGTTATAAGAATTTTGCATTTACAGAAAAGCATCACAATTAAAACACAAGCGGCCTCTGAAATCAAAGATCACTGTATATTACTTTGCACTCTCACCAGCAACGTGTAAAAGGGCCTAACAAACAGGTTTCCAATGGATATCATTTTTCCCAATTATCACAATTCTATGATTTGCAAAAGCAGACATACCTGAACTTTCCAAAAATATAAATATGTTAACTATTGTATTAATTATTCTACCGGGGGAAAATAAAAGGTAATTTTCTTAAAGTTTGACTTTAAAGTTTGACACTTCTACAAATCCAAGAGGGACACAGAAAAGATCTCAAGGGAGAAATCAATATACACGGAGTGAAGAAGTTGTTTGCGCTCATTCCATGCCATTTTTAGCATAGCTCCACAAGCCCTCTAGGCTTTTAAGTCTAAATAAACACAGTGTGATTCTGTGTCACTCCAATTCGGCAGCACAATGGCAAATATTGTTTGTGTAGGAAAATAAAATGATTTCTGATACATGAACATGTTAAGGCCGACAGTATCTATCAGTAGGATATAGGCTGGGTTTCCCTCGGGGACAGTGGTACAGCACTGATAATGACCCACTTATTTCTTCACTGTCACATCTAGCAAATGCCATAAAAGACAGCAATCAGGAGGAAGTCCATGGACACGGGCTTCCCCGCATGGAGTTACCAAAGATATCTAAATTTAGGTCAAGGTTCTCCCTCCCCCAAGATTAAACTGTAGAAAAGAAGGACTGGCCTTATATTTGAGCTTTTATTGAGATTCTAATATGATCCAATGTCTCTCAGTGACTTCACTGTGAAAAATAACATACAATTTGGGGAGGGCACAGAAGCGTGGAATTTAATCAGTGTTAGTTTTCAATATTTAAGAAAGCAACCTGATAGCACTGCTTTATTTTTTGGAAAAAACCAAGAATGTAAAACAATTTCTGGGCTATGTCCTAACAATTGGAAGGTCTGGATCTATCTATAAACATGCCTTTTAAATATTACTTGAAAAAGCAAGACAGTGAGTTATTATATTGAATCACATAATATACACACTACAGAACAAATGAAAATCCAGTGTTTGGTAAATGGATGCTTGTGGCTTAGGATGAAAATCCTAGTGACAGGATCTTACAACCAAGGGTATGGATGAGTTACTTTGGGAATCTGCTTGATGACTCAAAAAATGGCTCCAGGAATAAGAAAGACATTGGTGTCAAAGATATTTGTGAAGAAAAATAGAATAGAAATGCTCTGTTGAGCGGTGAGTATGGGGGGGGGAAATGAATTTCTCTTATTGTTATTTTAAATGTATATGACTAAATTAGCATATTAAATAGTACAAGCTGACATTTTTTGACCTAAAAGTGTGTGTGTGTATGTGTATGTATGTATGTGTATATATAAATATATATATATAATTTTTTTTTAAATGAGATTGAGTCTCACTCTGTCACCCAGGCTGGAGTGCAGTGGCATGATCTCGGCTCACTGCAACCTTCGCCTCCTGGGTTCAAGCAATCCTCCTGCCTCAGCCTCCTGAGTAGCTAGGATTATAGGCATCCGCCACCACACTTGGCTAATTTTTTTGTATTTTTAGTAGAGATGTGGTTTCACCATGTTGGCCAGGCTGGTCTCGAACTCCCGACCTCGTGATCCGTCTGCCTCAGCCTCCCAAAGTGCTGAGATTACAGTTGTAAGCCACCGCATCAGGCCAAAAGTTTATGTATTTTAACTGGGCGGGGGGAGGGGGAACCTTTTGGGGGAGAAAGAGGAAATTTTCTCATTAGAAAAATAATCACAGCCAGGCATAGTGGCTCACACCTGAAATCCCAGCAATTTGGGAGGCTGAGGCAGGCAGATCATGAGGTTAGAATACTGAGTCCATCCTGGCTAACACAGTGAAACGCCATCTCTACTAAAAATACCAAAAAAAAAAAAAAAAAATAGCTGGGCATGGTGGCACACGCCTGTAGTCCCAGCTACTCGGGAGGCTAAGGCAGGAGAATCTCTTGAAACCAGGAGGCGGAAGTTGCAGTAAGCCAAGGTTGCGCCACTTCACTCCAGCCTGGTGACAGAGCGAGACTCCATCTAAACAAACAAAAAAATTAGCTGGGCATGGTGGCACGCATCTCTAGCTACTCGGGAGGCTGAGGCAGGAGAATCACTTGAACCCAGGAAGCACAGGTTGCAGTGAGCTGAGATTGCGCCACTGCACTCCAGCCTGGGCGACAGACGAGGCTCCGTCTCAAAAAAAAGAAAAGAAAAAAAAGAAAAAGAATCACCATATATTTGGTCTTTTTTTTTTTTTTTTTTAAGCAGGAATTTGTACCCAAATGAGATAGCCAGCTATCAGCTAGATTTTCTTATCTTTAAAATGGGAAGATCTTTCAAGGCAAAAAAAATCTTTCTACACTAATTTTTCCCTTCTGGAGTACAACCTAGACATTTGACTAATATTACTAGCCTAATAAGAGTAAACCTTTGCAGATAGGTTTGCAACATACCTTGTGCTCTCAATAACATACCATGTGCTTTCACAGTGAGAAAGGAAGCATTGTGAATTAAGATTCTAGAGACACCAGTTCTAGTTTCAGTTCTGCATTATCCTGGTATTTACTTCACAGCAAATCACCAAGCTTTCCTAGGCCTCAATGCCTCATTATTAAACATAATAAAACATGTGAGGCAAGGTGCTCATACCTGTAATTCCAACACTTTTGGAGGCCAAGGCAGGAGGATCACTTGAGGCCAGGAGTTTGAGACCCACCTGGGCAACATAGTGAAACCCCATCTCTACAAAAAAATGAAAAAAATATTAAGAACTAGCTGGGCATGGTGGTGTGTGCCTGTAGCCCCAGCTATTCAG
The DNA here is from genome assembly GCF_000951045.1 of Mandrillus leucophaeus. Lineage (NCBI taxonomy): Eukaryota > Metazoa > Chordata > Mammalia > Primates > Cercopithecidae > Mandrillus > Mandrillus leucophaeus. Next base: position 1,637,290 of record NW_012102965.1, on the reverse strand, counting down.
AATATTGAGGTAGAAAGATCACTTGGGCCAGGGAGTTCGAGGCTGTAGTGAGCCATAGGAGTGTCAGTGCACCCCAGCCTGGGCAACAGGGCAAGACCCTGTCTCAAAAATAATAATCAGAATAAAATGAAAGACCAAAGAACCAGATTACTTCTACAATCCCTTTCAGCCATAAAATCCCATTATTCTATGAGGTGCTAAATTAAGAATTTTGATGGCCGGGAGAGGTGGCTCACACCTGTAATCCCACCACTTTGGGAGGCCGAGGCAGGTGGATCACCCGAGGTCAGGAGTTCAAGACTAGCCTGGCCAACACAGGGAAACCCTGTCTCTACTAAAAATACAAAAATTAGCCGGGCATGGTAGTGGATGCCTGTGGTGCCAGCTACTCAGGAGGCTGAGGCAGGAGAATTGCTTGCACCTGGGAGGCGGAGGTTGCAGCGACCCTAGATTGCACCACTGCACTCCAGCCTGGGCAACAGAGCAAGACTCCATCTCAGAAAAAAAAAAAAAGAATTTTGAGAATCAAGATATCAGTGGAGACTGGACACAGTGGCTCACACCTGTAATCCTAACATGTTGGGTGGCTGAAGTGGGCAGATTGCCTGAGCTCAGGAGTTCAAGACCAGCCTGTCCATCCCCTCTCTGCTGAAAACACAAAAAATTAGCCAGGCATGGTGGTGCACACTTGTAATCCCAGCTATTCAGGAGACTGAGGCGGGAGTATCATTTGAACACAGGAGGCGGAGGTTGCAGTGAGCCGAGATCATGCCACTGCACTCCAGCCTGGGTGACAGAGCAAGGCACTGTCTCAAAAAAAAAAAAAAAAAAAAAAAAGATTATCAGTGGAGACTGGGAGACCATCACTGAAGGGGAAGACAAGACCAGGCAATATCTGGATACCACAAGGAGAGACAGCAGGATCAGGCAGAGGGATAGACATGACATGAGGAGAACGGATGTGAGCCAAAGACGGTGGTGTGATCCAGGCACACGCTGTGAAATGGTGACAAAGATGGGAGAGTTCAGTATGGCCTGGTTCTGAAGGAGCTCTGGTTATTCAAGCTCTTGAACCAAATCACAGCTTCACAGAGCGTCTGTGACACTTGACTGTCTATGATGGTGAGAGGGAGCTCTGGAAAATCTCAGTGGCAATGGGGCCCCTGACCCATGTGGTCACCCCAGTTGCTGCCCAGTGAGGATCTGCTGTGACTTGTAGCAAATGCAACTCCACAGGGGAGGATGAAGGGGACAGCCAGAACCTGGTTTGCTATGGAAGGCTATTTTCTCAGTAAAATATTAACTCTGACATCTCTACAGCCAAGAAAAGGAGCACTATTGATTTAAAAAAAGAAAAAAAACTGCACTGTAAAGTATGTGGATCAAAGAAGCCTGTTTACATAAAAGATGGTGCAATTTGTCTCATCTACTGTGGAAAAATCTCATTTTAAGCAACAGTGTTAAACCCCACCTGAGACAAACCACATCTTATAATCTAATGGCTTGTAAGGCCATTTGATGGACAGACAAAATAACCTTTCCAAATATTCATTCAAATAAAATATTCTAATAAATCCTATAGTGCTTTCTGATTATATCATCTGAAAACTTTACTGAACAAAATGAAATCTTCCCATGATGAGCAATATCTTTCATATACTGATGACTCCTAAATGTGTCTCTCCAGCCCCGACCTCTTACCTGGCCTTCTGACTCATCTCCAAACTCCACCTCACAGCTCCACTGGGATGTCTATTAGGCATGTCAAACTGAGCAAGTCCAAATGAAACTCTTCTTTCCTGCCCCTCCCATGCATACATACACACCCACATGCCCTTCTACCTGTTCTAGCCAAAAAACCTTACAGTGAGTCACCCTTGACTTGTCTCTTTTTCTCATATTCCCATCAAATCCGGCAGCATGCATATGTGTATGTGTGTGTGTGTGTGTGCGTGTGTGTGCGTGTATACATATATATACATATACATATATATATATATATATATAT
>NW_012102965.1:1612855-1634827 GCF_000951045.1 Mandrillus leucophaeus | reverse complement strand
CTGCCTCAGCCTCCCAAAGTGCTAGGATTACAGGCGTGAGCCACTGTGCCTGGCCAAGCAGCCAATCTTGAAAAGTTGAGAATACATCTAAACACAGTCACTTAGCCCTTGCTCCATTTCACCAGTCCAAGCCATTAGATTATAATAGTTCTCCCCTTGCCCTGCTGCAGTCCATCTTCCACACAGCAGCTACAGCAATCCTTTTATGAAGCAAGTTAGATCACGCCCCTGCTCAATATGCATATCGCTTCCCATTTTACTATGAATGAGGGCCACAATCTTTACAATGGCCTCCTTGGGTCTATGTGATCTGTCTGCACCTCACCTCCTTTTTCCTTTGCCCTCAGTTCCTATCACTCTGCCCCTTGTTCACTCCACTTGTCTCACTGACCTCCTCACTATCCTTGAACAGTGAGTCTACCAAGTATAGTCTGTGATGACTGTTTAATCTTCCAGAAATGTGCTTTCCCCATAGCCTCGAGCTTGTTCCCTCCCCACCTTCAGGTCTCTGTTTAAACACTCCCCTAATGGCCTTTCCTAGTATCCTTCCCCAAATAAATTAATTGCACTCAAATCTCTGCTTCAGACACAGTGTATGGGGAAATTCACACTCAGATAAGAACTTATCTCAGGCAGCAATATAACTCTAGGATCACTCTAGCCAGGGTTGGCATAAGGGACTGGGAAGAATGAAACAGGGAAGAAAAGTATACCAGTAAATGGGGCATTATCAAATTAGTGACCACCTTGGATTTTAAGCTGCTTGGAGTGCACCTCACAATTACCCACTTTGGAGATGGAAAGGAAGATCATTTATCTTTCAGCCCCTTGCCACCATTGGTCATGGATTATTCTCCTGGGCATCATGCCCAACCATACTTCCAAGCTGTACGTGTGTAGGCAGTAAATAGATTTTCCCAAGCGCCCTGGGCAGAAAGCAAGACACAGGTAGGGCAGCTGAGGTGAGGCACTGTCAGACTACACCTAGGCAGAGCTGGCCAACATGGTAAAGTTTTGAGGTATCCAATACAACAACTAATAATGTTCATTGCACTGTTTTTAAAGATGCAAGCAGATAATCTCACTATAAGTGCATCAAACTTACAAGACTGAGCAAGCATCCCTGAATAGACTTTAATGTTGTAATCAAGTAAAGTTTAAAATTGGCCTGAAAGTAAATTTTATATTCTACATAATCATAAATGACCACTGTTCTGTGTGACAGTCAGGCATATATGGTGCACAATAGATAGATGTAAAAATACAGTTACTAGTCAGTTTCCCAACATAATAAAGAATTTTTAAGGCCAAAAAATAAGGCTCAAGAAGAACTGGGAGGCACAGGAGCCAACCCAAGGTTCTATAAGGAGACCCACCCTCACCACCTCCAGGAACACAGCAGCTAGGCCTTTCCTCTTCTTGGAGAAAGGGGTCTATTAGCCCAAAGGTCAGGGCCATATCCTGGGGTTCTGCCCATACCCTTGTTTTAAGGGTCAGCACACCAATGTGCCAGATCATATTTTACTTAAGCCATTCCAGTTCCGTCTCCTCTGAAGCAAGCCCTGTGCTTAATTCTAAAAGGAGCAGAGAGTGCTGACAGTACTGGGAAAAGGAGGACATGGCACTGAAGAAGGAAGGGGTTGTTGTTCTCAGTATATCATGGCAGGAGGAGGGTAAGGATGAGCAATACAAATTATGAGATTTCAGGTGAGCCTCCCGCCCACCAAATAAAACAATTTTACTGAGGCCCCCAAGAAGTCCCATCCAGACTCAGCTCTGGGGAAATGTGTGTCATAAGAAGCCCTGGAGTGCCTCACAAGCCTCATGTGGAAAGTAAGTACAAAGGGTTTTTCCATCACAGGCAATGACAGGAAAATCCATCTGAGTGTTAACTATGCTAACAAAAGAAGTAATTTAAGAAGGAATTTAAGCGTCAAATAAACAGAACAGATGGAAAGCACCTGGGAGCAGAATAGTACGAGATTGATAGGAGACCCACTAGGCCAGCAGTTGACCAATGGTAGTCACAGGCTGGCTCCAGCCCACAGGTGGTTACTATTGTCCCAAGTAGCAATTTTAAATATATTCAAGCCAACATTTACAAATTCGATCTTTACAAAAAGCTCCAGACTTCCATTGATAAATTGAAAAGCCAGTTCCACTAGACTTGCTAGTGACAACAAAAAGCTAGAGCTGAGTAGTGGCTCCCCCTCTTGAAAGTCCCCCACGGGGCATCCCCACCCCACTACTAGTCCCTATAGCTCTTGAACTTTTTTTTTTCCATTAAAGAAAAAAAAATATTTCTTGATTTCTATGTTAAAAATGGGAAAAAAAACAAAAACAAAAAAAACAAAGACATTCTGCTGGTCACTTGATTTTTTTTCTTACATTCAATCTACTTCACATATTTACATGGTCTCTCTGGCCAGTGTATGCATTTGCAGTTGAAACCCTAGACCAGACTGAAAGCCCCATGAAGGTAGATGCTATACCTCTCTTACACACCATTGTATCCCCAGCACCATGCATAGTGTCTGACCCACAGCAGGCACTCAATATTGTTGAGTTATAGACAGAGGGATGACTTACAGCACTTTTTAAAAGGTGGTGGGGAGGGGCCAGGGAGCATCACACAGCTACAAAACTATAAAGTGGGCCTTGGCAAATGAGCAGAATTGGTCTTCAGTATTGGTATACTACTTACAATGTGTTAGGTACTAATCGATACTTAACCAGATATAAGAAAAGATGCATTCTTGACTTTCCCAATCTTTTACACCAACATCTGACCATAGGTTTCTACTTCAGCATTTATTTAGCCTGCAGGTAATAATTACCATCTTAATACTTCTGTTAAATCACTGTTAGATCATTGTCTGTACTTTTCTGTTTGCTTGAAAAAAATATATATTTTTTAGAAGTCTTGTTCATGCTTGACATGACCTTTGTCTTTTATTCTGAGATACAATAAGGCTATTTCTAAAGATGCTTGAAATCTTATTTAGTAGTATAATAAATCATCTACCAATAACCTTCATCTACCCATAGGTACTAAAAAGTGTAATTTCATTACCTGGTTGAAGTTCGTTCCTTTTTCCTTCTTTAGTAGACTGAACTAAACTTGCAGCTAATGGAAAAAGAAAAAAAAATTCCATTAGCAATTGATCTATATGGTGGCTTGTTAAAGCTTACCATTTTATACCTCAAATAGATGAGGGCTCAAAGAGATATGTCAACGGAAGATAAGGGCAGAACACAAAGCATTCTTTTTTGTAGGTATACCCTCCATATTCTTTATTTCAAACTTAACTTGTCAAGAACATTTCTTTCTCAGAAAATCATTGTTATAGAATAATACTGAAAAAATCTAATACTTTGAAACTCTTAAAAGATGTAGTTCAGTTCTTGACATGTAGCAGTAAGAGCTCAACTTACCAAGCAAAGTTCTTTCACTGTTGACAGAGCAACTGAAAACTTGCAAGTCTTTCTCAAAGGTATACAGAAGCTATTAAAACAAAAGTATTTTTTAGTTTGAAGTTTCATACATTAAACAACAATTATATGAACATAAATTCCCATTAAGCTCTGTGCTAAGTATTACTGGGGTAAAATATTTCAGTAAAGAATGAAACTAATTTAGCTACGCTGACACATTCCAGACTACTCTTTACCAAAAAAAAAGTTTGCTATTGTAAGCCATGTTTGGCACTGATATTTAGCCATGAGACAACCATGTATAGTGGTTAAGAGCATAGACGTTGGAGCCCAGCAAGAACCAGGTTCAAATCCTGACTCTCACTTGCTAGCTGTGTGACCTTAGATAAATTATTCAGCTTCTCTATCCCGCCATCAGTAAAACACATCTACTCTAGGATTGTTAGGAGGATCAAGTGAGATAATCTCTATGAAGCACTTAGTGCAATAAGCACTCAAATGTTAGCTATTGTAATTACTGAGGTAATTAATTACAAAATAATCATTAGTTTTCTTAGCCACTGTCACAAGTGCATCTCCCATAGGCCTTTCATATTTAGAGGACCGGGAAGGTAGTCTTCTTTAATTTTTTTTCCTTGTTGTTGTTTAAAATGTTCAAAATGTTGCAAGATTCCATTTTCTTGAATATTAAAGAAAATGAAAATGCCCATGTAGGAGGATGTGATGTGGAGACTGAGGAACTAGAGAACACCAGTTCTATTAGGCAGGCTGTCTTAAAGAACACCCAGAGGATAAGGGAAAGAGACAGTCTTAGATCTCAGAAGACAACAGCCTAAGAGAAACAGTAAATAGTATAAGTATTAAGAAGGTTACTAGTACCTGCACCCTAAAAAAGTATCGAGAACACACAAGACCCCTATAGCTAGAAGTCGATCGGAAAAGCTAGCAATGCTAGGGGACAACTGATTACGGAAAGTGAACTTCCAGTTAATCAGGTACTGAATTCATGTGAGAATTTTTGGTTTCCTTTGACTCTTGCTCTAACTGAGGAATTCTAAATTATTACTAAGAAGAATCTAATTCTAAATTATTACTAAGAAGAATGGGTACATACACATAATTTTTAATGTGCTATCTTTTAATTACAAAGATAACATAAGTATAGTCTCAATGTTTAAAAGATGGAAATGCTATCAAATAAAATGTCAAAGCCAGCCTGGACAACATGACAAAATCCTATCTCTAAAAAAGTTTTTTTTAAAATATGTCAGGCATGGTGGTATGCCTATAGTCCTAGCTACTTGGGAGGCTGAGATAGGAGGATCACTTGAGCCCAGGAGGTCAAGACTGCTATGAGCCATGATTGTGTCACTGCACTCCAGCCCAAGTGACAGAGGGAGACCCTGTCTCAAACAAAAATAAAAGGTCAAAAGAAATAGCAGTCCTTCACACTCAGCCAATCCCAACTCTCTTCCAAAAGGAAGCACGTTTATAAATTGTCTATATTTATGCATTTATATTACACAGTTACATTGCAAGTTTTTAAAAAACATAAATGGAATGTATTAAATGTATTATTCGGACAACTTGCTTTTTTCATGTAACAACATGTTTTGGAGAGCCTTCTGTACCAGTACAGAAGTCTTAATCTTTTAATAGCTGTATCAATTTCCAAAGCTTACTGATGGGCATTTAGTATGCCTCCTACATTTAGGTAATATAATAATCCAATGAACCTTTTACATAAACCTGTGTGAATCTGTGCAGATATTTCTGTAGAATCAAAACCTCAAAGTGGAATTTCTAGGTCAACAGGTGTGCAAGTATCAGAAGTCTTTAACTCCAAGCATCAAAAAATCTTCCCCAATCTAGCTTAGGCAAAAAGACAATTAGTGGCTCATGAAATTGAACAGAATGGGGTGTTACTTCAGTATTGGCTTGATCTAGAGCTGGAAATACCCATTCTCCTAGCTTTCTGGGTTCAATACATTTGTCAGTCTTCACACAATAGAGCTCCAAGTTCTATTCCCCAAAGTCACAGCAATTCCAACCCAGTGAATTCACTTATCACCAAATCCAATGGAAAAGAGAAGAATCCATGTCCCAAATTCCCAGCAAAGTATTATCTTTTATCCAACCAGTTTAGGTCATGTTCACTCCTGTATGCACTACCAGGGAAGTCCTACATGACAGAAGGTGGGAGAAAGAGGTGGAAGAGGGTGAGGAAGGAAAGCTATTGGCACTGTGCTTATGCTTATCCCATTACTTATGCTAATGGGAAGCATAAGTAATACATTGCTTCTCTTTTGTCGATTCCAGGGTAAGACCATTAACTCAAAACTAGAGGTGGGGCGGGGCAAAGTGCAGTCAACCCACTTATCCCTATTGCTCCCACCAAGTACAGTTTTAAAACCCTGGACATATATTTTTTTAAGTTTCAAAGATGACTCTGAAATGCAGAAAGAAGGCAGCAGACTCTTTAGGGACCCCAGATCCTGATGAATGACATAGTGGCGAGTTCCCTGGGTTTTCCTTTTGTGTCATACAGACTAGACTCGGAGCTAAAGGGGTGAAAACAACAGAAATACTGATGGGAGCAGACAAAAGCAAACACACATCCATGCTCTCTAGCCAAAGGAATTGGAAAGGGGAAACATAGCAAGAGAGAAACTTTTTACTATAACCACCCTAACTCCAGCTAAACACCACGAAAGAAAATGAAACCCCACTCCCATCTCTATTAGCAAAGTCTGCATGGGGAGCTTAGACTCCCACCTTTGCCCAGCTATAACAAGGCACCCTTCCCCCTTCTGCAAGATGAGTATCAAAGAAGACCAAAAAGGAAATCAGAACTTTCATCCATTCCCAGTGGTAAATAAGCCTTTCCCCACTAAAAGTGCCAGCAAAGCCACATGGATCCTGGACTCCCACCCAGACTCCAGTAGTAAAGAAGTCCCTTTCTACCTCCTCACTGGGATGGTGTCTGAGGTGGCTGAATGGGAAGCCAGAACTTTCACTACCACCCAGTGATAATGAGGCCTTCACCTACCTTTCCCCCATCCTGCTCCTCTGCAGTGGTATCAGTGGAGGCCAAGTGGGGAGACTGAAATCCCATTTCTATCTGGCCATAGCAAGACACTTCTCTCCACTAGGGTATCCAAGTAGGCCAAGTGGGGAACCTGGACCTTCGCCCGGCACAACCTAGCAATAGTAGGTTGTACCACCAACCCCACTAATTCCCCAACAGGTAAATTATCAGAGGAGGCATGCTAAAGAGAAGACTTAAATAAGATCCAGAGTTTCATAATGTAGTCCTCGAAATGCTTAGCATACAATAGAAAATCTCATGTCATACCAAGAACCAGGAAAATCTCAAACTGAATGAGAAAATAATAGGCACAAGCACTGAGATAACAAAGATATTGGGATTTTCTGACAAAGATTTTAAAAATGGTCATAAAAATGCTTCAATAAGTAATAACAAGTATGCTCGAAACAAATGAAAAAAGTCTTAGCAAGAAATGGAATATGTAAAGAAAAATACAAATGGAAATTTCACAGCTGAAAAATACAATTACCAATTTTTTTTTTAACAAAACCTCCATGGGTAGGCTCAACAACATAGTGGAGAGGACATAAGAATCAGTGAACTTGAAAACAATAGAAGTTACCTAATTTAAATGATAGACAGAAAACCAAAAAATAAAAGAAACAGAACCTCAGAGATCCATGAGACTATAACAAAAGATCTACCATTCTTGTAATCAGAGTCCACAAAAAGTGAAGAGAAACAGATTGGAACATTAAGAAAAAATATTTGAAGAAATATTGGCTAATGACTAAAAATGTCCCAAATTTGGCAAGAAACTACAGATTCAATAAGTGGAGTGAACCCCAAACAGGGAAAATCCAAACAAATCCATACCAAGACACAGCATAATCAAACTTCAGAAAACTAAGGAGAAAGAAAAAATTTTTTTCAAAAACGGCAAAGAAAAAAAGTGACATCTAATGGGGGGAAAAAATTCAAAAGACAGCAGATTTCTCATGAGAAACCAGAGAACCCAGAAGGAAATGGCACGTTTTTCAAGAGAGGAACAAAAAGAACTATGAATCCTGAATTCCATACTTGGCAAAATTATCCTTCAGTAATGAAAGGAAAAAAAAGACATTCTCAGATGAAGAAAACTATGAGAACTTGTCATCAGCATACTTACCCTAAAAAAAATGGCTAAAAAAAGTTCTTGAAAGAGAAAAGAAATGATAAAAGGAATGTTAGAACATCAGAAAGAACCATGGAAAGAGCAAATATACAGGTAAACACAATAGACTTTCCTTCTCCTCTTGTGTTTTCTAAATTATGTTTGACAATTGGGGCAAAAAGTATAACATTGCCTGATGTGGATCTTAAAGAATGTATAGGAAATATCAAAGACAAAAACACGGGAAGGCAAAGAGACTTAAAAGGAGATAAGAGTTCTACACTTCATTTGAACTGGTAAAATTTCAACACCAATAGATCTTGTGGTGACGGAATAACTCTTTCTTGATTGCAGTGATAATTACAGGAATCTACACAAGTGATGAAATGTCATAGGACTATATGCACACATTCTGCTGACAATAATTTATTGGTTTTAATATATTATCCTATAGTTACACAAGATGTAACAATTGAGAGAAACTGAGTGAAGAGTACACAGGACATTGCTGTACTTGTTTTTCAAATTTAAAAACTAAAAACTTTTAGAGAAGGATGGGTAAGCATTAAGACTGAGAAACCATTATCCCATCCTGAAGCTTAATTACCAAGAGAAAGATTTTTTTTTCCTCTTGATGGCACCATCTTTCTCACGGTGGCACCTTTGCAAGGAAAAATATAGTGCTTGAAAAGAATTTTAGGCTGGGTGTGGTGGCTCACACCGTAATCTCAGCACTTTGGAGGCTGAGGCAGGCAGATCACGAGCTCAGCACTTTGGAGGCTGAGGCAGGCAGATCACTGGCCAACATGGTGAAACCCTATCTCTACTAAAACAACAACAACAACAACAAAAATTAGCTGGGCGTGGTGGCACACACCTGTAGTTCCAGCTACTTGGGAGTCTGGGGCAGGAAAATTGCTTGAACCCCGGAGGCGGAGGTTACAGTGAGCTGAGATGGCACTACTGCACTCCAGCCTGGCAACAGAGACTCCATCTCAAAAAAAAAAAAAAAAAAAAGAATTTTAAAGCCCATCTAGATTTGGCATATAAATCCATTCCTTCAATAAAACCATCGAAAGGTCAGTCAAAAACACATATGGGCTGTAAGGGTTGTGCTTATGTGGAGAAGAGATGGGAGAAGGGGAGGGTTTGTTTAGCAACTATGGTTCAGAAGCAAAATTTGCCTGTTTACAAAGCTAGTTTAAATTTCCTATTAATGTATCCTTTGGCCAATTTATTTTCTGGACTAATTTTCACATTTTGGAATTCAAAGCAGCTTTGTCACCGGAAAATTTTTGAAAAACAGCCACTCTGGAGGGAACCTATTACTATCAATCCATTGAAAAATATTCACTGCACCCCTACCACTCACAGGCAGTAAGCTAAAGGTAACCGGGATGAAACACATTGGTATGCAAAGTGCTCCTACTGTCAGTGCTCACAGTCTTGGGAAATGTGAGCAGAATATGACCACAAAAGATAACAGCAATCACCACAACTGGATTGAGAGAAGACAGACTATGGTGTCTCCTCTCAATTCATTTTTTTAGAATACATGCCACACAGAAATTAAGCAACAATTGCACTGAAAACTTGATATTTTATTCTCTTTCCCTAGACTGCGTATTGTGAAAGACTTTACGTTGATCATCACTGTGTCTCCAGCACCTGACAGGGAAAACACTCAATGTTTATTTGTCGGATCAGTGAATGAGTGAGTGAATGAATGAATGAATGAATGTGAAAGGGGTGGAAGAAGGAAGAGAGAATTAACCAAGCAGCATATTGGAACCCTGAAGAGTAAGGCGACCTGTAAGAAATTTCTAACGGATAAAGGACATTTAAGTTAAAAAATGTCCAATATTCAATTCTAAATTGTTTTTACATAGGCACAAAATTACTCCCTCTCATTTGCTCCCAGAATTAGACAAAGTTGCCTGTCACATCAACCAATGCCTTATGTGAGTAATCTGGGGAAAAAAATAAGGAAAGGGGTTCCTTGTCTGAATCATTAAGAAATAATGAGAAACAAGACACGTGAAGGTTAAGCAGAAGCAGAAAGAGTCAGAGGTCATTATGCGATGATGTGGAAGTACACAAATCTCAAGGAGGACACTGGACCTCCTACTTTCTTACAGGATACTGAATAATTTGTTTGAGCCAATTTTACTTAAATCTCAAAGGTCTAAGAGACTTCACCTTACTATTTGGTTCAATAGTCCTTGTGTTTTTTGTTTAAGATAATAGGACCAAGAGATCATTAAGGGATAAGAGAAGGAAAGCAAAGAAATACAAATTTTTAGAAAATAAAGCTGGTATTCCCACTCCTAGATATGCATACAAAAGAATTTTAAAATAGCCACGTATACAATAGTGTTCATAATAGATAAATGTTAGAAACAGGTGCCCATCAACAAATAAAAGAATAAAACTGTTACATATACTGTGATAACTGATTGCATGAATTGGTGTTATTCTGTCATACTCAATTGAGTTAAATCAAGAGATCAGGAGAGGAAAAGAGAAGCACACGGGGCACAAGTGCCCGGCCAGTGTCTTGCAAGCCAGCTGCCAAAATGACCAAATGCCATAAACTTAAGAATAGCTTCACCTAGTAGCTACTGAAACAAACTGCCATGGCTCTGAAACTAGTTTTACCTACTGCTTTCACACACCAGTGAGATCTTGCCAGCTCCTAGAAACTTTCCTATTGCCAGTGAGTTTTCTTTCAAAGCCATATGTAACATTTCTCTTTCTGATAAAAACCCCCAAACTTTCTTAGTTCTTTGGACATACCAAAGACCACCCTGGCCTGTGTGCATGTCTTAAATTGCAATTCTGTTTTTTCAAATAAAATGTTTAGAGAAAAAAGAAAATAAAGTTGGAATTTATGTCTAGAAAAAGGAGACAAAGAAGAAAACTCTAAAGGCAGTAAAGTAACCAATGAGTAATCTATGATTTATGGTGATTTTTACCTCATTTTGTCTGGTTTGACAATCATATAATCCAAAGATGACATTTCCCTTATCATCCTAAAAAAAAATTAAACAGATGTTTATTAAATGTCATTGTTTAGGAAGTTAGAATGTTACTAGTTTTAAAACCAACCTGCAATAACTCAATCTTAGCAGTAAGTAATTTAAAAGAAGCTTTCTGTGCCTGTCAGAGGGGGACTGAATCCAGTTTAGCTAGTCATTTGGGCTCAAAGAATGAAATGCATCAATAGTGTAGAGCTCAGTGAATTTGGGGAACTGTCTAGTAGGACTGAGCATGGTGAAGGAGTAAATCTTTTTATACTTCCACTTATGTCTTTGAAAATATACACATATGATAGATAATAGGGATGCCTAGGACAAGTCCATAGCATTCTTATAAGTAAAACATTGTGAATCACACAATTCCTTAAAGGTACCATTCTAAGACACAACTTACAATAATTATTTTTACTTAAAAAAGTACAGTGATGTAACTGTGCAAAGCAAACTGGCCACTTGAATTATTCATGTGTGCTTATTATAGTAAAGCTAAATTTTCCTTAGAACACTTGACATTGAAAACACATTGTTAAATAACAATGCTGCACATGCCTGTAGTCCTAGCTACTGGGGAGGTTGAGGCAGGAGCTCAAGGAACCTACTTGAGCCCATGAGTTTGAGGCTGCAGTGAGCTATGATTATGCCACTACATCCCAGCCTGGGTGACAGGGTAAGACCCTGTTTCTAAAAACAAAATAATAACAATGCTTCAAAAGTCAAGTCCTAACATATCTACGTCTGAAGAGACTAATCATATTTAATATTTTCTCCAATGATAAAATGTTAACATATTAATTAGGTTTAAACATTTTTACTTGGCATTTTTTGTCTAGAAAATGAAATTGTTCATTGATTCAAAATTTGAGTTATTATGTCAGATATGCCCATTTAGTTTTATTTTAAAATGAAGAAACATTTAATACTAATTTTTTTTTTTTTTTTTTTTTTTGAGACAGGATCTCGCTCTGTCACCGAGGCTGGAGTGCAATGGCACAATCTCAGCTGACTGCAACCTCCACCTCCTGGGTTCAAGTGATTCTCCTGCCTCAGCCTCCTGAGTAACTGGAACTACAGGTGTGTGCCACCACGCCCAGCTCATTTTTGTATTTTTTTGGTAGAAACAGGGTTTTGCCATGTTGGCAAGGCTGGTCTCAAACTCGTGACCTCAAGTGATCTGCCCGCTGCAGCCTTCCAAAGTGCTAGAATTATAATGTGAGCCACCATGCCCAACCTTATACTACTAAATTTCAATCACTATATTCAATCTCACACACACAAAGCCATAAGATTAAATGCCAACAAGTTTATTCATTACCCCTCAATAAGATACAGTATAGAATTCTGTAAAAAGAGAATATAAATGATTAAAAACAGTATATTTTACATCTTACCACAATAAAAAAGAATATAGACATACCTTATATGTATAAATAATATTTCCATTTCTTTCAACATTTAATACACGTAAGCTCTCATAATCGTTTTCTAAAACATCTGAAATGATAATAGCAGGTTAATACTCAGCAGAAGATGGTTAGAAACATATCTAACCAATATATTAGTAAAGGAAACCAAATATAAATATATACTAATAATTCTATTATATAAAACTTAAAAACAGGCGAAACGAATCTCTTTTATTAGAAGTCCAAACAGTAGTGACCTTTAAGGAAGGAGAAAGCCATAGTTATTGAGAGGTATCTCAAGTGAGCCTTGTTAGGTGTTGGTAATGTTAAATGTCTTGGGTATACTGATGTACTCTATGATAACTCACTGAGCTGTTTGCTCTTTTCTGTGTGAATGTTATACAATAAATTTCAAGTATCTGTTAGTTTTTGCTTTATGCATTTTGAGGATACATCATTAAGGGCATACAAATTTAGAATTGTTATAGCCTCCTGGTGGATTAACCACTGTTAGGCTCTAAGCTGAGCTGCCAGCTGTCTGAGTACTCAATTAAAACAAGATTAAAAAGTTAATATTAACTTTTTAACAGTCAAGCTTTTAATCACTTACTGTGATGCTATAAAGCAAGAGGCTAAACAAGAGAAAGTGCTAATGTCCCTGGTCTATTTTCTCCCCATGGAATGGTGCCGTTAGCCAAGGGTCAAGTGAATCAGCACAGATATGGAGCTCTCTTCACTATCGAGGGACCCTCCCAAAAAGGTTCCTGCAGTATCATGGATCCAGGTGCCAAGGGTAGGGAGAGGGAGAAGAGCTAGGAGTGGAAAAATATTTCACTGGAGTAGAGAAAAAGCAGTCTCCAAAGCTCCCCTCTTCCACCTGCTAAGGTGGTTTTAGTGGTTTAGAGGCACCTGAGAAAGTTCTCTGCTAAAGGCCTCTGATAAAGAGGCCTCTAAATGAAGAACCTGGGCTAGGAATGCAGCTATCTGTAACAGTATGGCTGGCCAGCGGGGCCTGAATCACACCCATAACTCATTTCAGGGACTACAGTGCATTGGCCACACACCGAGTCGGATTTGAGGAGGGCAGCTTTCTCCCGTAAGGCCTGTCAGATAAAGTCTTTGTAACTGCACATGGTTGGGTCTGAAAAATTACACATAAATTTTTAAAATAGGAGCTGGATTAGCAACCCTTTATTCATTATACAACGTCCTTTATTTCTAATAATTATTTTTACTTTAAGGTCTACTTTGTCTGATATTAATATAACTACATCAGCTTGGTTAGTGCTTGGATAACTTTCTGTTATTAATATTCCTGTGTCCTTATATTGAAGATATGTTTTATAAGCAGTATCTACTTGGGATTTTTTCCTCTAATCTGACGTTCTTAATCTTCTAATTGGGGTATGTAGTCCATTTACATCTAATGTAATTACTAACATATTGGGTTGATATTTGTCATATTACTATTTGTTTTCTATGTGTCTCACCTGTTGTACTACTCTTCTGGACTAAGTTTATGATTTCATTCTATTACCTATTAACTTGTCAGTTACATGTTTTTGCTATTCTTTTATTAGTTATACTAAAAGTTATAACATGCATCCTTGACTTATGTTTTAGTATTACGTGATGCAAAAAAAAATCTGAAGCAACTGAAACTCTCATACATTGTTAATAGGAGTATAAATTGGAAAACTGGCAGTACCTAGTGAATCCGAACACATGACTCAGCAACTACACTTGTACATATATCCTCAAAAGAAATATATACATATATTTAGCAAGGGACACATAAGAATGTCTATAGTACTGTGGTACATTATTGCCCAAACCAGAAACCCAAACTATCCATTAAGTGAAGAATGAATAAATTGTGTTATATCCAAACAATAGCACAAAACAATGAATTAACATTCTGCAATAACACATATAAAACTGAGCAAAAGAACCTTCCCCACCACCAAAAGAAGGTACAAATTGTATGTTTCAATTCATACACAAGTTTTCGATAATAGGCACAACTAATCTACAGTGTTAGATAAGTGACTACTAGAAAGGACCATGAAGGACTTCTGAGGTTCTGTTAATGTTTTCCTTGCTGTTCTGAGTCCTAGTTGCATGAGTGTGCTTCACTTTGTGAAAATTAACTAAGCTGTGAACTTATAACTTGTGTCCTTCTCTATATGAAAGCCATATTTTGCGGAAGGACATACAGACTCTTTACACAAAACATTTAACTTATAAGTTAACTGACCATCTTTCTTCTAAAATTTTAGGATATTTCTCCTAATTCTACAGTTAAAGGATTTAAACATTGGTAGAGTCAGCATTGTAATTATCACTAATTGGGCAGAAGTGTGTATTTTTCCAATTTCCTCAAAAGTTATCCATAATTATGGCCAGGCACAGTGGCTCATGCCTGTAATCCCAGCACTTTGGAAGGCTGAAGCAGACGGATCACTTGAGGCCAGGAATTCAAGACCAGCCTAGTCAACGTGGTGAAATCCAATCTCTACTAAAAAATACAAAAAATTAGCTGGGCATGGTGGTGCACACCTGTAATCCCAGCTACTCAGGATGCTGAGACAGGAGAATCATCTGAACCCAGAAGGTGGAGGTTGCAATGAGCTGGGATCGAGCCATTGCACTTCAGAGCAAGACTCTGTCTCAATAAATAAATAAATAAACACATAAATACATAAATAAATAAATAAAATTGCTTAAATTTGACTCGTTTTTACATTAATTATGACAAATTCTAATATTAAGACAAAACATATGCAAAATACCTGTAACTCAGCAAATTTCTATCTATATTCCTAAAAGGAAAAGACAAGATAAAAAATAAGGATAATTGGTGAGCTGGATACCGGCACTGGAGCTGGACGTGGGAAACATTTAGAGAGAGGAAGAGCAGGTTTCACTGAGAACTTAGACATCATCCTGAGATCTCTCTTCCCTTCCCCTCACAAGCAGCAGCTTTGTGCATCTCCTAGGGGCAGGGCAAAAGGATAGGGCAAAGTGTTTTCTACACATGGGTATAAACGTTTGTCAGTATATTGACATGTATATTGAGATGTCAGACTCACTTCACACCGAAGGATAATAAGGATAATAATTTGGTCTCTTAGGGGACTAGGATTTAAATAATCAGTTTATGGGCCGAGCATGACGACTCATGCTTGTAATCTCAGCACTTTGGGAGGCCAAGGTGGGAGGATGGCTTGAGCTCAGGAGTTCAAGACCAACCTGGGCAACATAGCAAAACCCCGTCTCTTAATAATAATAATAATAATAATAATAATAATAATGCTTATGGCTAAGTAGCCCTTCACAATTTAGAGAGTTCTCATTTCTATCTCATCTGCACTGTACAAGGTATTCCAGGCCTACTACACTTTTCAATGAGATAATGATACTTGACCCATATACAGTGAAAAGGTGGCATAGACTGAACTCAAACCTAAAAAAAGGTAAACAGAACAATGAGCTGAGTGTTCTATCAAGCTTACAATGAGAAAATGGGTAATTACTCAAAAGTCCTTTGAAAGGTAGATACTGTAGACATCTAAAGAGAACTTCAGTGAGTTCTTTTTCATCCTGTACATGACTCCAAACTTCTGGAATGCAATGTGTCAATATTTTGAGAAGTATTTTTTTTCTTTCAAGATTATAAGTATGCTGGGAGAGACCGTCTCAAAAGTACACTTAAAAGGTTTCAGCTAAGATAAGAAACTTCTTTACAAGAAATCTTGCTAAATCCAATTTACTTGCAAAGGCATATCTATTTTCAGATTACTATAACATTAAGAGGAAAAAATTCTCCAACAAACGCAGATTACAATAAATGACACATGCTTATCCCATTAAACTAGTGGTTCTCAACTCTGGCTGTCTTAAAATCACTGGGGAGCTTTTAAAAGAACACTGATGCCCCAAGCCATACCCAGGACAGTCTGATTTTATTGAGCTGGTGTGGAGCCCACTCTCTGATGTATGTGTATGTGTTTTAGGTTCCCTGGGTGATTCTAACGGGCAGCCAGGGTTAAGAACCACTGAACTACAAATGTACATTACATATTAAGCAGTATTCGTTAGAGGGCATAACTTGGACCATCTTATAACCATGACAGACAGAGAGTTGAAAGAAATAAAAATAATGTTGTCATGGGAGCATTAGGTAATAACTGCAGGGCTGAATAACCCTGCAGTTAAGTACATGGTTCACATTTCAAGGACATTTGAAACAGACAAATTTGGTAATGTTGCAAATCCAGAGACCAGTGTCTCACCACATACTATTAAGCCATCAGCTCTTCCTCCCTGGACTAGTTGCCCATGTCTTAACACACCCTTTTGAAAGAAGTATTCAGTAACCTCTTTGCTTATTCATTCTGACTCTTCTCCCAGTAGTACATCACTGGAAAGTCCAGAGGAAGAAGTTTTGCAATTTCAAATGAGGAAATGTGGTTTAATTTCACAGTTTAGTGTACTCAGTGCTCATGAAGAAAACAATGTAGCATTTTGATAGATACTTGCATAGGTAAACCTATAAAAGAAAGGAGAGTACCTAGATATTGAAGGTATTGGCAAGGCATAGCTCTTGTAAAACAAAAGCTGGTTGGCCAGATATTCTCATTAGTTTCAATCTATTCTTTGTCAAACAAAAGTGATTTCACTTTACAGGAAGAGGGTTTGTCAAATGTGTACGTTTTATCCCAAACTGCTATGAGACAAAAATCAAAGTATTTGTCTTTCCAGTAACCATACTTAAGGAAAAAAATGTCATACAGCCTCATACAAAATTTTGAACTAGTTCCTAATACATACATCAAGAGGTGATAAAATATGATTATACCTATAACATTATTATTCTGTAAATAATTCATATAAATCCTCAGGCTCAAGATGACCAGTTATTACAATTCCTAAACCTATGCAGTAAACATCATGTGATTTATATTTCATATTCTGAGTAAAATGAAGTTAAGAGAGAAATGAAAATTAGAAAAGGAGACCAGGAAAGAATTAGCAGAAATAAAAGTAAAAAGGACAGATAGTGGCAAGAAAATAGTTTAAAAAAAAAAAAAAAGTGAAAACAATGTGACTAAGGTAACCTTCTGGCCCCCAAATCAATCTAGGAATATATAGGAGGCAACATAAAAAAAGTACTATTCTTGAATCAGTCACTTGGTAAAATATACCACTTCCCTGGCAAAGATTACAATATTTGAAAGACAAGTCAATCTGGTGTTTCATAAATCCAAGACTAATAAAAGCAGGCAAGAAAATCTACATCCTTTCCAGTCTTCAATATTGACATTTAAATGTTAGAAAACTTATATATTGTGGATCTTATTTTCTTGAAGATGTGATCAATCCCAACAAGGGATTGAGCACTGGATGCAAAAATCAACATGTAAGATCTGTTACAGTGCTGTATACCAGCAATAGTTACAACATGCCATGTTTTTAAGTGTGCTAGTTATGAGAGCAACAAAAAATAACCTAGGATGAAATCTAGCAAAACATGTGCAGAACCTTCATGGAGAAAATTCTAAGACTTATTAAGAGTCATTTAAAAAGATCTAAATAAATAATGAGCTATACTTTATTCATAGTTAGGAAGATCCAATATCGTAAAGATGCCAATTCTCCCCAAGCTGATCTATAGAGGCAATGTGACTAAAGGAAATCCAAATCAACTCTTTTGTGAAATTTGACAGGCAGATTCAAAAAAATATATATGAAAAAGCAAAGGGCATACAACAGCTAAGACATGAAGAATACTAAGGTGAGGGGAGTTACCCTACCAGTTCTCAATACTTATCATATAGCATAGTTATTAAGATGTTGGCATGGCCTGGCATGGTGGCTCACGCCTGTAATCCCAGCACTTTGGGAGGCCGAGGCGGGCAGATCACTTGAGGTCAGGAGTTTAAGATCAGCCTGGCCAATATGGTGAAACTCTGTCTCTACCAAAAATACAAAAATTTGCTGGGAGTAGCAGCGCATGCCTGTAATCCCAGCTACTTGGGGGGTTGAGGCAGGAGAATTGCTTGAACCTGGGAGGCGGAGGTTGCAGTGAGCTGAGATCGTGCCACTGCACTCCAGCTTGGCGACAGAGCCAGACTCTCAAAAAAAAAAAAAAAAAAAAAAGTTATCAAGTTGAGATAATGGAACAAAATAAACTCAGAAAAGGAGACCTACATAAGGCAGCTTGATGTGACAGAAGGGGCTTTTTTGTGAGAACTAAAAGGACTATTTGGTTGATAATATTGAAACAATTAGCTATTAATATTTTTTTAATTGGACTCCTACATATCACATAAAAATAAATTCTAGGTGGATTAAAATCAAAAATGTAAAAAAGTCATAAAGCTTCTAAAAGTTAATATTAAAAATGTCTTCACGACTTCAAAACAGGGAGGACTTAAGAGATCCTAAAAGGTACAAACTATAAAGAAAAACTCCTAATTTAGACTACATTAAAATTAAGAACTCCTGTTTATCAAAGGCACCATCACAAACTGAAACAAAAGTGATAGATTGAGAGAAAAATATCTGCAACATATGTGATAAACAAAGAACTAGAATCCCAAAAACATAACTCCTAAAACAATCAATTAAAAAAAATAGGAAAGTGGACAAAAGGATGAATAGACATTTCACAGGCGGAGAAATTCAAATAGCCAGTAAATACATAGAGATGCTCAACCACGGAGCACAATGAAACAATTAGTCCTACCAGTTTGACAAAAAAAAAATTTTTTAATCCTGAACTGTCAAGGGCTTGTGAGGATAGTATCAGAAACATTTCCACACCACAAATTGGAGTGTTAATAAGTACAACACTTTGGAAAACAATTTGGCACCGCCCAGGAAAGATGAAGATGTGCACAGCCTATAACTCAGCAATTCCGCTTTTAGATATACATTCTAGAGAAACCTACGCCTGTGTACACCAGGTGGTAAGAGTACTGACCATATAGCAAACCCCAGAAACCCCCCAAAAGCCACCCACTGGAAAAATAAGTTGGGTTCCCTAGGAAGCACTCTGAGACAGAGTTTACTACCCAGTATATTCATCAGGGAGTGCTCAGGAAAGTGGGATTAACACCCATAAGAGGAAGGAGAAGGAAGCAAGTCCTGGTAGGGTGAGAAGTCCAGCAGCAATGCAGGCCCAATATCCTCAGGTGACCTTGGGCCTACCACAGAGGAAGCTTCAGAACCGAAATGGAGTTGTCCCATGTTCAATCAAAATGGCCAGGCCTTTAAAGCCCACTCAATCTCATGTGGTCCATACCCAAAAGGAAGTGAAGTTGGGTAGGGCAGCCCTCTTGCCAGGCAATCCCTGAAGGGGCTGACAGTTGAAGACCGCCTGCTGACTATACTCACAGCATCTGGGACAAACTCTTCTTTGAAAGGAAAATCTAAGGGGCGCATCTCCATGTCCACCATCATGTTGAATTCACACGATGGAACACTATATGGCATTAATTAATACAAATTAATAACTTGCAGCTAGCCAGTCAATATGAGTACATCTCACAATATTGAGAAGGAAAATAAGCAAAAGGAATACATACAGTATGCTTTAAAGTTCACAGGCAAGCAAAATGAAATATTTTGCCGAGGGAGATATACATATGGGCTAAACTACAAAGTCAAAGTAATGTTAAAATATAAAAATTTAAATGGTTGCTAACCTAGGAGGTGAGGATGAGAGAAAGAAAGAGAATCAGAAAGGAGCACATAAGAGCCTTCAAGAATCTTGACATTGCTGTATTTTTAAGCTGGGTAGTGGGTACATGGTTTTGCTTTGGTTTTTTATTATTTACAGCTACATGTTAAAATATTCTTTTATGCAGCTGTTTTGATTTTTAACAAATATCTTCTTTTATTTCAGGAGAAACCATTTTCTCAAAAGTTCAACCCAGAACCAGGAGCAAACGCAGTAACCAAATCTGGTCTCTTTCCTCCTTGACCCCTTTTTGACCAAAATGCTATCTTATAGGCACAGAATTTCCATGGCTGACTTAGCCCAGCTCTCTGTTTTGTCAGGAATATGTCATACATATTTCCTGAGAATTACTTAGCACCTCTAAGAAAACTTCAATTGTATTTGTTGATGTAAAAATATTAAGGCTTCAAATTTAGAAAGCAACTGTGCATAGAGGAGGCATTACAATGGTACAATTATTCATAATTTACATTTGAAAAGCTGGAACTTTGAAAGGATAATGATTTGCACAAATGTATGTAGTAACTGCTGTGCTAGAAATGAGACAGAATCTCAGATTTCCCTGCCACTGCTATAAATTACAGAACAGGAATTAATTTGTGTGGGGGTATTTTTGAGCTACTACCTACTGGTGATTATCAGAGGTGATAATTATCTTAGTATAACAGGGCTAATATCTTGCCAAGATATTTGCTCTGAAAGAGCAAAATACTACCAGTATCAGAAAAGCTAGTATTTTCAGAAAGTACCTTCTGAGGACCTAGAGCTATCTGTTGTTTAGTGGAAGGTCAATACACAAGTTTATATTTCTTCAGAGATGAGCGAAAGATACAAGGAAGCCAGGTCCAAGTGGATCACACACAGCTTTTCAAGCGCAACACACATTACTGAAACGTAAGACTGTGGCATTTCACACTTCATCTACCTTCTCATTTGCAGACACCTGCCATTTAGCAAAATAAAGTGGGAGTCCAGAAAAAGGAGTCCTTCGTGGTAAAAGACAGAGCTGCCTGTTGTATTTCAAAAAGTTAAGCCTTCAAAAACTTTTCAGACATTTGGGCGACTTTTTTTTTTTTGAGATGGAGACTTAACTGTTGCCCAGGCTGGAGTGCAGTGGCGCGATCTCGGCTCACTGTAACGTCTGCCTCTCAGGTTCAAGCGATTCTTCCGCCTCAGCCCTCCCGAGTAGCCGGGATTACAGGCGCGTGCCACCACGCCCAGCTAATTTTTGTATAAAATTCTTCTCTGACCACCCTCCCCACCTCGAAAAAAAGTAAAGCCTTACTAATCATGACACTAATGCAAACTCAACGCATACGCTACACAAACATATAACTCCTTATTTGGAACTAATAATATTCCAAGCTAAGGAAACCTACAAATAATTCCGCTATAGTCACAGGAGAGTGTGAAGATACAAGATAGCAACGTTGGATATGTAACTTACATCAATAAAAATTTCACCAGCGTTTAGGGATAGGAGTTGTATATGTGGGTCATTTAATAACCACTTCCGAAAAACCCACTTCCAAAT
This sequence comes from Mandrillus leucophaeus, assembly GCF_000951045.1. Classification (NCBI taxonomy): domain Eukaryota; kingdom Metazoa; phylum Chordata; class Mammalia; order Primates; family Cercopithecidae; genus Mandrillus; species Mandrillus leucophaeus. The sequence goes on along the minus strand of NW_012102965.1, from coordinate 1,613,468 downwards.
TTACCGAAGTGGACAACGCCCTACACGCAAGGTGAGACCCACAGGCATCGCTGCTTTGAAGCTGCATGTAAGCTCTGAAGCTCCAACATTTACAGAAGACTTTAAAAACTTTGTGAGAAATCACAACGTTCTCCTTCTTTAAAGTAGATCAGTGCTGGGAAGGCTCAAAAGTCACTTTCACTCCCTTACCGAATCATCAAAAAGCCCCGAGGTGGCTGGACCGGGAGTCGAGCATCTCGCGCGCAGCCCCAGCCTGCACAGGTGCGGAGCTCGGGGGCGCCTGGGGGCTCTCGCTCCGCAGCCCGCAGCCCGGAGGCGGCCCCTGCCCTCTCGCGCCTCTAGCGCCGAGCCCCGTGTCCCCTGAGCCACGGACACGGTTCAACAGAGGCAGAAACACGTCTCGCAAATGTGGGGACAAACTGTTCCACTGTTGGATATAGGGTGGTTTCCTTGGTGGTCACGGATTCTTTCTCAAAACGTGAAGCTTCCAGGAGCACCCCTGTCTCGGCAAAGCCCCCGCGCGGCCGATGAACCCCGCGGGAGGTGGGATGCGACCGCTGGGCTGAGCACGACCCTCTGCCCTCGCCGTGAGGTGATGCTGAGGGAACCGCCA
>NW_012102965.1:1558383-1612145 GCF_000951045.1 Mandrillus leucophaeus | reverse complement strand
TCCGCGCGCACCCTCGGGGCCGAGGATAGAGGGCGCAAGGACGTGGACGCTTCAGGGCCCTGGCGAGGCCGCTAGCCCAGTGGCTTCCAAACCTGGAGGGTAGGCCTATTTTCTTTATTCCCCGAGTGACCACTGTGCAGCGAAGTGTGGAAACCACTTGGCTTCAGAGAGCTGGGTCCCCTGGAGCAGTTCAGGGTCACCACAGAAGTAGGCCGTCTCTTAGGCCTATTCGCCCCAGCTTCGAGGTGGTGGTGCTTTATTAGTGTTATTAAGGTAATGAGTAGCAACTGGGAGCAGGTGACGAAGGTGATCCCATTGTAAGAGAAACGCTAAAAAGGGTTAATCCGCTTGATACAAACAGCGTCCTTTTTGTCTTTTAACTCCCTGCATTGGTTCGAGGAAGCTGAATTACCTAGGATTCCCCCTGCGGAGATATCTTTAAAAAGTGCTGTCATTCTTACAGGGGCACATGTCATCTTGGGTGCCTTCTCACCTCCTTCCTACTCCCTACAAATAAGTTCAGTGTTTTCATAATCTCACCACTCCTCAGCGTTCTCTTCGTTCAGGTGCACACCACTGGTACACTCATTGGTTGGGTTACTGCCACATCCCATTCATCCTGAACATCGACGCCAGGTTATTACTCTCCTCCAAACCGGGCTTCCTCCTATCTCTATGCAGAAGACCTTGAGTAACAGCTCACTGCCCCGAGATAATGTGTCTTCTCTTTACCAAAGCCTTCACTCCTTTTCATTTAGAAGCTCAAGTCCAGGCTCACTTGGCTTAAGGAACTTCTGACTCCAGCCTCCTTCCTTACAGAAAAACCTCCAGGTCCTTCCAGCCTGGCCACAGAGCCTTTTCCTCCCAACAGCAGCCCACAGGGACCTCTCCAACCCTAACCTCCTAGGGTAACGTTGCTAGTGCATCTCATTTGATACAGTACTCCCTTGAAACATGAAAACTGAATCTTAAGTCTCCATGCAAACCCTCTGCTCTTTGCCTCCCACCAGGGGCTAACAGAGCACTCTAGAAGGTGTTCGACAATTACTGAAGAATGAGTGAATACAGTAATAAAGAATGCTTTTTCACATGTTTCCCGAAGTTAAGGTCTGAAAACTACTTGTATTGACGTCATCTGGGGCACTGTTTTACAATGCAGACTCCTGGTCTCGAGTCTACACCTAGGCAAGACCCAGAAATGTGCATTTTACCCAGAGCCTCGGGTGATTCTTAGGCTAAGTTTGAAAACTACTCCAACTAAATGTAAAAGTCTTGAATTTTTTCCCGCCTAGAGACATGTTAAGATAAATGCCTAATGAAGCTACTAATATTGTCAGTGAATAAAAGGAAGACCACTGGAGCCCCCGAGGAGCTAATGCAACTACTATTTCATATCAAATAAGCTTGTTGCCTTTGTCATACAGGAATATTGTTTGCCAATTTTTTAAATTCAATACATTTCCATTGTTTTTATTTTTGCAGTTAACTTCCATTTTTGCCAGGCAGGACTGATTTTATAGTCAAGCAATGATGATATAAAAAATTCTCTTCAAATTAAGTGAAAAAGCCAATGTAAAGAAGGTGAGAAATAATAAGATAATAAAAGAAAGATGTGACCAAAGTCATGAGGGTGCTATATGAAGGCACGTGTATCAGTTAGGATTAGATTCTCCAGAAGTTAATAAGAACTCAGATTAACAGTAAATTAAACACACACGTTTTATTCTGTCACCTATCTGGAGGTAGGCAGAATAAAGCTCTTAGGACAGGTTCCTGAATTTATCAGGGACCCAGGCTCCTTCCAGTTCTTTGCTCCACCTGATCTTGAGTGTACCCTTGTCCTCATGATCCAAGAGGGTTGCAGAAGCTTCAGCCTTCATGTCTGCATTCCAGAAATCACAATGGGAGAAGAGGAATAAAAAGAGGATGCTACCTCTCTTTTAAGGATACTTCCCAGAAGGTCTACACAACATTTCTATATATGTTTCACTCACCAGAATTTAGTCACATGGCCAAATGTGGCTTTCAAGGGAGGCAAGGAAATATACCTGGCCAGTGATGTGCCCAGATAAAACTCAGGACAGTGTTACTAAAGAAGGTGGGGAAAGTAAATGTTCAGAAGCAGTTAGAGATCTCTGTCAGAGTATGATGCCCAATTCTGGCCACTGAGTTGTAAGGAAACCTCTGCTATGACAGATCTCTCTATTCTTAAAACAAGAGACATGGGAAAAGATGGTCCCTTTCAGTCTTTAGATATTTTGGGGTCTGGATATGATTGCTGGAATTTCCGATACCTAGCACACTGAAAATGGAGTCATTGGAGTCAGAAGACTCCAGAGAACTACAGAGAAGAGAAACCTTGGTATATTATTTTTGGAGCCATCCTCTGCCCTTTCTGATATTAGAGATGATTAATTTCCTATTATTTAAATGATATTGAGTCAGATTTTTACTTGCAACCAAGGGTTTCTATTTTAAGGAGTGATCATTTCAAACTTTAGGACACAGGCCAAAGAGCACTATAATAACAGGTTTTTGCTTGAACACTTATTAGAGTCATTCTATATTTTGTATTGTTTTATTAACATAAAGTGAAGTTATGCTGAGGGAGTAGGCTTACAGGAAAAAGCTCAGATAAGCAAAAATAGTTTGTTGTAAAACCCTGATAACCTAAGGGCCTCTGGATTAGATCACCTGAAAGTCATTCTATGTATTATGTAAGCCAGTTTGAGTTGAGTTTTCTGTTACTTGTGCCAAAAGCATCTTAAATCAGGGATTTTCAAACTTTAATGAGCATTCAAATCACGTAAGGATCTTTTTTTTTTTTTTTTTTTTTTTGAGACAGAGTCTCCCTCTGTCGCCCAGGCTGGAGTGCAACGGCGCAATCTCGGGGTTTTTTTTTGTATTTTTAGTAGAGACAGGGTTTCACCGTGGTCTCGATCTCCTGACCTTGTGATCCGCCCGCCTCGGCCTCCCAAAGTGCTGGGATTACAGGCGTGAGCCACCGCGCCCGGCCACACCTAAGGATCTTGATAAAAGGTAGATTCTGATTCAGCAGGGTGAGGTGGTGCCAAAGAGTCCACATTTTAACAAGTTTCCAGGTCATGCCAAAGCTGCTGGTCCACAGATGACATTTTGAATAGCAACATTCTGCTACTTAATGTGAGGATCTTTCCACCTCGGTATTGCTGCCTTACTGTCCACCATAGAGAGGGCCAGGTGAGGATGTGCATGGAAGGGCTAGCTTTGAAGATACACCAGAGCTAAAGGTCTGTATCTGGGGAGAAATCTAAAATGGAGGTAAATACTGATTCCAGAAGTTTGAACCATGCCATGGGTCACAAGTTCTAGTGGCAAGCCACAGAGAATCAGTAAGCTAAAGGGAGGAGATAAAGGTGCTTACACTATAGTAGATATGCAAGCACAAGGCAGGAAAAGAGGTGAAGCAGTGCAGTGAATCAGAATCTTCAAGGTGATGATTCTTGTGCACACTGAAGTTTGGGAAGCACTGGCGCTTTAAATGGGGGTTGTTTTCTTTCTTTCTCTTTGTGACTGGATTACTGAGTTTTAAACCTGTGTTGATTTGTTGCAGAGCAGAGACCTCACCAAGATGCAGTAGGCAAGGGGGTAGAGGAATATGAGTCCTCCAAAACATACTTACTCTGTGCACAGCACAACACAGCGATCCTGATAAAATAAATGGGCATCCTAAAGCAAGGTGATCTACTTTACATATGTTCGCTAACTTTTCAGTGTTCTTCTTAGTATAATTTCAAGAACAGTATTAAAGATTTACACAAGAGAAGATGAAAACAGATGTGGTTTTTCTAGAGAATTTTTAAAGCTGCATAAGATGTTCAAGATGAATAATTCCCGAATCGCCAATTCCAAGTGCTGTTATAATACAGATGTCTTTGCAGTCATTTCATAGCAGTTTTTAATTCTGTCCTAAAAATGAAGCACATTGACACCCTACATATTTTCTTCATCTAACAGTTTTGTTTAGATATGTTTTAAAATAGAAGATATAGTCCCATTTCTTAAGGGTTACAAATGGAATTCCAAGGACTATCCCAACTCCTGTTAACAATAGTTTTCTGTGGGGAATGTAACTCAGTGAAGGTTATTTTTTTGTTTGTTTGTTTGTTTTTGTTTTTGTTTTACCCTTAGGCACAAATTAGCTTTTCAATTTTAAAAACTAGCTTAATTTTTAAAAATGTATCTTCACTCTGATTTTGACTATAAAATTATTGTTCAGCCTTTAAGGGATATCTTCCTGACAACTTCTGCTCATTTTTGTCCTGTGTAGTTGCATAGATGGCTACATGCTCAGGGCCATCATATATTGTTTGTTGTGGTTTTTATTTGTTTTTTTTTTTTTTTTTTTTGAGACAGGGTCTCACTCAGTTGCCCAGGCTGGAGTGCACTGACGCGACCTCAGCTCACTGTAACCTCCCACCTCCCGGGTTCAAGCGATTCTCCTGCCTCAGCCACCTGAGTAGCTGGGATTATGAGCACGCACCACCACACCCAATTAATTTTTGTATTTTTAGTAGAGACAGGGTTTCGCCATGTTGGTCAGGCTGGTCACAAACTCGTATATTGTTTTTGTTTTCTTAGAAAGCTGACACTGAGTTTAGCAATGATTAATAGAATAACTCTTTAAATCTGCTTGGCTATTATTTATGATGTTAGCACTCATCCTGAAATTTGTTGAAAAGAAGACTGACACAGATTTTTTTAAGGAAATGTTCTATGGAATGATAGCCCTATGACTTGGCAGGAAATAAAGAACTGCCATTTAACAAGATGGGCTAGATGACAGTTCAAATATTCTAAAGGAACTATATCTGATTTAATCAAAGGACAGGGCAGAATTGAGGTGACAATAGAGTACTAAACACTTCTGAGAGCAAGAATGCTTCACCAAGTTCCTTTTAAAGTTTTGTTGATGAACAAATATCAACTGTATGGAATTACTATATCTCAAATAGAACAATGGAATGTACAAAATATGAAGAGATCATCTGAGAAATATATAATCATATGAAAGTTATGTTACCATCTATGATAACTCATTTCATAGAATAAATGAGTACATGGATTTTAGTATCATTTGTAATGGCCAAGAAGGAAAGGATATTATATTCTGTATCAGTCAGAAAACACTCCATTTTAAGTGGCTTGATTCTTCTCTTATTGAAACTGTATCATTTTCAAACAGAAACTTAATCTTGTGATTTCCACACAAATGTTCTTCCCCTTTCCTCCTTTTCCTTCCTACTTTTCACCGTTTATTCCTTCCCCTTCCCCTTCCCCTTCTAAACAATTCCATCCTAAAACTACCAGAGTAGACAAAGAAAAGCAAGCCTGTGCACAGGGGTTTGGAGCAAGGTGTTGACCAAAATTTGAATGTCAGAACTCAAGCAGGGAGAAGAGGTTATCCTTGGGGGATGGTGTGGGGACTAGGGAATGGTCACCCAGCATGAGATGTCAGAGTCTAAGTAGAGTGAGAAGGGTGTCCATGTGGGCCATGTGGGTGGATGAGTGGGCAAGGAGTGGTTTTCAGCCTGGGGTATCAAATTTCACGTGGCTTAGGGCATCTGCCAAGGAGAGGAGTGGTAGCTAAGATGAGGTTGAATGATTTAAGAGAATATATTAAGAATAATGTGACCCATGTTTCTCACTGGCAGGCAAAAGAGTCACAAAAAAGAAAAAAAAAAAGCTGTAGGGTTGGATTGGAATTATAAGTATTGGGCAAACATAGTTTTTATTTATTTATTATTTATTTATTTATTTTTTAGACGGAGCCTCGCTCTGTCACCAGGCTGTAGTGCAGTGGCATGATCTCGGTGCACTACAACCTCTACCTCCCGGGTTCAAGCGATTCTCCTGCCTCAGCCTCCTGAGTAGTGGGGACTACAGGCACGCGCCACCACACCTGGCTAATTTTTGTATTTTTAGTAGAGACAGGGTTTCACCATGTTGGCCAGGATGGTCTCGATCTCTTGACCTCATGATCCGCCCACCTCGGCCTCCCAAAGTGCTGGGATTACAGGCGTGAGCCACCATGCCCAGCCAACATAGTTTTTAATACATAGATGATGATAGGGAGATAGAGGGGTAGATATCATAATAAATATGCATATGCATATATGCACATACACGCATATATTCTCCAGTTCTGTCCTCTGAACATCGGGGAGCAGCAATGCCCCTATATCAATTGACACACCTGGCACAAAGAAAGATGAACCTGGAACACCTTCTAGTGCCAGAAAGCAAGAACATGCTGAAAGAACCATGAGGATATGTCAGAAGGACACAGGAGCCAGAGTGAATGAAACCCCTGTTGCAAAAATTATAACAGTGAGAAAATTATGACAGTGAAAGAGATCTGACCTAACCGACTCCATCTTGCTTCCAACCTGCAAGCTGTCGTTGTTCATTCCTGGATGTAGGCCAAACTAACTTTGGGAGGAACTTTAACTTTGAAACAAAGATGATAACAGCCTTTTCCCAAAACATACCCCCTTCTTGCCTGTGGTTATATAGGAAAATGTTCTTTTTTTAAAAAAATAGTTTTTTTATGTCAGATGGGTAATGTCCCAACATTGTACCAAGATTCGAGGGTGGCACATGTCACATGTGGGCACGTGAACACCCAATCATCATGCTTATGAACTACGAAAGGATCAGAGAATATTCCTGTTTGTACAAAATACATCCTAAATTATCTGGGAGTAATGGGACATCAGATCAGCAGTTACTCTAAAATAGTTCAGAAAAAAATGTTTCCTATATTGAACTCCCAACTTTTCTGTAAGTTTGTGATTGTTTCAAAATGGAAAAACGAAAATTCTTTTTTTTGAGACAGTGTCTCTGTCTGTCAGCCAGGCTGGAGTGCAGTGACATGATCACAGCTAACTGCAACCTCCACCTCCTGGGCTCAAGCAATTTTCCCACCTCAGCCTCCAGAGTAGTTAGGACTACAGGTGTGTACCATCATACTCGGATAATTTTTTAATTTTTTTGTAGAGACAGGGTCTCACTATCTTGGCAAGCTAGTCTTGAACTCCTGAGCTCAACTGATCCTCCCACCAGGTCCTCACAAAGTGTTGGAATTACAGGCAAGAGCCACCATGCCTGGCCTGAAATAAATATATACTTTTTTTTTTTTTGAGACAGAGTTTCACGCTTGTTGTCCAGGCTGGAGTGCAGTGGCACAATCTTGGCTCACTGCAACCTCTGCCTCCCAGGTTCAAGCAATTCTCCTGCCTTAGCCTCCTGAGTAGCTGGGACTACAGGCACGTGCCACCGTGTCTGGTTAATTTTTTGTATTTTTAGTAGAGACAGAGTTTCACCGTGTTAGCCAAGACGATCTCGATCTCCTGACCTTGCAATTCCCCCACCTCAACCTCCCAAAGTGCTGGGATTACAGGCGTGAGGTACCGCGCCCGGCCAAAAAATATTTTTAAAAATCATAAGTGTTATCAGAAGGACTGGTATTTCTGAAGTCTCATGAAGTTTTTTTCTTTTTCCCCCGCATAAGGAACTATCATCTCCTATCGTGCTGTAGGCAAACTTTAGTGACATGGGTAAGTTTGATTTAAAACACTGAATTAAAAGATGCAAGGGCTTTACATTAGATTGCATTTCCCCCCACTGTACTGAAAACCCCTAATGAAATTAACCCCATTTATTGGCCTTGTGTTGTATGAATTTAATTCTCCAAAACTGGCTGAAATAAGCCATAGTCAAATAACAGGAGAAGCTTAATGAAAGTGTTATTTTTACCTTTTAAATGACTGTCCTTTCCTCTATAATGAGAAACTTCCATTAACTGGTCTCAGGAAAAAAATTACTAAAATCAAACTTTTTTTGCAAAATAATCATATGACTTAATTGCACAGGGAAATTGATGACAAGTAATAAATAATATCTATTACAGAAATATTTTCATTGAAATATACACATTGACTTCCTGAAATCCTTTGTGAATTTCATGAGTAGCACTTAGCTATTTTAAAAGAAATGTATGACAGATATTTGTGTGTGTGGCAGATTTTTAATGTCCAACTGCCATGTGTTCTGTACATAGATTTTTTTTCTCAAATTTCTAAACACAGTGGAAGCCACCAAAAAGAATATCTGAAGCAATTCATTAAAATCTTGGCAGCCAGACCCCAGCTCCCGCTTTCCCTGAAAGCTCCCTTTAATGAAGCTGAACCCTGTCCCAGCAATTCACTCCACAGAAGACCTACTGTCACCACCTCTGAAGAGGCAATTCCTGGAGGAACCAAGTCAGCCAATCGAGAGTCCTGAATAAGCAAGAACTAAGTAAATAAATTATCATTTCGAAAGTGATGGGTTAGTGTGCTCTTTTGAATGCCCCCTAGGAAAATAAATTTGATTAAAATTAAATATTTTGTTGTAAGATGTAATGCTCAAATTCAGGGGATTCTGGTGTCCCTCTGGAGAGTGTCAGTTGTTGGGGGAGGAGGGAGATGCCAGCTGTCCTATGGCTGTTGAATCACAAGAGCTTATTTTCTTTGATAGGATTTTACTTTGAAAATATGCTGTAGGTGATCATAAATGAAGGATGTGTCTCCTTGCTAAGAACGTTACATCTTTCTGCATTTTTCACCTGTTTGTGGCTCTGCATGTTGTTTTTTTCACTGCTGTTCCCTCCAGCCGGCTTTGATAATGAGGGCTGGGAAATTTTTCCTGATTCCAGTGCTCCACGGGAGCCTCTTCCCTCCCTCCGGTCTCCTCCCAGTGGCTATCTCTTTGGTGTCTTTGTTCCCAGCACAAAATAGTCCCTGCTAGCATTGATCAAAGTTCTGTGAATACACACTGACTCATTAGCTACTTAAAGATCTTCGTTAAGCAGCTTCTTCTTTAAAATTTCAATCATGGTTTATTTTTTATTTATCTTAGCATGAATCACAATATACAAAAGAAACCTGATTTAACATGGGGTATAAAAGAATTACCATATCATAGAAAATTGTTTTGAAAAAGATTTTACTGCGCCAAAAAAAAAAAAAAACCAAAGTAAACCTCTGAATCTTTCTTTACATGAATGCTAATAATACAGACAACTTTAGAGAAATTGAAACTAGCCCAGCCTGTTCGAAAGGGGATCCAAGCAATTCATCACCAAAACGGCCACAGCTCAGCCCTCTTAAAACCCGTTGTTTTCTGAAAATAATCTGCAGAAGTATTGAGATTCGTAGGTAATCTTTTAAACATTTTATGAAGGATTCCATTCGTTTCCCTCTTATGTTTAATTTTTTGAACTATGTTTAATTTAAACTGTCTTCATTCTCAAAAATCTATATCTTTACCAGATTTTAAAAGAGACTACCTCCTCCACCACAGAATTTTTCTTTAAAAAGACAATCAGCATGTTTATCTTTTTAGTCAAGATCCATCTCTGGGTCTGCTGGAAGAGAGACTATGAAGACAAATTAGAGCCCATGGGAAAGCGAAACCTCTGTCCCCTGCGTGGAAGCAGCATGCCATCAGAATGATTAGTATTAATCGCAACTTGAACCCCATAATGTGTCACCTTTCTCCTCAGGGCCTCCAGCTTTCCAAATGTCCATCTAATCTGTGTCCACCCCCGGGAGCAGATAGTACAGTTTCCCGTCAGGGTGTTCTTTGATAGTATCAAAACTTTGTCACTTAAGAAAAAGCCTGATATTTACACCAGGTTGGCCAAATGCTCAGCTAAGTCTCAAGAGGGTAAAGAATTTCAGGCATTAAAAAAAAAAAAAAAAAAAAAAAGGAAGAAAAGAAAAAAGGCCAGCAATAGAGTCATGTATTTAGTACTTGACTCAGAGTTAAGAGGCCTGGATTCTCGAGGCGGCCCGGGCATGAACAGGCTCCGAGACTTTAGGCAAGTTGCTTAACTTCTCTGAACTTGGTTTTCTCGTTTGTAAAATAAAAGAAGTTGAACTATGATCCCCAAGGCCCCTTTTGCTTATCAACAGTGCTGATTCTTAACTATAGTAGCAATAAGATCATCAAATTCACTTCCCAATCCCTGTCACCAAGTTCATATGCGGAGACAGAAACGGGCTTAGGAGAAAACTGCAACCTAGTAACCAAGGAAACATGAAAATTTTAACAGTGAAAGACATCCTGTGTAGCAAACTCTACAAAGTAAACCAGGAAAATAGAATTAAGGATTAAGAAATAGGCCGGGCGCGGTGGCTCACGTCTGTAATCCCAGCACTTTGGAAGGCTGAGACAGGAGGTCAAGAGATCGAGACCATCCTGGCCAACAAGGTGAAACCATATCTCTACTAAAAACACAAAAATTAACTGGGTGTGTTGGCGGGCGCTGTAGTCCCAGCTACTTGGGAGGCTGAGGCAGGAGAATTGCTTGAACCCAGGAGGTAGAGGTTGCCGTGAGCCAAGATTGTACCACTGCACTCCAGCCTGGTGACAAAACAAGACTCCGTCTCAAAAAAAAAAAGAGAAAAAGAAAAGGAAAAACAAAAGAAATAGTAGGGAGAGTTTTCAGAAACTCTCTTCTACTCCCCAACTCACCCTCAAAAATCAAATTGTAGGTTTCCCCACAGATCACTGGAAAAAATGCTTGATAGTTCTCTGGGGTAAACTCTTCTATTCGATCTAAGATTCAGCTCGTGTTAACTTTTGCTTCAAACGTCTTAGTCAAGATTGCTTTTACTGTCAGAAAAATCCGAACTCCTTACATACTGATTATATGCAATCTAGGTAAGCCAAGCCTTCCACCCTCTGTCTGCCATTCAGAAGTCTCTTTCATGTATGTAGCTGAATAGTAATCTCATAAAATAATATTGGAATGAATAAAGACCCAGATGTCTCAGGTCGTTCCATCCACGCAGTTTCCTCCTTCTCCGTCCTATATTTACATATTAATTTTAAGTCACGGGTGAAAATTAAAGCCTGCTCTCTCCCAGTCTCTCTTTGATATTGCAAAGAAATGTTACAAAGCTTCCTAAGGGAAGGTTTCTTGCAGGAAATAGTGACTCCAAGTATGACTAGTCCCCAAATCTGCCTGCTAGGCTGAGTGAAGAGGACTGAAATGCTCTGTGGGTCACAAGGTCATAAACCTCAGGAAGCTGGCCACACTATCAGGCATTCTCCACCAAGGACTGGGGGATGTGGGTTCCTATTAGAAGCCAGGTCACCACCAGCTGAAATTGAAACATACATCATAGTCACATCCTGTTTAAGAGAAAGCCAACTTCTATTTCCTGAAATTGCTTTTTGTCTGAGGAAAGGGAGTGATTGGGGTGTAGTTAAGGGTAGCTAAGGTGCAGCTCATCCCTTGGAATGGGAAGCACACAGGTTAACGGGGGATGTTGGGGACTGCCCTGGAGCATCTTGTCTCTCAACCATCTCTAGCACATTTCTCACCCTCTCTTGTTCACCTCTCCCAAGTTCATGAGTGAGCATTCTGGGCACAGGGAGGTCAAGAGGCAAAGGGGGGAAAGTAGTGGGAAGGGTAGGTGAGATGAGAGAGGGTAATGATAGGGATCAAATCCTTTTTAGACCTCCTGTCCCTTGTTTTTCCATCTTGGAGAAAAGCTCAAGCTCCAAAATTGAGGGCTACAAGAGCAACAGAGAGAAGCTTTGTTTTCATGACTGGCACAAAATATGAATCACAAGTTAGAATATCTCCTGTTTGAGCATTTTATCTGGAATGAGCTCTGAATCCCAGAGGAGGAGTTTCTCCTCCAAAATACAAGTCCTGAACTGGCTCGGAAAGAGGAGCACCCTCTAATGAGTTGGTGGGATAAGCTTTGTGCTCTTTGTGATCAGCCACTCCCCATACAGCCCATAGGCTGGCCAGCCCATCCCAACCTTGCTATCACCCTGTGGAATGCCAATTCTAAAAGGCACCTGTATAGAGGGCTTGTTAAAACACTGATTGATGGACTCGACCCCACAGCTTCTGATTTGCATCTCTAACAAGTTCCCACGTGATGCTGATGTTGCTGGTCTGGGGAACCACACTTGAGAACCACTAGCCCAGCACATAATAGGCATTTAACAAACATTTGTTCATCTTCACAATGGGAAGTCAAGGATGAGTGCTGTGGAACCGAAGAAAATAGGAATCATCTCATTCTGGATCTCTGAGTTTATAAGTATTTGTTGTATGTTTCCTGTTTCCCATACTGCTCATGCAATTTTAGCTATTTTCAGGAAACAGCTGTTGCTTTCCACCTTGAAAGACAATGAAAACTTAATAATAGGTAAAATGATATTTTGGAAGAAACTGATGTACCTTATATATCTGGGACAGCCTTGCCTCTTACATAATTGACAGTAGACATTGTAGGGATTATGTAAATTGACTTGATTTTCTTTTAAATCTTTAGGAAGACTTATCAATTAAAGAGGTCTAAGTAACTTGCCAAGCTTTACACAAAAACTTTTTTTTGGTCAGAAACATACATTTCTGACCTGAATTTTTTTTTTTCTGACTGAAGTGATCACTTTTGATCATAAGTCAGAAAAATATTGGGGCAATGTGGGGTTTAGGATTGCTGCTTACTTCATGCCATTTCTTCAGCCCATCTCCTTTAGCTTCAAGGCTGAACACAAATGAGTTAAATGGAAATGGATTACTTAAAACCTACATTTGTGGCTCATTTTCCATTCACCAAACTCTCTTCTTCTTCCTCTTAGACATACACACTTTGGGAAAACCTCACAGAGCATGAAGAGTCAGCTCTTTCTTTCTTTTTTTTTTTTTTTTGGAGACAGTCTTGCTCTGATCTGTCACCCAGGCTGGAGTGCAGTGCAGTGGCGGGATCTCAGCTCATGGCAACATCCGCCTCTCAGGTTCAAATGATTCTTGTGCCTCAGTCTCCCCAGTAGCTGGGATTATAGGCGCACCCCACCATGCCCGGCTAATTTTTGTATTTTTAGTAGAGATGGGGTTTTGCCATGTTGGCCAGGCTGATCTCAAACTCCTGGCTTCAAGTGATCCGCCCGCCTCGGCCTCCCAAAGTGCTGGGATTACAGGCCTGAGCCACCGCGCCCGGCAGAGCCAGCTTTTATTTAATGAAACTGAATAATGCATATTCATCAACATATCGATAACTGGAATTAAGATTTGCAAGGACCACTGCAATGACGATATATATTCTTGCAACTATACTTCTCCATGCTCAAAAAGCTTTATAGGCTTTCAGAATGAATGTCTGTAACATCCCTCTGAGGTAAATGAGGAACCGGTGTAATTATCTTCTCTTCACAGATGGACAGGCAGACACAAAGGAATGGACTGAATCAGCCAGGAAGGGAATCAAGCTAAGGACCCAAATAATTCTAATACAATCTGCATGTCTTCTCAGTGCTGCTTTCCTTTGATGCATGAAAGTCTGTGTTGTGGGAAACTCTGAAGGCCTTGTTTTTGTATTCTTCAGTGATGTAAGAAACAAAACTCTGTAGGACCATCTAAAGAGAGGAAGTGATGGGACTGGTAAATACGGGTGGCAGCAGGGCAAGTCTATAAAAACCAAATTTAATTTTGCTGGATAATATGATCAAGGTCCTTCAAGGCTGGATTCCATCAGCATCTGATCAGCCAGCAGCATGCTGTTATTTACATAAAAGCAGGCAGAGAAGGGGTAATATTAAACTAATAGACATTATCATATGGCTACAAACCTCTAAAACAATTCAACATTTGGGAAGTACTAAGCAACTGGAAATTTTTTCAATGACAATAGTTTTCAGTGCAACAGGCTTAGAAATCTGCTGTCTCTGGCCAGAAGCCAGATTGCCGACACAAAACAGCAGAGCCACAGACCCCAGTAAGGGGAGAATAACAGCAGCCCCAAAACTGGCACTACTAACCCTGTTTTGTATGACGCTATTTTGTTAAGAAGAAATTCATACTACAAAAACAGGGGCGTTTAGGAATTATAAGTTTTAATGATCTCACCTTTTAAGCAATGGACACATTGACAGGATCATCAACCAGAAGGCCTAGAAGAGTCTACACACTGCTGCCTTCCGCCAGGCGCCTCCACATACCCCAGCATCTGAGGTCGTCTGGCAGCAAAAGCCCCAACTTACCAGAGACCTCATTGTTCCTGTCCCTCAGACACAGTAACTTCCTCAAGGCCAGTGACCTCCATGAAAACTCCCCTGCCCAGATGCCTCCATCCCAGAGATCGTGAGACTGCAGGAAATGAAAGGCTGCAGCAGGGAGAGGCCTCAAAATACAATGGTTTGGGGTTTTCCTTTTCTATAATACTGTTCTTTACCAAGTGGAGTACATTTTGAAATGCAGAATTCAATTCCAGGATAGGACAGAAATACACAAAATTCTTGAGAGAGCCAGAGATTATAATATGGGTAAACTGTTATTCTAAAAGGTATTAGGGTCCAGGCATGGTGGCTCACGCCTGTAATCCCAACACTTTGAGAGGCCGAGGTGGGTGGATCACTTGAGTCCAGGAGTTTCAGACCAGCCTGGGCAATATGGTGAAACCCATCTCTACAAAACTACAATAAATGAGCCCAGCGGGGTGGTGCGCGCCTGTAGTCCCAGCTACTCGGGAGGCTGAGGTGGGAGGATCACTTGAGCCTGGGAGACCGAGGTGGCAGTGAGCCCAGATCACGCCACTCCTCTCCAGCTTGGGCGACAGAGCAAGACTCTGTCTCAAAAAAAATAAATAAATAAATAAAAAATAATAAAAAGTATTAGCCTTAAAATTCAAACAATAAAAATAAAGGAAGGGTCTTATCTATGCAGTTCCTTCTAATATTTTGAGGTGGATAAGGTAACATAATACATACACAACTACCTACGAAGACTGATTATGTAAAGATACAAATAGGTATTTAGAGGGAGGGGTCACTGTTCTAATAAAATAAAACTTACAGCTTAATCAGACACATCTGATGTTATACTTAGTTGTTTGTGTTACATGGTAATAAGATAGAGCAGTAAGGAGATCACAGAAATGACTGGAATTAGGGCTATTTTACACTGCTTTAGGTTTTTTCAGGAGTTTTGTTGTTGTTGTTACCTTGATAGTTGAGAATCTTTACACCAGCAATATTATTAGTCCATCAATCAATATTACCAGCTTTCCATAATACTATAAATTTTTTTGATTATCATCATTCACACAGATATATTCACACTGGGGGGGTGGGGAAAAACAGGACTGGATCCAATTTCTTTTCACCCAGAGATTTCCTTGTTCTTCCCCCACAACTTCTGTCCATGTGCCTCATGTGTCTTCATTCTGCCAGCTCTCACTATGTAGGTTAGCAATTTTTCTTAAAGTTGTCAGGTCAAAAAAAAATCATCTAAAGAAAAAACAGGCTGGGCGCGGTGGCTCACGCCTGTAATCCCAACATTTTGGGAGGCCGGGGTGGGCAGATCATGAGGTGAAGAGTTCGAGACCAGCCTGGCCAATATGATGAAACCCCGTCTCTACTAAAAATACAAAAATCAGATGGGCATGGTGGCGCGCGCCTGTAGTCCTAGCTACATGGCAGGCTGAGGCAGAAGAATCGCTTGAATCCGGGAGGTGGAGGTTGTGGTGAGCCGAGATCGTGCCACTGCACTCCAGCCTGGGCGACAGAGCAGGACTCAGTCTCAAAAAAACAAAAGAAAAGAAAAGGAAAAACAAACAAAAAACTTTCAGGGCCATTCAATTAGCTAAATCAGAATCTCCGAGAGAAAGGCTTAGAATCTGTATATTTAACAAGCAGCACAGGTAATTCTTATTAAGTGAGTTTGGGCAATACGCTATTATAGGGTCCATATTTTCCAAGTCAAAATCAGAGCTCATGGATTTTTTTTTAACTGGTTAGTGAACTTATTTACAAAACGATCTCCTAAGATATACTTACCTCAAATACTTTCATAAATGAGATGGAATACAAATACATGGTTTAAAATGATAGATATTAAATTGCATTTTGGCATATTTTATAAAATTTTTTTTTTTCCCAGAAGATGGCAGCTGGGTATGGTGGCTCACGCCTGTAATCCCAGCACTTTGGGAGGCCGAGACGGGCAGATCGCAAGGTCAGGAGATCGAGAGCATCCTGGCTAACACAGTGAAACCCCGTCTCTACTAAAAATACAAACAATTAGCCGGGCGTGGCGGTGGGCGCCTGTAGTCTCAGCTACTCGGGAGGCTGAGGCAGGAGAATGGCGAGAGCCCGGGAGGCGGAGCTTGCAGTGAGCGGAGATCGCGCCACTGCACTCCAGCCTGGGCGACAGAGCGAGACTCCGTCTCAAAAAAAAAAAAAAAAGAAAGAAAGAAAGAAAGAAAAGGAAAAGATGGCTCTACCCGAAATGAGAACCATCTTGAATGTATGGCCCCTTTCTAGCCACGAGTTCTGAAGCAGCAGGGGTCAATGCTCAGAACTCCCCAGGGCAGCTGGATACTAGTAGGGGAGACAGTCAATCCTGAGCAAGGGGGTGTGGGGCTGGGGGCATGACTCGGAAGAGCAGGCCAGAACGGTGGCACAGAAAAAAGGATAGGAGAATAAAAACAGATTGGATCCCAGGCATCTGAGAGGGAAAGGGATAAAACATGTCAAAATTAAGGAAGGGGCTAAGAATGTGTTGGTGGTGGTGATGCAATCACCCCTAGGTATTCACCACCTTCCACAGAATATACACTCTGAAGTCGTGACGACTGTCATTTATCCAGTATACCCTTTGGATACAGAATAGGGTTAGAGAAGACAAACACCATGTCTTCAGTTTCTTAAGTTCCTTCCCTAAAAACAACCAAAGCAGACTTATTTTCAGAGCCACGTAAGACATAATTGGTTATCAAAAAAGCAAGATGGACTGTCCCCAAAGAAATATACATTCCCCTAGGAAGGAAGAAAATATTCTTTATTATGTACTTGTTCTATGTCAAGTACTGTGGAAGGTACTCTGATGTGTGGGTCTGATATTCATTCCACAAATTCTTCTCAAGGATCTATCAGGTGCTAAGCACTGGATTAGGTACTAAGAATACAGAACAAGAAAGGGATGGTCTGTGCCTTCATGAAACTTACAATCTAGGGAAGACAGACATTTAAAATAAACACATATGAGATCTCAAGCGGCAATAAAAATAAAAATAACTAAAATAAACACATAAATGTGAGTTGTGTGGCGGGTTTAAAATGTGTAGCCATATCCCAAATGTGCTGGAATATACTTTTAACTTTTCTGATGGCGTTCAACTTAACTCTTGCATCCCCTTTCTGCTAATGAAAGGAAAATTAACTCAATCTTGTCATTTGAAGATAACTTAGCCTCTTTCAGTATAAAATTAGTCGGTATTCAAAGTTCTCCTCTTCCTTCTTCTGTTTCTTTTTCATGAGGATGGCCCAATTTCCTCCAGAAAGCCTTAACTATCCTCCAGCATCAGGGCACGGGGGGCTTCTGTGGTGTGGTTGTCCACATGGCCCTTGCTGGGTCACATACATGCATCCGCTGAGGTGCTCTTTATCAAAAGTGGTATCTGGCGTTCATTGCTGGTGTTCATGCTCCCTGCCATTGCTTCCAGTCCCAAAGTTCACACATGCTGTCTTTCCTGGTTCCATGGACACCTTGACATTTTTCCACTACCCTCAAATCCCTCAGAACTCAGAACCTTTCAACAATTTCCCCACACTATCCTGGAATGTGCAGGGTTCTGTAACGCTGTCCTTGGCCCATCTGCATTTCAAACTTGAGATGCTCCTAAATAAGTGCAGTTATTATAGTTACCTCCCTTGGTTTTGCCCCAACAGGAAACAGGGTGCCAGGGGCTTCTCTTCAGTATCTACTAGCATCTATACTCTTACCTCTTCTGAATCTCTTCTTCCTGTCTATTTGGAGGACTGACCACACTGTCAATACGACAAGCCTATGAAATGAAGAAATAGCCCAAACCTCAGTTAAGGGTGAGAATCAAGTAAAGAATGGCATACATATGGGATAACCTTGGCCCAGGAACCTAGTTCCTCTTCCCAGGGGAGGAGAAAAGGGGAAGGAAGAATTGAATTTGACTTGGTGCTTAGTCACAAGAGAAAAAGTTCCCATCTAGAAATGAATATCACAAATTATCAAATGTATATTTTCCTATTCCTAGCTGGAAACCATGCTTGTGGTGTTACACAGAATTCCTGGCCAGGCGCAGTGACTCACACCTGTAATCCCAGCACTTTGGGAGGCCGAGGCGGGCAGATCATGAGGTCAGGAGATCGAGACCATCCTGGCTAACACGGTGAAACCAAAAAAAAATACAAAAAATTAGCTGGGCGTGGTGGCGGGTGCCTGTAGTCCCAGCTACTGGGGAGGCTGAGGCAGGAGAATGGCATGAACTCAGGAGGCGGAGCTTGCAGTGAGCCGAGATCCGGCCACTGCACTCCAGCCTGGGCGAGAGATCGAGACTCCGTCTCAAAAACAAAAACAAAAACAAAAACAAACAAACAAACAAGAACTCCCTTGTGCTCAAAGTTACATTCATGCACTCCTGACTTTTCTAACTATAAAAATGTCAAAGTCTGCTACAGTTTCATCCTGACAATTTCTGGGAAGGAAAAGTAGAGGGTATTCTGAAAAGATACAGCAAGTGGTCCAATTTAGATTAGAGAACAGGAAGGGACTGGCACAAGAGAGACAAACTTTCTCAGCCTGATAACAGCTAACCCAGTCACAGCGCCCACAGGCAGCTGGGATCCACCAGAAATGCTGGTTTCTCCGACTTCCAGTTGTTATCACTAGTGTCCAAAATTAACCAGCAAAATTAAGTGAAATCTGATAATAATATGCATGAACATTTCCTTTAATGTTTCAAGCTGGCTTGTAACTACACCGTGGGCATGAAAGCAGCAAAATCCAGACTGCAAGTAAAGCTACAGCTCAAAAATCTGTTTTCTTCAACAAATAAATTACAAGGAGAATAGAGAGAGAGAAGTAACATGCAGATCAAAGAGAAATCATCACAATGTGTGGCACTGGAGCCTGATTTTCTTTAAAGTAACTTTAAAGGTTGCTGTTTTTGAAACAATGGGAAAATTGAATACTGATGGCCTATTTGATGATTGTATGGAATTTGCGTTATAATTTTGGGTATGATAATTAATCTTGTGGTTATGTTTTTCTGAAAGTTTTTTAATCTTCTAGAGAAATATGCTTCAACGACCAGGCACAGTGGCTCACGCCTGTAATCCCAGCACTTTGAGAGGCCAAGGTGGGCAGATTGCTCGAGCTCAGGAGTTTGAGACCAGCCTGGCCAACATGGTGAAACTAAAAATACAAATATTAGGCCATCTCTTCTAAAAATACAAATATTAGGCCGGGCGTGGTGGCTCACGCCTATAATCCTAGCACTTTGGGAGGCCGAGGTGGGCAGATTGCCTGAGTGCAGGAGTTTGAGACCAGCCTGGGCAACAACAGTGAAACCCTATCTCTACTAAAATATAAAACATTAGCCAGGCGTGGCAGCGTGCACCTGTAGTCTCAGCTACTTGGGAGGCTGAGGCAGGAAGATCACTTGAACCCAGGAGACGGAGGTTGCAGTGAGCTGAGATCACGCAATTGCACTCCAGTCTGGGCAACAGAGTGAGATACCGTCTCAAAAAAAAAAAAAAATTACAAATATTAGCCTTCATTGTGGCGGGTGCCTGTAATCCTAGGTACTCAGGAGGCTGAAGCAAGAGAATCGCTTGAACCTGGGAGGCGGAGGTTGCAGTGGGCGGAGATCGGCCGAGATCAGGTCACTGCACTCCAGCCTGGGCGACAGAGCGAGACTGTGTCTCGGAAAAAAAAAAAAAAAAAAGAGAGAGAGAGAGAATATGCTTCAAATATGTAAACATGAAATGTTATGATGTCTGTAAGTTGCATCAAAATAATACCAACGACGGAGTGGATGAGGAGATGGATAGGAGAGGATTGGCCTCAGGTTGATGGATATTGGGCTGAGTGGTGGCTACATAGGAATTAATTATGCTATTCTATCTACTTTTCTGTGTATTTAAAATCCACCACAATTAAAAATTTTAAAACATAAAAGCCAAAAATAAAATCTGCCTTGTAATTCTCCTCTTCATACATGACTATGTGAATAGACAAGTACCACTAGGCACGTTGTGTCAGTGGAAAATAGTTGTCATTTTTCTTTATGACTATGTATTAATATATACACACATATATATTTAGTCTTACATACACTTACTGCCTGTCATCAGTCCAGTGTCATTCAACGGACCTAGGTTCCCGGGTTCCGCTTTACTGCTTCCATATTTGTGTGTCTTCAAGCATGTAGTTCATGTTTCTCACTTTTAACTCCAAATGGTGATGTTGTCTGCTTTTGGGGTGGTATTGGGAGAACTGGTGATGGAACATTTAAAGTAGTTTAGCATTATGCAGTATACTAGAAGGATGTTAGGGACTAGAGCTGGTTTAATATCTGTTATTAGTCCTGGCTCAGCCATTGGTCGGTCATGTGAAGGTGCAAGTTGAACAGCTCCTTTAACTTGGTTAGTTCTCAGTTTCTTTACCTGTAAATGAAGTGTTGAGCCTGCTCTCCAAGGTCCTTTAGGCTCCAGTACTCCATGATTCATTAAATTTTATTACAGAATATTATAAAAGCTTATCATATAAAATACATTGCTTTTTTGCTCATAAAGAAGAACATGGTGTATATATATATAGATAGCCTGAAGAGCATAAGTTAAATATATTCATTTTTGTTTTTATTTTGGTAGAAAGTGATTCTTAGTCTTCTATAAATAAACAGAATAAATAATATTTAACCACAAATGACAGTAAAAGTTCAGTTCATATCACACTGTAAGTTAATCAGGGTTATGACTAGGATTTCAAGACTGTGAAATTATATGGGAACATAGAAATTAAATTATTCTTATTAATCTCCATAAACACTAGAAAAATTTAAGGAAACATTTTTAAAAATAAACCAACAACATAATGGTTAAAACTGAAAGAAATGATGATAGCAGCATTAACAATATTAATAATTGTGGTAGCAAATTTTTATTTCACTCTTGCTATAATATAGTAAGCACTATTTTAAGCAGTTTGCATACATTTGACTTGTTTAATTTTCATAACGATCTTAGGAGCGGTTTTTATTATTGTCTTCATCTCTAAAGTGAGGACCCTTGCCCAAAGTTATAGAATCAGTTTACCTGTAGGGTGTTCTGTGAGTATCAGGTAATATTTGTGAAGTAGTGTATATGAAAATGCTTTGTAAGCTGGACATGATAGCACGTGCCTGTAGTCCCAGCTACCTGGGAGGCTAAGGCAGGAGGATCACTTGAGGCCAAGAGGTTGAGGCCATCATGAGCTATGATCGAATCTATGAATAACCACTGCAATCCAGCCGAGGCAACATAGCAAGACCATGTTCCTTAAAAAAAAAAAAGCTTTGTAAAGTGACAAACATTTTAAATGCCAAACAGATGTTAATTACCATTATTAGAATTAGGCGGAAGTTTAAATGTTTTACATATGTTTAATAATATAAGATGAAAAAATAGTAAAATATTTTTAAAACATTGGAAAATCTCATTGCAAAAAGAGACAAGACATGCCTAATGAAATAATAGACTAGGCAGTGATCATCAATGGCAGCCAAGATAACTAGGCGAAAAGCCAAAGGCAAACTTTATGATGAATGTATCTGGCGAAAACTCTTAAACCCACTAATAAATGTTAACATCAAAAAGAGAGATAACCAGACATTATGCCTTCTGAGGAAGATACGCAACTGCACCCCTTGGTGAAAAACCAAAACCTGAATCTGATCAAGATCCTAGGAAATACTGGGGACAAAAGTACACGAAACTGTTGCACAAACTAGAGAAAAGAATCAGCCAAATCCAGAATATGAGAATCATTATAGGACAAATGTCCTTGTTTCTTCAACAAATAAATTCCGGGGCCGGGGGGAAGAAGGGGAGAAAAGACTTGTTGTTTTAAAAATATTTGAGAAGCATGTCTAAAATGTATTGTGTGTAGCCCTTCTTTGGATCTTTTCATTTTTAAGTTTCTTAATGGTGTTTTCTGAGTATTGTGAATCACTTTATTGGGGGTATGATTGGCATACAAAATACTGTACATAATTAATGCATACAACTTGATGAGCCTGGAGATAAGTATACATCTGTGAAACCATCAGCACAACCTTTGCCATACACATATCCATCACCTCCAAAAGTTTCCTCCTGCCTTCCTTATTTATTTATTTAGAGTGTGTGAGTGTGTGTGTGTGTGTGAGAGAGAGAGAGAGATAAAAACACTTAGACCTTGTTTGGATCTTGATTTGAACAAACCAATTATTTAAAAAACTATGGGAAATGTAACTACTAACTGGATTATTTAGTGATACTAAGGAATTATTGTTATTTTAAAATGAGATATAGTATTGTGGGGTACTTTTGGGCAAGGCCTTACCTATTGGTGTTACAAACAGACATATTTACATACAAAATAATGTATTTATGTTTAGCTTCAAGAAATTTAGTGTGGGAAGGAAGTGAATATATAGATTTTAAAAGACTGGGCATGAGTCAATTATTGTTAAAGCTAGGTAATATGTGCATGAGATTTCATTATAATACCCTGTCCATTTTCATATATATGTTAATTTTTCTATAATAAAAAGACTAGAATATAAAGACAAGATGAAATGGTTAAAAATAGTCCATAGAAGCAGAAAAGAATATTATTATTTTGAAATTGAAGATACTGCAGCTAAATTTCACTTTCTGTAGGTGAAGTGAGAAATTGCATTGCAAAGTACTCTTTAAAAAAAGACAGAACCATTAGGGATTTGTCAATTTTGTTTCCCTTTCTTTGTTTAATTTAGGAATCAGGAATTTTTTTTTTAAAGTCTACATAAATCTATTATTTAACAAAGACATTCCCTGAGCACACACTAAATGCCAGACTCTTGTCTTACTGTATACATTTGAGGAATTTTAGTTACTATGTGAAATCCAGCTGGAGATGCCAAGACAACACCCACAAAGCAATTAGAAATCAGAACAGGACAATATTGTAACAAAGACAGCTAGCTACTCCCCAGATTTGTGCTTCTCTTCCATAGAGAAAAGTAGTTCCAGGGATACAGACACCCAGCCAGGGGGTACATTTCCCAGCACAAGGTGGAGCCCTGTGCCTGGTTCTCACCAGCAGAAGTGTTATGCCACTTCTGGACTGAGGTGGCAAAGAAGCAGATTGAGGTGGCAAAGAAGCAGATAGACTGTCCTTCTTTCCAACTTTCAGCAAATACCAATGCCTGGGGCAACTCTGGGAGTTTTGTGTTGAAGATGGTAAAGCCTCCATCACCCTGAGTCTCCAAACGGCTGCAAAAAGCACAGTGCTCCTTTTCCCCATCCCTGCCCCGATGCACCATCAATTATACACTCTCACCTGTGAATAGCAAGTATAACTTCTACGGTGTTAAGCCACTGAGATTTTGGGTTTTTATCTCTTATAGAGGTTAGTTCATGTGTCAGTTGCCAAGTGGGATGTTACAGTGTGTATTCGGAGATTAAGAAATCACTGTAATCACAAAATGTTTCATGGGGAAGGTGGAGCTTGAGCCAGAATTTTTTTTTTTTCTTTTCCTTTTTTTTTTTTTTTTTTTTTTGAGACAGGGTCTTGCTCTGTAGCCTAGGCTGGAGTGCAGTGGTGCGAACTCAGCTCAGCTCACTGCAGCCTCTGCCTCCCAGGTTCAAGTGATTTTCACACCTCAGCCTCCTGAGTAGCTGGGACTACAGGCGTGCACCACCATGCTCAGCTCAGTTTTGTATTTTTAGTAGAGATGGGGTTTCACCATGTTGCCCAGGCCAGTCTCAAACTCCAGACCTCAACTGATCCGCCCACCTCGGCCTCCCAAAGTGCTGGGATTACAGGCATGAGCTGGCACACCTGGCCTTGAGCTGGATTTCGAACAATGAGTTGAAAGTGACTAAATGGAGAGGACGGGGAGTGGGCGGGTACCAGGATAAGGAACCAACATAGGAACCACGGCAGTAATTCACACGCAGCTAGAGGAGAGTGAGACCATCTTGATGAGTAGGTGCAGTTGGGGAACAAGGGAAGTAAGGATGAAGAGGCAGGATGGAATCAAGACCACGGAGATTCTTAGGAATTTAGGATCTGATTCAATGACAACCACTTCTGAATTAAAAGGATGAAGCTTTTGGAGTAAAAGGATGATTTATGAGAGGCCTATATTAGCAACATCCGTGAGACAAAATAAAGGAGATGGACCTGAGAGAAAAAAAAGATTAGGCTACATGACTAGCTAAGAGGATGTTGCAGCAATCCAGTTTTGATATAATTAGAGACCACATTGGCAAACTCAGTAGAAAGGAAGGGTGAATGTGATCATCATCTTAAAGAACAAATCCACAGGGATTGACAACAGAGAAAAAAACACGAACTCTAACTAACCAGAAGTGTGTCTAGTTCTAACGCCCAAAATTGTGAGTTCTATTATTTTGGGTATTATTTAATCTCGTTGAGTTTGTGTCTTCTGTCAAATGAGAGGAAAGAACCAAATGACCCGAAAGTTCTTTTCACCTGTAAAAGCCTATGGCTATAAAGTCATGAGTTGAAAAAAAAAAAAAAAGAGTAAATGACATATTCAGTAGTAGGAGGCAAAGAAGGGGGAGTATACCAATGTATGATTGAAACATAGTTTATTTGAACTGGAACTGGTCCTCTATACTGGATGTTTGAATTGTTACCAAGCTTTTGTATTACAAACAAAAGTACTTTAACTTTCCTAGATTTTCAATTACACCTTGGTTTTAAGAACTACATCATGAGCTGGGCAAGGTGGCTCACACGTGTAATCCCAGTACTTTGGGAGACCAAGGTGGGAAGATTGCTTGAGCCCAGGAGTTAGAGGCCAGCCTGGTTAATACAATGAGACCCCATCTGTACAAAAAATACAAAAAATTGGCCAGGCATTGTGTCATGTGCCTGTAGCCCCAGGTACCCGGCAGGCTGAGATGGGAGGATCACCTGAGCCTGGGAGGTCAAGGCTGCAGTGAACTGTGATCTGTGGGTGACAGAGTGAGACCCTGTCTCAAAACAAAAATTAAAACTAAAACTAAAAACTAAATCCTGAATATGATAACTTGCTACAACAGTTACACTAGATGCAGTATTAATTCCCTCCCCTCTTAGAGATGAAGATAACTAAAGTTTATTTCCTAATTATAAAGATTTAAAAATGTGAAAGTATTTGGGGGAAAAATGAAGACTTTGCAAATATAAAGTATTAACATCAACTTTGTTATTACCATCAAGCACAGATAACACTAGCTACTTTTTTCCCTAGATAACTATGTATAAAGTAGCTTTAAAATGTGTTTTGGGGTGGGCACAGTGGCTCATTCCTATAATCCCAGCACTTTTGGAGGCCGAGGCAAGTGGATGGCTTGAGCCCAGGAGTTTGAAACCAGCCTGTGCAACATATAAAAAAAAAAAAAAAAAAAAAAAATGCACAAATTAGCCAAGCATGGTGACATGCACCTGTAGTCCCAGCTACTCAGAAGACTGAAGTGGGAGGATCGCTTGACCCCAGAAGGTTGAGGCTGCAGTGGTCTAAGATCACACCACTGCACTTCAGCCTGGGTGACAGCAAGACCCTGTCTCAAAACAAAAAAAAGTTTTAGTTTTCTTTTTTACAATTACTCTTAGGCTTGTTTCATTTTGTATTACTTTATAAACAGACCCCTAGATGAAACTGTTTTGAAAAGTAAACTAAGAAAGTGAGCACTACTTTCCATCCTGAAAATAACTACTACTAAGGGCAAATAGAAAGTACAGTCTCTGACACTCAATAGTTTTCTGGTACTCCACCATTGCCTTGCCATGTATCTAAGAAAGATACCACCTAGCCAGTATGTATTTCACAAACTTATAAGGATCTTTAGACAAGCTATATAGACAGTGTTAGACACGGGTTCAATTATACTACAGAATGAAGACCAACATGGATGAAATCAAAGAAGAAATAGGTTCACAAACATATATCAGACAAGAGACTGGTATCTGGGGTATATAAAGAACTTCTATAACTCAATAACAAAAACGTAAAACATCCACTAAAAAGTGGGCAAATATTTTGAACAGACACTTCACAAAGAATGGTTGATAAGCATATAAAAAGTACTGAACATCGTTAGTCATCAGGAAATGCCAGTTACTACCACAATGAGACACCATTATGCATCCACCAAAACAGTGAAAATTCAAGACTGACAGCACCAAATGTTGGCAAGAATGTGAAGCAACCAGAATGTTCAGACATTGCTGGCAGAAGTGTAAAGTGGCATATTCATTTTGGAGACAGGCCTGGTAGCTTCTTATAATACTAAGCACACACACATTCTATGACCCAGCAATTTCACTCCTAAATATTCAAGAGAAATTAAAACATAATGTCCACAAAAATACTTGTATGGTAATGTTCTCAGAAGCTTTATTCATCACAGCCAAAATCCAGGAACCACTCAAGTGTTCACCAATAGGAAGACGGATAAACCAACTGTGATATAATCAGATAACAGAATATTACTCAATGACAAAAAGGAACTATTGATGCACACAAAAACATGGATGAATTGCAAAAACATTGTGCTGAATGAATAGTCTTACCCATAAAAGTGCACACTTTATGACTCAATTTACATGAAGTTCTAGAACAGGGACAGCTAATCTATCATGGGAAAAAATTACAACACTGTTTGCCTGGGGCTAGGGGAGGCTAAGAGATCATATTACTTGAAGAAGAAAAAGAGCAATACAAAAATCTAGTTAAAGGCTGGGCGCGGTGGCTCACACCTATAATCCCAGCACTTTGGGAAGCTGAGGCGGGCAGATTGCTTGAGGTCAGGAGTTTAAGACCAGCCTGGCCAACATGGTGAAACCTTGTCTGTACTAAAATACAGAAATTTGCCAGGCGTGGTGGCACGCACCTGTAATCCCAGCTACTAAGGAGGCTGAGGCAGGAGAATCATTTGAACCCGGGAGGCAGAGGTTGCAGTGAGCTGAGATCACACCACTGCACTCCAGCCTGGGTGACAGAGCGAGACTCTGTCTCAAAAAAAAAAAAAAAAAATCTAGTTAATACACATACTGAAGCCTTTGGAGATTATACTACTATCTGCAACTTATTGCATCAAAAAATTAAAATGGATTGAAGGATGGATAAATAAATAGTTGGGCAATAAAACAAATATAGCAAAATGCTCATTGTAGAATATGTATGGGTGGGTATGTGGATATTCATTGTACAATTATTTTGACCTTTCTGTATGTTTGAAATCTATCAAAAATAAAATATTGAGGAGTGTAAGGAAAAAATGGGATGTCTTCAGTTGTATTTCTTATGATGCTTGATCAGAAGATAACAATTAATAAAATAAATGTTAGAACAACAGGAAAAGAGGGATTTGG
This sequence comes from Mandrillus leucophaeus, assembly GCF_000951045.1. NCBI lineage: Eukaryota > Metazoa > Chordata > Mammalia > Primates > Cercopithecidae > Mandrillus > Mandrillus leucophaeus. The sequence goes on along the minus strand of NW_012102965.1, from coordinate 1,584,667 downwards.
ACATAAAATGGGGTTAGCTAACATTTATTAAGCTCCTGATTCCCTAAGGTGCCACTGGCTTTTTGTGAAAAATATTACATTTAATAAAGGTGTTAAAATGTGGACACTGATGTCAGATATCCACCATTCAAGGGATTTGTCAAAAGAAAGTCAGTGTGGGGGCAGGTGGAGAAAACTACAAAAAAGAACAAAGGAAATAAAACTGAATTAAAGGGAATAGAGAAAAAGAGAACAAAATGTACATTTTCATTTTGACCAATTTCTTAAGAAAGCAGAATGGTCAATTTTGAACTTCATAGAATCATGGGAGTGGTGTTTTTGTACACACATTTTTGGTTCCTAATTAAGTGTTTCAGTGACCTGTACTATTTGGCTTGAACTCCTGGCCTCAAAGCAATCTTCCCACCTCAGCCTCCCGAAGTGCTGGGATTACAGGCCTGAAACCATCACGCCAGGCCTGAGATGTACTATTTGAATACTTCTAATCAAAATGGTTGCAACAGACAAATAAGTACACTGATTTTCATTTTTAGTATCTGTTGAAACAGTAAGCAAGGTGAATGTAATTGCAGACCAAAGGGGAGGAAATTTTTAAAAAATCAATTGATAGGATTGAGGTTGGTGGAGAAAAAAAGTGTTAAAGCTTAATAGAGAGGAATGATGCCTGGAAGACTAAGAATAAAGATATAATCATTAGTGAAATATACACCTGTCCAAAATGATGTATTTGTCTCATACATTTCTCAGAAGAGATTTTCTTTGAGCCTTAAACCCTGAACTATGCTATGTCCCTTAGGATATCACAGAATGGCCTATTTTTACTAGTTAATATTAGACCTAAATACTAATCTTTTCTCTCACCTGTTAGAGGATAATTTATATTAGCTTTATTGATTGCAGAACTAGACATGTATTAATGTGTCTTTTATTGCCCCTGACCTACCAGAGCATGAGAAGTATCTGAAGTATGAAATAAATGCAGAGTGCCGCTGGTAAGAGGTTTAAATCACAAGTGCAAGATTGGTTTAGTTTCTATTTTGCAGATTCTATTAATTCTACAAAGAAAATGGCTTGCAATATTTGAACCACAATTGTCTGCAGTCTGTAAACATAAGGAATCTTAAATCAAAGGACTTAATCAATTCAGTACATTTCCATTCCTTTTTCAAGATGGAAACTCAATATCCCACTGCTACAATTATTTGACTGCAGTCTTGACATATAGGCTGCAATCTTTTAAAAGGCAATGCTAGAATTTCACCTAGTTAACCTCATTTTGAATGTAAGTATTTAAATTTTTTAATTGCTGAATTAATTGTTCATGTTATTAAAAATTGTCATTCGGGTGTGTTGGCTCATGCCTGTAATCCCAGCACTTTGGGAGGCCAAAGCGGGCGGATCACTTGAAGTCAGGAGTTCAAAACCAGCCTGACCAACGTGGTGAAGCTCCGTCTCTACTAAAAATACAAAAATTAGCAGGGTATGGTGGCAAGCGCCTGTAATCCCAGCCACTCGGGAGGGTGAGGCAGGAAAATCACTTGAACCTGGGAGGCAGGGGTTGCAGTGAGCCGAGATCGCACCGCTGCACTCCAGCCTGGGTGAAAAAGCGAGACTCTTCACACACATATATATACAAAATTGTCAAAATATGGAACGGAATTTAAAAAAAATTTTTTTTTAATTTAGAAAAGCGTCGGACATGAGGATCTGAAAAGTGATTTTACTTGCCACCTAAAACATGAATATAACTTGCCTTCTGCACTCTCGCTGGGCTGGACCGGCCCTTCACGGTGACGCGGACCTGGAGCCGGCCTGGGCAGCTGGAAGGTAACCGGGCTTGCCTGTGGGTGGCTCAGAGGCCCTGATCGCGTGCACATGCGCTTGCGGGCTGACTGCTCAGTGGCTTCCGCGGGATATGCAGCTGTGAGCGGGGTTCAGAGGCTTCAGACATCTCAGGCAACAGTGGATGGCTTTCTCGCCACCCCTCTACCCTTAGAGTATGCATTGGAAAGAATTACTGAGCCACTTGGTATCAGGGAGTGGGTGTAGGAAGGAAGACGATATTTCCAAACCGAATGAAAGCATGTCTTTCAGTTACCAGTGGCGTTGGTCTGGCTTTACCTGGTCACTCGGGCTTCAGTGAGAGCTGCACAAAGAATGTTTTTTTTCCTAGTAAAGGGGTTGGGGGCAGGCAAGGGGTGAGAGGTCAGAGGCCTCAAGTCACAGAGGAGGTGCAGGACCAGCAGACTGAGATAACAGCTATTAGGAAGGGCACTGTTTTATGTACACATTCATCTCAATAGTCACAACCACTTTACGAAGTAGTTACTTTTATTACCCCTTTTGCACAGATAAGGAAGTTGAATGTTAGAGAAACTAAGTAATTTGCCTAAGACCACCAGGAAGTCAGTAGCGGAACCTGAACTCAAACTCAAGACCACAAAGCCCTGCATTTAGCCTTTACACTACAGAAATGGACTTGAGCCTGAATGCCTAGGAAAACGTCCCAGTGGGATTAGAACTTAGGATGGGTAGTAAAAGTAGTAAAGATTGGCTAAACACCCAGCAAAGGGGAGAGCTTTCTAGGAAGGGAAGGGCAGAAGCAAAAGGACAAAAGCAGGAATGCTTCTTGGTGGAACAGTAAGAGAACAGACCTGACTGGGTTATTGGATTTATTCTATGATGAGTAACACCACAGAACTTAAAGCCCATTCCTATCCATCTCATGGGTGACCAGAATAATCCTTTTAATAAGAGAAAAGGTATTATAATGCCTATTTGCATATGCAGAAATTAAAGATCTAAGATGATAAGTGATACCTCCATCACATGTCCCTCCCAGAACAAGGCTTTTAGACATTTGCTCCTTCTGCCTTGAAAGCGCTTCCCCTCCTCTTCACCTTATTAACTACTGCCTATCCATCAGCTCTCAATTCAACTTTGACCTGCTAAGAGAGCTTTAGCTGACTTCTCTTCTCTGGGTGAAATCCCTGCCTAGTGTATACACTCATTGAACCATGTACCTCTCCTTTGTAGCATGTATCATGACTGAATTATTCTATTTATTAGTGGGAATAAATCAAGAAGAATAAATAATTGAATAAACAAATTAACAGAACCCAGGTTTGCCTAGGGCTGTTGCTCATGTTTTCCACATGAATATACTATCTTCAAAAGGTACAATAGAAATATCTGAGGCTATATTACCTGGAAAAAGAAAAATTAGGGGAGAGGATATGACAGCTGTCTTTAAATATTTGAAAAACTGTCATGTTGAAGAAGGATTAGACATATTCTGCATAGCTGCAGAGAGCAAAAGACAAATGCGGTGAAAGTCCAGGGAGGCAGATTTCATTGTAGTATAAAGTGAAAAATGTAACAATGAGACCTGTCCAAATATGAAGTGGGCCGTCTGTTAAGGAGGTGAGTAAACAAAAGCTGGAGGAACACCTGTCAGGGGTGTTGTAGAGGAAATTCCTGTTCTGATCAGGAAATTGTTAGCCACGTAGGCCTTTCCAAGCCTAATAGGCTTCTCTAGGTCTGGGAGGGACTTGAAAGCAAAATTTAATTTGATTTGAAGTGACCTCATGGAGAGAGAGCTGCAATGAATAATCGTTCTTATGATGCCCAGCTAACACTGGGCTCTTTAAAAATATGCCTGCGTTTGTGAGTGTCCACTTCTGTGCCTGTTGATGAGGTCTTTGAGAGGCAGCATTCCAATGGAGTTAGGGCTGTGCAGCTGCCACTGTGACTAAACAGCAGAGAACACTCCAACGTACAAGGGAGCAATTTCAGGGTCATTCCCCCTCCTCCAAGCAGACACCCCCCAACCAACCTCCAGTACACATAAACACAAACACGTCTGTACACTGGGAGCTGCTGCTGTCTGCTGAGATCTCAGTGTGTGCTGAAAGATCTTCCATACTGCAATTGAAAGCTGTCCCTTTTCCCAGCTACTGAACGCTACCCCTGACGCGGAGAACAACTTTACAGCAGTATTTCTCTCTCCACATACAGGTCCGATAATCAAAAGGACATTGAAAGAGAAGAAAACTAAAAATCACCTTTTTAATACATTATTTCTATCTTAAACTCACACAAACAAAAGCCTTAAAAATTATGTGGAGGCTGAAAACTAGGAATCCTGATCTGGAAAGTAAGGTCTCATGTTGCCAATATTTGGATGGGGGTGAGCTTGCACAAGATCTATAAATTGTTACATTTAGCAGGTGCAGGCCTGAACCAACAACAACAGCTTTTCTGTGGAGAAATATAATCTGATTGTCAAATAACCAGCTTGCATATTTTGGAATACAACCCATCTGTGAACACTCTAATTCGATAAATTGTAATGTTAAAATTACAGGAAAGATTATCACTTATATTTCAAACCAGTGTCCATTTTGCTGCATGATATTTGGTAATCTAATCATTAAATGTTTGTTGAGCATTTACTATGTGTCAAGCACTATGCTAGGCACTAGGTATAGGGAAGTAAACAAAATGGACACGATCTCTAATGTTATAGGATTTATTATCTAATCTAGATAAAATAAGCACCAAATTAATACATAATTAGAAATTATGACAACTGATAATGAGGGGAAAGGGTCAATAAGAGGGACTCCTAAAATCAAAGCAGGCTTTTCTGAGAAGACATTTAGCTGAGAAATTAAGAGTAAGTGAGAATTAACCTCAGGAAGGGTTAGGAAAAAGACGTTCCTGACAAAGGAATGTTTCCCAAAGCCTTGCAGCAGGAAAGCATGTCATTCGTTCAAGAGTCGAAAGAAAGGCTGGGCATGGTGGCTCATGCCTGTAATCCCAGCACTTTAGGAGGCCAAGGCAGGTGGATAACCTGAGGTCGGGAGTTCAAGACCAGCCTGACCAACATGGAGAAACCTTGTATCTACTAAAAATACAAAAATTAGCTGGGCGTGGTAGCGCATGCCTGTAATCCCAGCTAGTCGGGAGGCTGAGGCAGGAGAATCTCTTGAACCCAGGAGGCAGAGGTGCAGTGAGTGGAGATCGCGCCATTGCACTCCAGCCTAGGCAACAAGAGCCAAACTCCATCTCAAAAAAAAAAAAAAAAAGAGTTGAAAGAAAGCCAATCTGAGCAAAGAGGAGAAGCCCAAGATGATGTTGGCGGAAAAGGCAGGGGCAGACTCTACAGAACTTTGGAGAACATGTTAAGGAAACTGCAGGTTCTAATAAATGCAATGGGGAGCCCAAAAAGAGGGAGTGATACCATTTACATTCTTAAAACCATCTTTCAAAAGGCCGGATGTGGAGAATGGATTAAATGGAGGTAAGAGTCATGTCTCTTTCTCTGGAAGCTCCCCATTTCGAAAAATGACAACTTCCAATTTACAGCCATGTTAATGTAGTATACTTAAAGTTATTTCTTTTAAATAATTATAAAAGTTTAACCTCCCACACATTTTTTGCTTACTAGGCAACTCTCTCCCAAGGAAAGATACTACCACTAAATGAGTGAAAACTGAAGTATTTTCTATTTGGGCAATATAAATTCTAATATACATTGAGAATGAAGGTAAGTTACCATTCAAGGCAGAGGAAGAGCTAAAAATAAATGCCTTTTATGTGCTATTGCGTTCAGAATATTATCTCTATTTTATAATCAGAGGAAACTCTGCATTTCATTGAAGATGCTGGGTCAGAAACAGCCGAAATAGATATTCTGCATTCTTGACTTTATTCTGTTTTTGTTGCCCAGTACCACTTCCTCCTGTGGAACACATAAGAGCAGCAGCGAGTCCTTTTCATCATTCTCATCAAATTTGAATGTAGGCTCCTGGCAAAAGTGAGTAAGTGTGTAACTGGGTGATACAATACTTTTTTTTTCCCTTTTTGCGGAGAACAGGGTATTGCTATATTGCCCAGGCAGGTCTTGAACTCCTGGACTTAAGCTATCCTCCCATTTCTGCCTCCCTAAGAGCTGGAATTACAGGCATGAGCCACCACACCCAGCCTCCAATACTTTGAAAATAATATGGAGTTCTCTTACTGCTCTGAGAACAAGCTCCTCAACATGCTATTTCATGCTATTTTTTTCAGGGGAGAGGGCAGAATAGAAGCATATCTTAAGAAATACAAAGACAAAAGAAATACTCAGCTTCTTGCATTCAAAATAGGATCATGTAACAATCTAAGTTATCTTCCAAATTCCTAATTTCCTCCCCTCTTCCTGACCAAACCCACAAGGCTCATTCTCAGCACCTTTTTGTTTGTTGACTTGTTTTACATGTTGATATGAGGGTTCACGCTTTATGGAAGTGGGATGCTACTTTAGGGGAAGCAAAGGAAAAGTTTGCTCCCCTCGAGTCCCAGGAAATTGTGAAAAGAAGAAAAAGAAGTAGCAAGAGAGCAAAAGAAAAGAAGAGTTAGTCAGACACATATTCTGAGTTCCCCTCTCAGTGAATTGGATTAAATCTGTGGTTCTCAAACTTCAATGGGCCTCAAATCACCAAGAGTGCTTTTTAAAACACAGTTATCCGAACCCCCCTCCAGAATTATTGATTCATTAAATCTGAAGTAGGACTTGCATTTGTCACAAGTTCCCAGATATTGCTAATGCTGCTGACCCACGGACTATGCTTTGAGAACCACTGTGTTGAAGAAATCCAAATAATGCCAAGGTTAAAGGATTCTCTTGTCCTTGATTTTTTTTATTTTTTTTCCCCCCTTGATTTTCATGTAATGCTCAGGAAAGAGATCATCTCTACAACTGACCCATGCTCAAACCTGCTGAGCAGCCAAATCTCCCCAACTCATCCCACATCAGTGGGGACATAAACCACAACCCTCTTCCCTTTACACCAGGGCATCTTCTTAAGGACAGAAACAGGATGGGTGAGGGCATCTCAGAGATTGACCATTTTTTTCCTAGAAAGACACAGCATTCCCTAGGAGACTGTTTCAGTCCCAAAATCTAACAACTCTTAAAACATTGGACAGCTGGTCAAGTTTCTTTCTCCTTCATTCCCCGTGTCAGGTTTCATAAGGCCTCCTGATTCCCTCTTCCCTTTCTCACAGACTGCAGTGTGAACCTGTTACAGGAAAGGGGTTCGAATCCAGACCCCAAGAGAGGGTTCTTGGATCTTGCGCAAAAAGTAATTCAGGGCAAGTCCATAGAGTAAAGTGAAGACAAGTTTATTAAGAAAATAAAGGAATAAAAGAATGGGTATTCCAAGACAGAGCAGCCCTCAGGGCTGCTGGTTGTCCATTTTTATGGTTATTTCTTGATTATATGCTAAACAAGGGGTGGATTGTTTATGCCTCCCCTTTTTAGACCACATAGGGTAACTTCCTGACGTTGCCATGGCATTTGTGAACTGTCATGGTGCTGGTGGGAGTGTAGCAGTGAGGATGACCAGAGGTCCCTCTCGTCACCATCTTGGTTTTGGTGGGTTTTGGCCTGCTCCTTTACTGCAACCTGTTTTATCAGGAAGGTCTTTATGACCTGTATCTTGTGCTGACCTCCTATTTCATCCTATGACTTAGAATGCCTGACCGTCTGGAAATGCAGCCCAGTAGGTTTCAGCCTTATTTTACACAGTTCCTACTCAAGATGGAGTTGCTCCAGTTCAAATGCCTCCGACAAACCCAGTTGACATGGTAGTGAGCCATCTTCAGCAGTGTGGATGATGAAGACAACACCTTCCAAATGGTAACACCACAAGTTAGATGTGGAACAAGCCTTGGGTCTAGACACTGCCAAGCCACCTTACAGACCTTGGACTTTTACTTGTTTGTCATTGTATGTTGGGACCATTTGATACAGCAGTCTAATCTGTATGTCAGTCAGGTCAAATGGAATGAGAGGCATAAGTGATGTGAGACTAATACATGAAGTCATTGCAGTGCTTACAATTATAACATCCTTTCCCTATGTTATACTCTTTTTTTTTTTTTGAGACGGACTCTCACTCTGTCACCCAGGCTGGAGTGCAGTGGCACAAGCTCAGCTCACTGCAGCCTCCACCTCCCGGGTTGAAGCGATATTCCTGCCTCATCCTCCTGAGTAGCTGGGATTACAGGCATGCACCACCACACCCGGCTAATTTTTGTATTTTTGGTGGAGACAGGGTTTTACCATGTCAGCCAGGTTGGTCTCAAACTCCTGACCTCAGGTGATCTGCCCGCCTTGACCTCCCAAGGTACTGGGATTACAGGTGTGACTGCCGCACCTGACCTTCCTAAATCATACTCTTATTCACTGATGGTCAGTGATCTCTCCAGGGCTTCGGCTAGATTAGTCCTTTGATGTTTCACTTTTCTTCTCATTTCCAATTATTCTTTCTTTTCTTTCTTGACTATTGTTTGTCTATCATCATTGCATTTTCTTGAGTCTAGTGATCTGTGTAATTTTACCTCATGTTTTAGTAGCATTTCTTCTACAACTGCCTTAAGAGTCGTTACAAATAACTTACGCATTTTTTTACAGCTGTTAATACTTTGAAATATCAGAATAAGTCAATAAATAATCAAAATAGTACCCCCTTTTTTTTTTGAGATGGAGTCTCGCTCTGTTGCCCAGGCTGAAGTGCAGTGGCGCAATCTCGGCTCACTACAAGCTCCGCCTCCCAGGTTCACGCCATTCTCGTGCCTCAGCCTCCCAAGTAGCTGGGACTACAGGTGCCCGCCGCCACGCCTGGCTAATTTTTTGTATTTTTAGTAGAGACGGGGTTTCACCATGTTAGCCAGGATGGTCTCGATCTCCTGACCTCGTGGTCTGTCCACCTCGGCCTCCCAAAGTGCTGGAATTACAGGCATGAGTCACCGTGCCCAGCCAAAATAGTACACTTTTAAAAGATTTTCATTATCAACCTTTCACTTCTAAGGTTAACATTTATGAATTAACAGGTATGGATTTGATTAAGGTAATAATGCAAAAATTATATCCAGTAGAATCTTGGACCAACATACCTAAGAATAAATAAATAAATACATTTGTGTATGTGTGTGTGTGTATCCCTGAAATTTTATATTTGTATACATATGTATATAATAGACACAGATGATTTTTATTGAATAAAAAATCTTACATGATAGATACAGGCTCACATTCTTACGCATTTAATAGTCAAATATGTTTTAATCAAGTTGGTTCCTTTGTAAACTCAATATGCATTCAGATTATGTTAAATATTCTTAACATTTCTATTTTTTCCAAAATAAAGTATTCTTTGTAATAAAAATTAACTCCTAGACATTGGGACTATATCAGACACTATATGAATGCTAAGATTCATTCCTGAATGAATGCCAATTTTGAAATTTTTTCACTGTAGAAGTCACAGTCCTTCAGAATATAAGTCACCAGTAAGTGCTCTGAATTCCTTTCTGAACTGTCACATCACTGATTTAGTTAGACCAAGAATAAAACAATTGGAGGAACAAATACATGTCTCAATTTATCTCATCCTTCAGCCAACAAGGTAATATGATTTTGTAACTCCCTCCATTCAAAGCACCAATAGCCAGAGACTGCTCTTTCCAAAAGAACAAACGTACGAACAAATGCAGCTTAAAAAGTAAAACAAGTACTCATAGCATCATCAATACAAAATTATAAAAACAAGGCAAATTTTATTTCAAACATTTTAGAGTGCTTTTAAATATTGTTTCAGAAGAAGGAAATAAGCGTATGTATTCTGCTAAGCTCTAATGCTTCAGGAACCCACAAAACAATTATTTTATCACCCTAGCCAGCTACTGATCATAGAGATGGGATCAGATGCCATGATAGAGACCAAAACAATGAACCTTTGTGACCAGTTACAGGAATACAACAAACCCAGAGACACTGACATTGCCGGGAAACCAGTGCTCAAGACAGAGCCAGTAGTTAGAAATCAAAAGAGCCTTCATGAGTTATGGAGCACACATATCCAGGAGTTCAAAGCAAGTCTTGAATCACATGGATAACGAAGGCCAAAACAAAGCATAGAATCAAGACAAGAAGGGCCAGGCGCAGTGGCTCACGCCTGTAATCCCAGCACTTTGGGAGGCCGAGACGGGTGAATCACAAGGTCAGGAGTTCGAGACCAGCCTGGCCAACGTGGTGAAACCCCATGCCTACTAAAAATACAAAAAATTAGCTGGACGTGGTGGCAGGTGCCTGTAATCCCAGCTCTTCAGGATGCTGAGGCAGGAGAATTGCTTGAACAGCTGGAGGTTGCAGTGAGCCGAGATCGTGCCACTGCATTCCAGCCCAGGTGACAGTGGGAGACTCCATCTCAAAAAAAAAAAAAAGACAAGAATTCAGAACCATACATATGAAGCCCCACACTGACTGTCCTGTCCATTAGTCATTTGAGTGAATATAGCTGCAGCAAGAATAGTGTGTGTTAGCTGCAGATAAATTAGTCCCCGCCATTCCTTCCATCATAGTGGTCTTCCCAGACATTGGGAACAACATATGCCATTTATTTTTCCCACTATCCACAGTTAAGGACTCAGGAGGAAAGCCAGATTGGTTATAAACTAAATAAAGAACTTATATTTTATCTTCATGTCTAAGTTGCATTATGAGTCAAATTCCCACCCTACTAATAGCTAATGAGCTATTGGCTGGACTTCAAGTAGAATCAAAGAACAAAGTAAGTCTGAAATTTGGCATGGGAATCTCCAGCTAGCCAGAAAAGTACCAGGAGACAAAATTACATATAAAAAAAATCCATCCTTTTATTTTTTATAGCTTTATTGCGATATAATTCACAGACTGTACGATTCACCCACTTAAAGTGTAAAATCTGATGGTTTTTAGTATATTCACAGATTTATACATCTATCACCACAATCAATTTTAGAACATTTTCATTACCCAAAAAGAAGCTCCGCTCCCCCCACCATCATTGCAGGCAACTGCTAATCTGTTTTCTGTCTGTATAGAGTTACCTATCTGGGCATTTCATATAAACAGAATCACACAACATATGGTCCTTTGTGACTAGTTTCTTTTACTTAGCTTGTTTTCAAGGTTCATCCATATTGTAGCATGTATCAGTATTTCATTTCTTTTAATTCGTGAATAGTATTCTATTTTATGGACACACAACATCCATCCATCAGTTGATGGAAATTTATGTCACTTCTACTCTTTGACTATTACGAATATCACTACTGTGGGCATTCATGTACAAACTCTTATATGGACATATGATTATTGTTGTTGTTGTTGTTGCTGTTGTTGTTGTTTTTGTTTTGAGACAGAGTCTCGCTCTGTCGCCAGGCTGGAGTGCAATGGCGCAATCTTGGCTCACTGCAACCTCTGCCTCCCGGGTTCAAGCGATTCTCCTGCCTCAGCTTCCTGAATAGCTGGGACTACAGGCATATGCCACCATGCCTAGCTAATTTTTTTTGTATTTTTAGTAGAGACGGGGTTTCACCATGTTAGCCAGGATGGTCTCGATCTCTTGACCTCGTGATCTGCCCGCCTCAGCCTCCCAAAGTGCTGGGATTACAGGCATAAGCCACCATGCCTGGCCTGGACATATGTTTTAATTTCTCGTGAGTATATCTAAGAGGAGAATTGCTTGATCATACGGCAACTCTATGCTTAACTATTTGAAGAACTGCCAGACTGTTTCCCAAAGTGGCTGCACCATTTTTCGCCCCACCAGCAGTGTATGAGGGTTCCAGTTTCTCCATATTCTCATCAACACTTGTTATAATCTGTCTTTTAAATTATAATACCCCATCCACCCTTTACAAAATCTTATGCAGTTCTTCTGGCTCTTTGGACCTGTTCATTGAACTAATTTCCTGGTTAGAGAAATCAACTTAAAAAACGCAAAATACTGAGCACATTCTTGCCTAATGGTCAAGCAGGAAAGAAAAGCCAAATCTGGCAAAATGTCTAGGGGAAAAGGGGGGATGAAGAATACATAAAGCAGTGCCCAGTCTCCTCTGAATATAAACACAAAAGAGGCCTGGCATTGCAGCTGCTTCTACCTGAACTCATTCCGGGAATGGCTAGGGCAGGATATGTAGGTAAGAAAAGATGAGCAAGAGTTGGAACGTCACTCAAATTAACTGGAGAGGAAATATGGAGCCAAAGTTGGGCTCAAACTATTCTCTCCCCAACTCCTATTTGGTATTTTTTCACCAAAGAGCACATACTGGAACCCTTTGGGGGTCTCTTCTACCTTTAAAGTTCTATAATTTCATGATTTTCTTCCGGTAAGTATACCTTAAGTTAATTGTGCAGTGTATCCCTTATATGAACAGAAGACTGTCTCAAGAAGATTCCTTTTAAATGTTTTTAATGCATTTTTTAAAATATTTTTACTTTTAATGTTTCCTGAAGCTACACTGTCTATAGCACTGGTATTTCCCAAAAGTCACTAAAAGCTCCTGAAAGTCCAACTGACAGAAAAGATGGATTTGATTAAAAGGAAAAAAATACAGAATATAGTCCTTGGAAAGTATGCTGATTTGTTATTTAGCCAGCTAGAGAATTGTGCTGTTTTGCTCTTGGGAATTGTACCATGGAATAAAATAATTTTGTTGAACTGCAATATAATTAAAACATCTGAAAATACAGGAAAAGATGAATTAGAAAGATGGAGGATTCAAAATAAGGAGGACCAATTCCAAACAAAATACCAAGCAACCAAATCAGAAGATACTAGGTGTTACACATGCTCTTCCTTATTTAACATGGAAGGAAACTGCAAGTAGTATTGCACTAATAAGGCACTTCCTGGGGCCTAAAGTTACCAGTTTTTCAATTCAAGAGACATTTTTTGTGCACCCACTATAAGCCGGGAACTTTGCTTGTCTCTAAGGCTGCCAAAATAAATAAGACAGCCTCTGCCAGAGAAGAGCAACAGAGGGCTCACCCTCTGCCAGGCAAATGAAAACTTGTTATTCAGCTGCAATTCCCTGAGATCATTCTACAGCTATGATAGGAAAGAATGAGAGTTGAAATTGTGAAAAGAAACGATCTACAGTTACCTAAGCTGGGGGTGAGAGGAGAACCTGGAGAGGGGTGGCAAGGGAATTGGAGGGAGAGGACCTGATTCATGAACTCCATCTTGTAAAGAACTAGCAGGATTTCACCAAGCAGAGATGGGCAACAGGCATTTGTGTAACGTATTGTAGTGTCACAGCAAAGGTTTTGGAGATTTATAAGTTTTCACCATATGAAACTATCAATAATCAACAATTTTTTGGCCTACAAAAATACATATTCATATGGTTCAATCTAAAACAAAATAATCCCCTTGAGTATGCCAAGTGAATGTTAAAACCTGTAGGAGAATTAGTTAGAAAAGTAGTTTGAGTCAGAGTTGGAAGAGCTTTGAACTGAAGTAGTTTCACCTTTATTCTATAGGTGATGGAGAAGGCAATTCACAAAATAACTTTGAACAAATAGCCAATAAATGTATGTTTAAATGTTTAAATAATTTCAAGTTTAAAGAAAACTATGTATGATTTTCAGTGCCACGAAGGAAAACAATTTAATGTTAACATTCAATGTCAACAAGGACTCAAGAAAACAGGATGTTTCCTTCCATGGCTGGGTGTGTAAATTAGAATAAACTTTCAGGAAGGCGATTTGAATACACCGTGACCTAGCATTCCACTTTGAAGACTTTATCCCAAAGAAAAAGTCATGGATATTAAAAACTAACAAACAAAACAACTTGGAGGCCAAGGTGGGTGGATCGTTTGAGGCCAGGAGTTCAAGACCAGCCTGCCCCAAATGGCAAAACCCTATCGCTACTAAAAATACAAAAGTTAGCCGGGTGTGGTGGCGTGTACCTGTAGTCTCAGCTACTTGGGAGGCTGTGGCAGAAGACTTGCTTGAATCTGGGAGACAGAGGTTGCAGTGAGCTGAAATCACACCATTGCACTCCAGCCTGAGCGACAGAGCAAGACTCCGTCTCAAAAAAAAAAAAGGAAGTTCAGCCACCAGGATTTCCTTGATGTTCTAAAGTAGAGAGTTGTGTAAATAAAACATGAATCATCCTTATAATTGAACATTATACAGCTACTTTAAATGCTTAAATAAATATTTAATGACATGAAATTTTGTTACATGAAAAAATTAGGTTATGAAACAGTATGTGTATCAGTCAACGCTCTTAAGAAATAGATCAGACTGACTAGGTTTGAGTTTCAGAGCTACCATTTATAGTCACAGGACCTTGGACAAGTAACCTAATCTCCCTGTAACTCAGTTTTATCTCTAAAATGGGGATAACATCAGTCCATAACTCATTGGAGTTTTGTAAACGATTAAATGAGTTAATACATGTAAAGTCCTTAGAAATTTGCCTGGCACATATTAAGAACTACCTAAGAGTCAGTTATTATTAATATCATTAATATTTGTTACCAGTATATTAAGTCAACTTTGAAGCTAATTTAAGAAGCAAAGGTGGGAACAGAACCATCAAGGCAAGAACCATACCCAAAGCATTCTGCAGAGCTGGTCCATGAAGTCACCACTCCAGCTGCCAAGCACTGACCCCATAGCTTGCACTGCCAAGTCTTTGGGAGCTGGACACTGCATATTGCCTCAGAACAGCTGTGTCTGCTGCCACTGGAAACCGGATGCAGCTGCTATTGCTGCTGTGGCCCTGGCCAGAGCGGATTCTGCATCATCCCTGCTGCTTTGAGTCACCAGCCCCTGAACCAAAGTCAACAGAGGATTCATCTGCTTGACTGCACCAAGTCCCCAAAAGCAGCCAAAGAAGTTGAGAAAAAACAGAATTGGGCGTTTTTATTCTATAGAAAAGGCAACTTCTGGCTGGGCATACAGGTTCATGCCTGAAATCCTAGCACACTGGGAAGCTGAGGCAGGTTTGAGCTGAGGAATTCAAGACAGCCTAGGAAACATGGTGCAACTCCATCTCTAAAAAATACAAAAATTGGCTGGATGCAGTGGCTCATGCCTGTAATCCCAGCACTTTGGGAGGCCAAGGCAGGCGGACCACGAGGTCAAGAGATTGAGACCATCCTGGCCAACATGGTGAAACCCCGTCTCTACCAAAAATACAAAAATTAGCTGGGCCTGGTGGTGTGTGCCTGTAATCCCAGCTACTCGGGAGGCTGAGGCAAGAGAATCGCTTGAATCCAGGAGGTGGAGGTTGCAGTGAGCCAAGATCATACCACTTCACTCCAGCACGGGCGACAGTACAAGAGTTGGTCTCAAAAAAAAATTTAAAAATAAATAAATAAATAAAAAATCAGCCGGGTGTGGTGGTACACACATGTAGTCCCAGCTACTCAGGGGGCTGAAGTCGGGGGATTGCTTGAGCCTGGGAGATTGAGACTGCAATGAACCATGATTGCAGCATTGTACACCAGGCTGGGAATCAAAGCGAGATAAAATAAAAAAAGAGAAAGAAAAAGAAAGAGAGAAAAGAGAGAGAGAGAGAGAGAAAGAAAGAAAAAGAAAGAAAGGAAGGAAAGAAAGGAAGGAAGGAAGGAAGGAAGGAAGGAAGGAGGAAGGAAGGAAGGAAAGAAAGAAAGAAAGAGAAAGAAAGAAAGAAAGAAAGAAAAAGAAAGAAAGAAAGAAAGGAGGAAAGAAAGAAAAAAAGAAAGAGAAAGAAAGAAAGGATTTTTCTTTATAACATGGGGGAGTCAACAAACTTAGAAAGCAAATTTATACATTAGGTAATTAAAAAAAGATAAATGATCCTTTTTGGTTTTAAAAATACAGATATAACTGGAATGTGTATTTTCATGCAAATAAAGGAGTAAAAGGATACACATCAAACTGTTCATGATTAATTCTGAATTGACCATTATGGCTGATTTGAATGTTTCATCTTCTGTCTGTAACTTTCCAAATCTTTTGTGACATAGAAAAAAAACAAGACTGAGCAATATCAGATCTCTATTTTTGAAAGAGAATTGAGTCTTTCTTAGATATAGCTATGGACTAGAAAGTGGAAGACTAGATTCAGATGGACATTGTTATCTCAGAGCAGGACCTTGCTACTCCAAGTATAGTCGATGGACCAGAAACATTAGCTTGACACAGAAACATATTAGAAATGCAGAATCTCAGGCCCCATCCCAAATCTAATGAAAGCAAAGAAGGAAATGAATCAGCAGATATTCGAGAAGTATAAGCAACAAGACTTGACAATGTGAAGAAACTCATAAAAGATTACAAGCCTTAAAAACATTTCCAAATTTAGAAGTAGGCAGGGTCATTAACAGAGACGAATTATTGGAACAGGAGCCAATTTTTTGTTGTGTTTTTATGACAAGGTCTCAGTCTGTCTCCCACTCTGGAGTGTCATGACACGATCACAGCTCACGCAGCCTCGACCTCCTGGGCTCAAGTGACCCTCCCATCTCAGCCTCCCAAGTAGCTGAGAACACAGGCACGCACCACAATGCCCAGCTAATTTTTCAATTTTTTGTAAAGACCGGGTCTCCCTATATTGCCCAGGCTGGTCTCAAACTCCTGAGCTCAAATGACACTTCCAAAGCCCTGGGATTACAGGCGTGAACCACTGTGCCCAGTTGGTTTAGACATTGAGAACTCAAAAGATGGCCCAGTGAGGGAAACGTAAAATTAGGGCCAAAAAGAAATGTCAAAATTAGGCTTATAAAAATGAGCGTAATCTAAGACAAGGAGATAACAGAAGCCGTAACAGTGGATATAACTTCTAACGGAGAACATGCAAAGCAAGATAAGAAATCCAAGCAAGATCCTTTGGTAATATGTAAATTTTGGAGACGGGGAGAAAGAGAAGTCAGAAAATGAATGGCCAAAACTAACATCATCAAGAGATTAAAGTATCAAAGAAAACAAAGGACAAGTATTTCATTATTATTCAATTCTTTCCTCCTTTCATGACAAATTATGAGTGGTTTACACAATTATACTTACACTTAAAAGGATAGTAATGGATTAAAAGAGATCTCAATTCTAGAAACACAGAATGGCCAAAATACTTGGGAGGGGGAGGATATGGAAGAGAAGGACACTAATGCCTTGGATGTTATAATAGTTCTCGTCATTGGAAGATATCAAAAATTTCATAGCTTTTATTTTGTTTTGATGAAAATTTCACAGTTTTTATAGTGTTGCAAATCAAATAAGACCATGACTTATCTTTGTTTCATTCATTCATTCAGCTGACATTTATCGCGTACTTGCTATGAACCAGGCAGTCTTTGGGGTGTTGAGGATACAGCAGTTAACAAAACAGACAAGTCCCCTTGCCATCATGGGCTTACATTCTAGAGGGGCAGACAGGCAATAAACAAAAGAAATAAGTAAACATATTGTGTGTCAGATGGTGATAAGCACTATAGAGAAAGGGATAAAAGGTGGGATAAGAGCTGCCATTTTAAAAGATGGGACAGAGAAGACCACTAGGGAGATGAATAGACCTAAAGGAGGTGAAGAAGCCACTTATTCAAGTGTCTGAGGAAAGAGCATTGCACAGCAAGGCTCTGAGGCTGATGTGGCCCTGGTGTGGTCAAGGAGGCCAATGTGGCTGGACTGAGGGAGCGAGGAGTGGGCACGAAAAGAGGACAGAGGAGTAAAGGCCTTCAGAGGTTTTTGAGCAGGTAAATGACATTATCTGACATGGATTTTATCATTCTGGCTGAATCTATTCATCTATCTATCTATCTATCTATCTATCTATCTATCTATCTATCTGTCTATCTATGAATGATATATCTATACCTGTATTTATATAGATATAGATGCATTTTTTTTGAGACAGGGTCTTACTCTTTTGCCCAGGCTGAGTGCAGTGGGGTAATCTTGGCTCACTGCAGCCTCAACGTCCCAGGCTCAAGCAATCCTCCCACCTCAGCCTCCCAAAGTGCTGGGATTTCAGGTGTGAGCCACTGTGCCCACTGGTTGCTATTTTAAGAACAGATTGAAGTAGGAAAACCAGATAGGAGGCTATTGTAAATACCTAGCCAAGAATAATGGTGACTTGGACCAGGTACCTTTGACAGTTTTGTGTTTTTCAGATAGGTACCATTTTTGTTTTTCTTCTAGTATATCCTAAGAAAGTGGGATGGGAAGAGGGATGAGAGACTGTGTGTGTAGCAGAGAAAGAAGTGCAGAACTCTCAACTCTTCTAGTTACATAATTTCTATGTATTTCACAATCATCCTCAGCCACACAGAATAAAATGTGTAAGCAACTTAAACATTTAATATGTCTAAATATTTAAATCTTCTAAATTATCACAGCTTCAAGGAAATGTTAAAAACAAAAACTAAAAACTATTATTATCACTATGTCAATAAATGTATAGTTAGGCCACGGTAACAATAAAAGAACCTGATCATTTATTTTAAAGACATGAGCAATATATTTGAAATGTAGAGTCACTAAATAATGAGTAGTTCTGAAAGGTATAATTTTAAACCTTCCACTCTTTCAATGCTATAATTAAAACAAAAATGAAGCAGAATCTAGAGAGTCCACACACAGACTTGGATTACATCAGGACACAGAATTTGCTTCTTCTATGGATCCAAGACCAAAGGCTTCATTTATTTGCTAAAGATTAAAAGGATAAACCATTATTTATCATTTTAAAGTACACAGACAACCAAGTCAAGTTAAATGTTGATTCAGAGAAGAGTTGTCAACACTACATTAACATTACCCTAGTTCTGTAGGGTGCTTTATTGTTTACAAAGCACTTTAACTACCATTATTTCATTTGAACCTCACAATAGACCCATTAATATCATAATTCTTAATTTACAGATTAAGAAAACTAGTCTCAGCGAGGTTAAGAGACTTACCCAAGGGCATCCAAGTCACTAGCAAGGGCCAGAGCTGGAAACAGAACCCTCACTTCCTAGTCCACTGTTTTTTCTTTTTTCTTCAGTAAGTGTGTTTTAATGCTATAGCAACGGTCTTTCAGGATCAAGATAAAAGGCATTTCAGAAGTATTTAAGATTGCTATTATTTAGCAATTAACAACATAAATAAAACAAATGTCATGAATGCATTAAATCATATACAAACCCAGTAAAATTATAGTATTCTTTCAAAGTCATTATCTCCTTCAAATGAAACAAAGCTTCCTATGCCAAGTTCCAGCTTAGGAAGGATTTGTCGCAAAATAAAAGTACATTGTCAATCTAAGGAATAGGATCGAAAGGACTCTGAAGAGTAAAGTGATGGAACGGTGACCCAAACACCCAACACGCTGGAGTCCACTGCTTTTTATACTGTACCAACCTGCATTCTTTTCCAGGTATAGAAGAGGCCACAGTAGGAGAATGGTTTTCTTTGTGTGGGAATTAGCCAGATCTGCAAGACTAAAGGTAGAAAGCAGTACCTATGGAAAGGTACCAGCTTGGGAATAATAGTCTTATGGTAAATACTGTTGTCCCCATTTAATGTTGGAAAAAAAACAAGGAGCAGAGGTTTGTTCTAGGTGAACAGTGGCTCTTCAATTATTCAGGAGTGGTTTCCCATTTAGGCTTACCTTGATCTTTTTCACTATTCTCCTTTATGGTTCTTGCTTATCTCCTGGCCTGCTTGTTAGCACCTCCACCAGAGGGCAGGAAGAACAGGAAGAGAAGCATGTGTAACCGGTTTGATCAAAAAGCTGCAATAAGAAAACTTATGTCATTATCTTAATTTAGGCTTTGGAGTCTTTCTGGATTTCAGTTACTAATGTGACCTTTGCCAACATTCTTCTAGATAAACCTAGAATAATCAATGCAGTAAAATGATTTCCTATAAATAAAAATCATCTACTTCTAATTGTATTGTTCAATACAATATTACATATATTGAACCTTATATAACACTTAAATTTATTTAGAACTCATTACATGCACTAACTTTGTATAACATTTTTAACTTGTTTGGAATTGGTGTGAACTTCTCTAAAGGCATATTAAATGCTCCAGAGCTTAGAAAATAGAGCTTAGAAAACAGGTGTGGCTGGGCGTGGTGGCTCACACCTGTAATCCCAGCATTTGGGGAGGTTGAGGCAAATAGATCACCTGAGGTCAGGAGTTCGAGAGCAGCCTGGCCAACATGGTGAAACACTGTCTCTACTAAAAACAAAAAAAATTAGCCAAGCATGGTGCTTGAACCTGAGAGGCAGAGGTTGCAGTGAGCCAAGATCACACCACTGCACTCCAACCTGGGCGACAGAGTGAGACTTCTTCTCAAAAAAAAAAAAAAGGAAAAAAAGAAAAAAGAAACAAAGTCTCCTCCACAGCAACTTCCTCAGCATTTCAAACAACGATCAGGGACTTTTTTTTGTTAAGGGCGGTCTTCTAGGCTTCAAGCACCAACAGATTTTCCCTCCTTCATGGCCTTGAAGGTTGTCAGTTTGCATTTATTGGAAGTGCAAAGATATATTAAAATAAAGAACAGCACATTTAGAATTAAGGAAAGTCTGGATCATTTAGTGCTCTGATTCCAGGCGACATCCGGCACCCATTGTGGTACCTGTGCTTTACTCTGCATGGAGAGAAAGTGCTGGAGTGAAAGTCTGGCCCTGGAGGTGCAAGAAGGTGCCCTACTGTGCTACTTCTGCCAGACAGAGCCTTGAGGGGCAGAGGGTGAGGTTTTTGCATCTCTGTGGAGTGGTTCAGGCTGATTGCAACTGCCTGAAGGACCTCTACACAATGAGTACAGACTAGGGTACTTGACAAATCTTTGTGGTATGGATTTTGCTATTCAAACCAACCTGGAAATTTGCAGGAAGCTCAAGTCATTAATGGGTAGAAACAATCTGGGAACTGAGAGGATGCTAGTCAGTAAGGAAGAAAGGTGGAAAAGGGGGTATGCAGTTATTAATGGAACGCTGACAAACATGGGGACTGTCAAAATGTGTCCTCCACTTGAAACATCTCTTTTTTCAGGCAGTGCCTATTTTGTGGTCAGTAGGGAGGATGTGGGGTATATGCTAGAGAATGAAAAAAATTTTAAAGTTTATGGAGTAGGCCCAAGACACATACAGCAAGTATCTCTAGGCCACTGTCCAAAGGATTCCTGAAGTCCCCAGCTCACTCTCCTTAAGCTATAATTATGACTTGTCTGATATGCACGCAGCTTGTAGGTTTGCCAAGTGGCGGCACTTTGAGGCCCTCCTCACCCACCTGCAGTAGGGTCCATGTGCACTCAGTGTGATTTTCAGAGCTGGCACCTTGAACTGGATGCTATGCAAGCACCATTTGTTTGCCAATAAGCTTGACACGGACGGTGACCTCTTTGCCATCCAGTGTTTAGATGAGCATCTGAGATATAAAGCTTTGAAGACTTTAAAACACTGGCCACTATAGGCAATTTTAGGAATAAGAAGAAGAATGCACAAAATTGACACTATCTGTTTCCTCTTCTTTGTCAATAAGCACCAGGAAAATTGTATAGGGCCCTCTTTGGAGCAAGGACTCTAAGTCATCGTGTCAGAGAAGCTGCCTAGTTTTTGCAGAGCACAATTGACTAGAAAGGTTGGAGCATTAAGTGTTCATCTGGAGTTAATGTGAGGGGGAAGTATCATAAAAGTAGCTGTGAAGCCAGGGCTTCACAGGTCTTCACATTCTCTTCTGAAGAGAATGGGCTGAGGCGGCTGGAGAAGAGGCTGACACAAAACAATCAGCCTGTTGAAAGAGCTCAGGGGCTGGATGCAGTGGCTCACCCTTGTAATCCCAGAATTTTGGGAGGCTGAGGCAGGAAGATTGCTTGAGCCCAGTGTTTTAATTTAATTTAATGTAACTTAATTTAGGAGCGCTAAGTAATTAAATATGAGGCCAAAGTACATAAGAAAGTGGCAGTCTTTTATTGCAAATATGCACACACTCTCGGGCGAAGTTCTCTGGTCCTCAGGTGTGGGGGGGGGGCGGCCAGGGAAGCCGCGCCGGCGCTCTCGGGTGATGTTCTCCGGTCCACGAATGTGGGGGGCCAAAGAAGTCACGCCGGCTCCTGCCGGCAGCGGACTTTTATGCCTGGGAGCTGGAAGGGGAGGAGTTTGGGGCGTTTGTGTAGTAGTGGCTTCTTGAATTTCGGTGTCCTCGGCTTGACGTCATTCTGCGCATGCTCAGTTGATTTGGTTCTTTTCCCGGGCGCGGGAATTTTTCCCGGGCACGGGAAAATCTGTGAAGAAGAACCCGGAAACAACAGGGACTGCTCCATCTTGTTCACCTTCCTCCATCTTGTCCCTTTTCCTTCACCCAAACACCCAGGAGTTCTAGTTGCTGTGCCTGTAGTCCCAGCTACTCAGGAGGCTAAGAGGGGAGAATTGCTTGAGCCCAGCAGGTTGAGCCCCCAGTGAGCAGTGATCATGCCATGGCACTCCAGCCTGGGTGACAGAAACCCTATCTAATAAAAAGAAAAGGCCAGGAGTGGTGGCTCACACCTGTAATCCTAGCACTTTGGGAGGCTGAGGCGGGCAGATCACCTGAGCTCAGGAGTTCGAAACCAGCCTGACCAACATGGAGAAACCCCATCTCTACTAAAAATACAAAATTAGCTGGGCGTGGAGGTGCATGTCTGTAATTCCAGCTACTCAGGAGGCTGAGACAAGAGAATCGCTTGAACCCAGGAGGCAGAGGTTGCGGTGAGCTGAAATTGCGCCATTGCACTCCAGCCTGGGCAACAAGAGCAAAGACTCTGTCTCAAAAAAAAAAAGAAAGAAAGAAAAAGAGCTTAGGGACTTAACAAAGTTAGAAGATTTCACCTGTGCCAAAATTATTTAGAGAATTTTAAATGTGGCAATTGTCCTGGTATGAATACATTTACAGCAACAAATTATCATAAAGATACAATTTATCTCATATATTTATTAAAATAGAGATTTGATTTTACTCTAAATGATCCTTGTAAATAATTTCTTTTCTGCTATAACATTGGCTTAAAATTGGCTAGATTTAAAGGTAAAGAATTTGTTAATTAAAAAAATCTGAACTAACAATTGTCACAATTAATCTCATTTTAAAGTCAGTCCATGTTGAACTTTTCTGGATTATTTACGCATTGATTATTTTAGCATACATTTACAGAATGCCTACTATGTGCCAGGCGTTATAGTAAGTGCTGAGGGAAAAAGATAAAGAAGACACAGATCTTTCCTCTAGAAGGTCTCAGTCTAGAGAAAGACAGACAATTGCATTGTAGAGGAGTGATGAAGTAAGATTTAGAGTAAGACAAAGTATGCAATGGTGTATGCATCAGAATATGCAACGGGCACAATGGCTTAACACCAAACTGGAGGAGTGGGTACAAATCAAGAAAGGAGATGGTTGCTGAGTAAAGGATGAATAAGAGTTTCCCACATGAAGAAGTGAGGAAAGTCAGTTCAAGAAAGAGGTGCAGTATCTGCAGAGTTAGGAAAGTGTGATGACAAAGTGAGGTGAGTTTAGGAAAGTAAAATTGGTTCAGCGTGACCAAGAAGTTATATTGGGCCAGCACAGTGGCCCACGCCTGTAATCCCAGAACTTTGGGAGGCCAAGGCAGGCGGATCACCTGAGATCAGAAGTTTGAGACCAGCCTGGCAACATAGTGAAACCTTGTCTCTACTAAAAATACAAAATTTAGCCAGGCATGGTGGTGAACGCCTGTAGTCTCAGCTACTCGGGAGGCTAAGGCACAAGACTCGCTTGAACCCAGGAAGTTGCAGGGAGCTGAGATCACGCCACTGCACTCCAGCCTGGGTGACAGAGTGAGACTCTGTCTCAACAAAAACAAAAAAAAGCAGTTATATTGGAGCAAGGAAGCATGCTGAGAGATAAGGCTAAACAGAAGGGCAGATGTCAGATAATGAAGAACCTTTTATGTCATGCTAAAGGTTTGAATTTTGTTCTGAAGGCAATGGGAATTCACTAAAGGTGTTTTAAAAGAAGGTCATGATCAGATTTGTGTTTTAGAAGGTCAATTTGTTGGCAGAATAGAGAATCAATATTGGAAACAGGGAAACCAGTTAGCAAGCTGGTGCAGAAACTCAGGTAAGAAATCACAATGGCCAGGTCTTTCTGGTCATGGTCATTATAAATGCTTTTGAAAATGTTTAATCTCCTTCACTGGGGTAAAATTCAGATTAAAACAAATAATACTCATTCTTATTTTTGAGTCCTAACATTTTAAGTTGAACTCTTCCCACTCTCTTGAAAGCAAAAGATTCTAATGGTCTCATCTCAACATTTAGTACCTCTTTTTCTGAATCATAAAATCACCATTTGTTAAGAAGGTAACAAAAATATGGGGATGTGGTTCTTTAAAATTACAGCAATTTCACATATCTGCACCACAATGTACTACACCTGTTCATACACCCACCTTCTGCCATTATTAATAGTCTTTTGCTTTTACAATTTTCCATTCAAACCTCATTTTTAAAAACTAGGGTGACCACCAAATTGGGTGAGTCACTTTTACAGTCAATTCTTATGGCTAGTAGAATTTCAGTTCTCAGTTTTGTTTTTAAATAGTAAGAGTTATCCTAAGTGTCCAAAAATGTAATTAAGTCGTATCATCCACCTTCTTAAGCATATCAGAAGAAGGCAAGGAATTTTAACGCAATATTAATTCAAATTTAGGACTTGAGTTCTGTACTATGATAGGTGTGATTTGAAGTAAAATGTACTCACAAATGTTAATTTGCGTAAGTTTGAATCAAATGGGAAAAGCACAACTCAATAGACTTTATGGAGATAAGTTGTAAACAATAGTGCATTAGTGGGAAGCTTCTGCAAGTCTATTAAGTTCGTTAAATGAGACATATTTAGGCATGCTTTTAACTTGAACCTTTTGTTTTCTCCATATGCCTTGAATGTAATGCTAAATTACTGTTGTCATAATAAATATCTGTAAGTCTATTACCAGTGGCACTTAATGGTTAAACTAAGAAATGACGAGAAATAGAGTATTGAAAATTCCCGACTCCACTAACAACTTCATAAGGAGAGATTCAGAATTTCCAAGACAGAAATTTGGGCCTTGGTTTATATAATAGATGAGTTCCCGTAATTTGAATTTATAGGAGAACTCCTGGAGATTATTTTGCTTAACTCCCTGATATTGAGGAAGTGAAGACTAGAGAATTTTCTGATGCAACCAGTGTGACAAAACTTATTGGTAACTGCCCTAGAATCTGGGACAGAAGTCTTCCCAAACCTCCCTGCCTTCTTTTCCATGATCTTATAACCAACTTAGCTAAGCCAGAGAATTCCTCCTAGAGAAGAAATACTGTTTTTTAATAAAGTTAGTAATCATACTAACTTTATAAAATTATACTATTAAAAAGTATAAAAATTATACTACATTTCCTATAAATTCTGACAATAATACCTCTATTTAGTATACCCATGGGAAAATTTATTCAAGCAATTCATCCATCAAGTTTGAATTAAAAGGGTTTGGAGGTTGTGTGAGGACATAACCTGAGTTGATCAAAAGAGCTAAACTAAAAATAATTTGGAAGTTTTTTTTTTTTTGGAAATATCAATGAGACTAAGCTGACCATGTCTTGTGGCTCATAGACTTAGAGATCCCATTTTAATAACTGAATGGGGGTAATGGGTAATCAATCAGATGTCTAAACTGAGTTGTTCTATCTCATCCTGACTCAAGGGGGTCTAAAGCCCAGCCACTTCTAATATGTGATTTTGGAAGTTTTAATTATGGTATTACTTCAATTATTAAAAATTTCCAGCAAACGGAAAGTGGAGGCCTTACAGGAAATTGCACCAGAGGCTTTCAGTGGAGCCCCAAACAGGAACATTCCCTGTCTCATCTTCTTCCACCATCATGGACTGTAAAAAGAAGAGGGGAGATGATCATGCTAAGGACATGACGTACAAGAGTCCTTGCACTTATTGAGAGTCTTGGTCTCCACACACAATATTCAATTAAAATGGAGAAACATTTGGCTGCTTAATGGTATTCATTTTCATATGGGCTGGGTGGGGTCCTCATGCCAAGGGAAGTCTAAGCCATAAAACAATTACTCAAGCCCTTGTGGCTGAGTCATTATCGTTCAAGAATCAGGCTATTCATTAAAGAAAAACTTACCTTCTGAATCTTAGTCACACTAAAAATCCTTTTCATTAAAGTGGAGGCAACTCCTCGTCAATAACAGAAGGGAACTGACATTTGTGCACCTGCAGTATGTTTTGCATATTTCCTCATTTTCACAATAGCTCTGTCAGACATGTATTAGCCCACTTCGCAAATGAAGGAACAAATTCTAAGAAAGGAAGAAAGTGACTCCAGGTCACTTTCAGAAGACTGATCTGTCTGAACTCCAGATCAGAAGATTGATCTGTCTAAACTCAGAGTTCAA
This sequence comes from Mandrillus leucophaeus, assembly GCF_000951045.1. Classification (NCBI taxonomy): domain Eukaryota; kingdom Metazoa; phylum Chordata; class Mammalia; order Primates; family Cercopithecidae; genus Mandrillus; species Mandrillus leucophaeus. Next base: position 1,558,391 of record NW_012102965.1, on the reverse strand, counting down.
GTCCTTTC
>NW_012102965.1:1554024-1557028 GCF_000951045.1 Mandrillus leucophaeus | reverse complement strand
CCATGTTGGTCAGGCTGGTCTCGAACTCCTGACCTCAGGTGATCCACCCACCTCGGCCTCCCAAAGTGCTGGGATTACAGGCATGAGTCACCACTCCCAGCTCATAGGCCACATTTTTATATTACTAAACTTGGAATAACAGTAGCAGGGTATTTTTTCATCATAGTCACAAAGGTAAATATCACAGACCTGTCTAATTGTGAAGATTCATACACATTAGGTACATTTTACCAGTGGGAATTATCTGCAAAATAAGCCTGTTATGAAATACAGTGATGTATTAAAGGGTCTCCCAATAAATGTGTTAAAATATAAATATGTAAAAACTGAGAAGTTTCTACCAAAAACCAAAGGACGCGCAAACAGCATTTTTACATGGGGAAAAAAATGTTCACCATCACACTGATAAAAAAAAAATAATAAAAAAGATGGGCAAAACAAAATTGGAATGAGATTTTTTTTGCTTCTAATATTTAAAAATTTACAGTATTCAATGCAGGAAAGGGTACGATGAGGATAGACTTCCTTATACTCAACTGGTAAAAATATAAATTCTATGAGCTCTCTGGAAGGAAATTTACCAGTGCATTTCAAAAGCCTTAAAATGTTCATACTGCCTCTGAAAGTACAACGGTATTGGAAACTCTGGGGTGGGTCCAAGCAACCTGTGTTTTAACAAACTATCCAAGCGATTTTTATGCACACTTAGGTTTGAGAACCACTGCCCTAGGGACTCTCACCCAGTCCCATGGCTTAATGGCTATCTGCTATAGATTGAATGTTTATGTTCCCCCAAAATTTATATATTGAAACCTAATCCCCAATGTGATGTTATTTAGATGTGGGGACTTAGGGAGGTGATTAGGTCATCATGGTGGAGCCCTCATGTCACTAATCTCTTATAAAAGGAACCTCAGAGAGCTACCGTATCCCTTCCATGATGTGAGATTACAGTGAGAGGGCACAGTCTATGAACCAAAAGGCAGGCTCTCACTAGACACCAAATCTGCTGGTGCCTTGATCTTGGACTTCCCAGTGTCCAGAACTGCAAGAAACAGATTTCTGTTGATCATAAGCCAGCCAGTCTATGGTATTCTCTTATGGCAGCATGAACACACTAAGATACTATCTCTAGGCTAATGGATCCTAAATCAACATCTGTATACCACATATTTTTTCTGAATTCCAGGCCCAAATAACCAACTACCCACTTGATATTTCTATTTGATATGTCATAAATATTTCAAAATAAACATTTTTAACATTAAGTTCAGATATTTCTCCCTAAAATCTTTTCTACCTCCAATGATCCCAATCTCCACAAATGGCACTATCAATTCTGCCCAAGTCAGAAACCTCAGTTTATCCTTGACTCCTCTCACTTTCTTCCACCTCATCCCTAAATCCAATCATGCACAGTCTCCTAAAGGTTAAGATATTACTATGCATTGAATTGTGTTCTTCCCAAATTCATATATTGAAGCCCTAACCCCTAATATAACTCTGTTGGGGGTCTTTAGGACATTATATAATTAGGTCAAAGGGTGGGGCCCTAATCCCATAGGACTGTGACCTTATAAGAAGAGGAAGAGATTTCTCTGTCTGTTTTGCTTTCTCCCTGCCATACGTGGCCACAGCAAGAAGATATCTGAAAGCCAAGAAGAGAGCCCTCATCAAAGACTGACCCTGCCAGATGTTAATCTGGGACTTCCAGACTAGGAGAAAACAAATTTCTATAGTTTTGCCACCAGTCTATGGTATTTATTATGGCAACCTAAGAAGACTAAGACAGATATCTATAAGCTGCCCATTTCTGTTCATCTCTGCTGCTACCATCCTATAGATGGAAACTCCACAGTTTCCCTCTAGATCAGTCTCACACTCTTCAAATCATTCTCTATACCCAGCTAGAGGGATATCGTCAAGTCAGGTTTCTGTTTAAAATCCTCCAGTGGCTTTCCACTGTCTTTTAAATATGGCCCAAATACTTAACATAGATATGTCAGGATGCTGTAAGAAATATTAAGTGGTGGTCCCCAACCCCATTCCCCCATTCCAGTACACTGATCCCTTCTGTCTCTTCCTCTAGACACTTGCTGCACTTGGTATTTGCATCATTTCAGCACCACCATCCTGGTCAGCCTGCTTTAAGTTGGAAAATATATGGCTCCTCTCCCCAGCCCACTTGGGATCATCTTTATCTGTGAGACTGTGCTCAGGTCCAACTCTCAGGCACCCCATGCAGGCCCTGTACTATACTCTTACCCAGTGAGTATGCTGTCCAAATTTTTCTAATGCCTAGCTTGTTAATTTTTTGTTTTAAACTTAAAAGCCAAAACTTTTAAGTTTCTGTTCTTGACTTTCTTTGGGATACTTCCTTTGCCTCTTAGGGAAAAATACCCCTTGGCTTACAGCCCAAGTGGTGGAGGGTTTAAGGTTTACAAAGTTCTAGGATTAAAAAGACATCAATTAGGGCTGGGCACAGTGACTCATGCCTGTAATACCAGTGCTTTGGGAGGCTGAGGCAGGAGGATCACTTGAAGCCAGGAGTTCAAGATCAGCCTGAGCAACATAACAAGACTCTATATCTACAAAACATTTAAAAATTAACTATTCATAGTAGCAAAGACAGGGAATCAACCTTGGTACCCATCCATAGTGGACTGGAGGATTAAAAAAATGGTACATATATACTATGGAGTACTACACAGCCATACAAACACACACACACACACACACACACACAAATTGGCTGGGTGTGGTGTATTACACCTGTAATCCCAGCACTTTGAGAGGCCGAGGCAGGCGGATCACTTGAGATCAGGAGTTCAAGACCAGCCTGGTCAACATGGTGAAACCCCATCTCTACTAAAAACACAAAAATTAGCCTGGCATAGTGGTACACGCCTGTAATCTCAGCTACTTGGGAGACTGAGGCAGAAGAATCACTTGAACCCGGGAGGCAGAGGTTGCAGTGAAGCAAGATCGTGCCACTGCACTTCAA
>NW_012102965.1:1550801-1552004 GCF_000951045.1 Mandrillus leucophaeus | reverse complement strand
TCCTCAACCTCCCCAGTAGCTGGGATTACAGGCACGTGCCATCACGCCTTGCTAATTTTTGTATTTTTAGTAGAGACAGGGTTTCACCATGTTGGACAGGCTGGTCTGGAACTCCTCACCTCGTGATCAGCCCACCTTGGCCTCCCAAAGTGCTGGGATTACAGGCGTGAGCCACCGCGCCTAGCCATGATACTAGTATTTATGTCATCTTCAGGACGACCGTGGTTTGAATCACATTAATGAAATAATTTAGCTACAGCAGTGATTCTCTGAAGTCTCGACAGAGAATCTATTACTAATCAACTTCCAGACCTGAGTCATCAGATCCATTACTAGCTACCAACAATATAACATCTTCACTTGGATATCAAACCCAACATGTCTCAAATGGAACTCATTATCTTACTCCACAGACTAGTTTCACTTCTTAATTTCCCTGTGTGAGCTAGTGCTACAGTCATAATCCCAGTCAGGCAAGCTTACAACCTAGGGCTATCTTTAACCTCTCTCTTTTCTCATTCTCACAGTACAGGGAAGAGGGAAGGAATTACGACCTGCTGTCTGTTCTACCCACTAACATGGGCTAGACACTGACATCAGAGAGTTGTCAAGGTGTAGACCAAGGTCCTTGTGGGCCAGAATGCCCTGTGGCTCTTGTTAAAAATGCAGACTTCCCACCATACCTCAAACCTACTCAATCAAGGTTGGGTTGTGGAATTGATATTTTAAATTAGATTCCCAGGAAACTTTTAAGGCCAACTCGAGAGAATCAGTGCTCTAGAGGAAATGACCCAGTTATAGAGAGACACACGTGGAGGAGCAGCAAGGTCAACAAGGCACCCTGTCCAAAGGGCACAACAAAGATTCAAGGGGAAGCCCTCGCGTCCTAAGCAGGTGGATGAAACATAGAAGCAGAAAATTGGTAGGTAAGGGGTCAGCCCTTTTTTCTTTTTTCTTTTTCTCTGTCACCTAGGCTGGAGTGCAGTAGCAGGATCTCAGCTCACTGCAACCTTCGCCTCCCAGGTTCAAGTGATTCTCCTTCCTCAACCTCCTAAGTAGCTGGGACTACAGGCATGTGCCACCACACCTGGCTAATTTTTTATTTTTTGTAGAGACAGGGTTTCACCATGTTGGCCAGGCTGGTCTCGAACTCCTGCCCTCAGGTGATCCTGCCCACCTCAGCCTCCCTAAGTGCTGGGATTA
>NW_012102965.1:1546019-1548248 GCF_000951045.1 Mandrillus leucophaeus | reverse complement strand
AAAAATTAGCCTGGCATAGTGGTACACGCCTGTAATCTCAGCTACTTGGGAGACTGAGGCAGAAGAATCACTTGAACCCGGGAGGCAGAGGTTGCAGTGAAGCAAGATCGTGCCACTGCACTTCAATCTAGGTGACAGAGCGAGACTCTGTCTCAAAAGAAAAAAAAAAAGGAACAAAATCATGTTCTTTGCAACAACATGGATTCAGTTGGAGGCCATTATCCTAAGCAAATTAATGCAGAAACAGAAAACTAAATACCCTATGTTCTCACTCATACGTGAGAACTAAACATCGGGTGTCTATGGACATAAAGACAGAAACAACAGACACTGGGGATGACAAGAGTGGGGAGGAAGGGTGGCAAGGGCTGAAAAACTACCTGTTCGGTACTGTGCTCACTACCTAGGTGACAGATTCAATCATACCCCAAACGTCAGCAACATGCAATATACTCTTGTGACAAACCTGCACATGTACCCCTTGAATCTAAAATAAAAGTTGTTAAAAAAAAAAAAAAGTTAAAAAAAAATTAGCTGGCCATGGTGGCAGCGTATAGTCTGAGCTACGCGAGAGGCTGAGGTGAGCGGATTGCTTGAGCCTAGAAGTCTGAGGCTGCAATGAGCTATGCAGTGAGCCACTGCACTTTAGCCTGGGCAATAGACTGAGACTCTGACTCTAAAAAAACCTGTCAGTTAGTACTCTGCAAATTACCTTAATGCATTGGCTAAAATGTCCTATACTATTTGACCTCTATGTATAGCTCACCACTCTCTTCGACTTTGTTGGGGGAAAGCCATGTGGACTTTTAGTTCCTTGAATAGACTGTGCTCTCTGCCACCTTTTGGCCTTCACACATACTGACCCATCTACCTGGAAGACTTTTTTTCCCCTTACCTCTGCCTGTTCACTCTCCACGTCTTCATCTAAATATCATTTCCTTAGGAAGAACATCTTCGACCGCATTTATATAAGATGAGGTCCCCTGTCAAACATTCCCAGCATACTTAGAATTTCTTTCAACCTTTAATTTATGCACTTATTATTACTTACAATTATTTGTTTAATGTCTATCTGCCTATGTCTCATGGAACTTAAGCTATAAATTCCACGTGTCTGTTTTGTTCTCTAAAATAATCTCAGTGTCTAAAACATACTGTGTTCAGTATCTATGACTGACACCAAGGTTAAATTATTTTTGTTTAGATTTCAGAATTAGGGTTCTCACACCATATCTGTTTATCTGCAGTATCCTAAGATTGCAAAACATGTTGTTTAAAAAAAGTTGCAAATGCAAATTATCCTGAATGGATCAGAATGTTATCAATATTATGCAAACAATACAAATCAGGAATAAACCTGTTTGCTTACATATAACCATTGCCCATATACCCTAGTTTTACACTTTCATCTCTATCAGAACAGTCTCATTGTTCTCATGGAATTCAGGCAACAACTTTAGAATAAACAAATGGTATATATTTGAACTTGATCAAGTAGCGTTACAGTAATGAAATACTATTTCTGCATAAGATTTCACTTGAAAACAGAGCTTGAAAGCTACTTTAAACAGTGGCTTTAACTCCTAGAGAAAGCAGAAACAAGACTTTTACAATAAAGTTGGAAGAAGAATCTAGAGTTCTCCTTTACACAAAGACCTGTGAGACACCTGCAGGAGCATCATTATCTTACCTGAGCTGGTTTGTGACCAGCTGAAACATTTACAATAATACTCCTAGTCTTGGTTTTTATTCTTCTCTATTGTCCTTATCCCACATAATCTTTCCTTCTCCAATTTACACAACCAAGATAAATTTCTCAGTGGGCTGGAGGAAAGGAGGAGAAGGATTAAGGGAGGGGGAAGGAGAGCCCTAAGGGAAAGAGCTGGGCCACAAGCATCTCCTACGCAACTTATAACACAGATTTGTCTGCCACAAATCTTTTCACTTTTCTGCTTTACAACCCAGTAAGAAATATAAAGTATATTTGACTCCATGTCATATTGGAAATGATACTAGGTTTGTTTGTTGTTGTTGTTGTTTTTAACCGAGTCTCGCTCTGTCACCCAGGCTGGAGTGCAACGGCACGATCTTGGCTCACTGCAACCTCTACCTCCCAGGTTCAAGCAACTCTCCTTCCTCAACCTCCCCAGTAGCTGGGATTACAGGCACGTGCCATCACGCCTTGCTAATTTTTGTATTTTTAGTAGAGACAGGGTTTCACCATGTTGG
>NW_012102965.1:1536707-1544894 GCF_000951045.1 Mandrillus leucophaeus | reverse complement strand
GTAGAGACAGGGTTTCACCATGTTGGCCAGGCTGGTCTCGAACTCCTGCCCTCAGGTGATCCTGCCCACCTCAGCCTCCCTAAGTGCTGGGATTACAGGCATGAGCCACCACGCCTGGGGCCAGGGTCAGTACTTCTAAGCTCACATTTACATCTGTTTGTGAATAGCCTTCACCAGGGTAGGGCAGGAGAGATTCTAGTTCCCCAAAAGTTGGACCAATCAGAACAAGTCATGCCAGAGCCTAGTTCTAAGCATTGAAGCACACAGGGTAGGAATAGTAGCAACTCAGGTAACAATGTGGCATTCCAGGGTTATCACTGGCTGGTTGGATCCCAGCTCCCTTTGACAAGAAAGAGACTTAGGGAACAATACAGGAGGCAGGGGGCTAGAAGGAATCATTGAGGGTTTCATCTGTATCAGCCAGGATTTGGTTGCCAATAAAAGAAACCATTTTAGCTATTTTAAACTTATAGAGATTTAATATAATGAACTAGGAGCTTTCAAAATTACTGGAAAGGCTGGGGAAACATGCCCCAGGCTGAGCTTCCAAGAATGATTGCCAGAAGTGCCTACCAGGGTAGCTATTTCCTGTGCCATCCTCAGAAAACTGAGGACTGATCAGAAATCACTCCAGCCTGGCAACAAGAGCAAGACTCGTCTCAAAACAAAAACAAAAACAAAAACAAAAACATGCCTAACCTCCTGGGAATGCAGCCCTGTAGGTCTCAGTCTTATTTTACCTAGCATCTCTTCAAGATGGAGTCACTCTGGTTCAAACAACTCTGACAATGTCACCTTTGTACCACTTCTCTTGTCCAAATACCACATTCATACATCTGTTTGGCAGAGGCTGGGTCACTTATGGAATCTGACAGAGTCTGAGAAATGAAGGCTGCAACTCTTTGTCCTGTAGTACACTACAAAGGAAAGAGGGGTAGAGCTGTATAGGCCATATGTGACATCTCTCTAGGCATCTAGTCAGCTATAAGCTTCTCCACTAGAATGAAAGTTATCAGAAACCAGGAACCTATTGTTTACCATTTTAGGGGCCCCAGTACTTCACAGAATGTCTGATGAATAGTTGAAGTGTTGTGGGGGTGGAGAAGGAAAGAAGGAAGCAAGGAAGGAAAGAAGTTCAAGATTAGGTCAGGGCAGAGTCTACAGGCAGAAAACAGGAAACTCAGTTTTGATGGTATTTAAAACCTAAAATGAAATGAAGCAGCAACGGACACTAATAATTCTTATTTCCTAGTAGTGTTTGCTTTTAGTCTGTTTCTCTTCATTTCCATGCTGGTGAACTTAACACAGTTGAAATTTCTTAAGTCTGGAAAACATCAATTGTCTCCTAACTGGTACCTTGCCCAATTTATCCCCATTCGTCCCCATTCTAGTCCATTCCACACACCAATCTCTGGACGGGGTTTCCTAAAACATGGTCTTCCAACATTTTACTTGCAAACACCTCTAAAATAATTTTGTAAAGCTTGTGTCCTCTTGCACATTTTTAAGCTGACATCTAAAATTCTTCATTCCATGTTAAAATAGTTGCAAAGGATGTAACTTCCAATGTTCTGTAAATATTGTCATTTTAAAATAAAAATATTATAGCACTTTACAAAATATATCTAATATAATCTAAATACCACATCATCCCTTTTTAAAAAATACATGAACAAGCTGTTCTTTAATAATCAGAAATGTTGTATCTTTCCTTTTTCTCCTTGAACTCATATTTCTATTCTGCTTCCACCAAAAAATTGTATCCTAGTATAACGTTTTTATTCCTAAAAGTCTTTTTATCAATTATCTTATCACAATAAAAGTATATATGTTGAAATTACTTCCTGTGACCATGAAGCTATGTTTAAGAATTATCCTGGATTGAGATATCATCTCAATTATTATTATAATACTACTGACGAAACAACATGAATATATTACAACTGTTGATAAGTAATTATTAAACAGAAAAAGAAAAAGTAAATTTTTATTTAAATCTATCTCTTAACTAGCTAGATGGAGCCTGGATGGTTTTGCTAAAATTGGGTCAGGTATCTTAGATAAAAATTACTTACTATATTGAGACAATCTGTTTCATTCCCTCACCTTTTTCTGTTTTATTATTAATGTAAATACTGAGAAAATTTGTTTGCATAAATAAGTAGGTAGGAATAGAAACAATGCTCTTAATTCTTTGCACTCTGTCAGAATCATGTCAAAAATCTTGGGGCAATCTAGCATCAAAAATTATTTTTTAATTATCTATTAGGTGGCAACTCAATTGCAGACCTTCCTACAAAGTTCTATAAATTGCTTATTAATAGCAAACTAGGAAACCATCATTGCAAAAGAATTTGTTATGCATTTATTAATGTGACACCAAACATAGATGGAATTGGAAGCAATTATCCTAAGTGAAATAACTCAGAAACAGAAAGTTAAATATTCATGTTCTCAGTTATAAGTGCGAGCTAAACACTGGGTACACATGGACATATGGAGTGGAACAATAGGCATTGGAGACTACCAAAGGTGGGAGGGTGGGACGAGGATAAGGGTTATTACCTACTAGTAATAACCAACAGGGTAATGAGGTATCCATCACTTCAAGCTTTATCCTTTCTTTGTGTTACAAACATTTCAATTACACTCTTTTAGTTATTTTTAAATGTACATTAAATTATTGTTGACTGTGGTCACCCTGTTGCACTCTCAAGTACCAGATATTATTCATTCTAACTATATTTTTGTAGCCATTAACCATCTCCATTTCCCCAACCTCTGCGGCCCCCACTACCCTTCTCAGCCTCTGGTAACCATCATTCTGCTCTCTATCTCCATGAGTTCAATTGTTTTAATTTTTTAGCTCCCACAATTGAATGAGACCATGCAAAGTTTGTCTTTCTGTGCCTGGCTTATTTCACTTAACATAATGACCTCCAGTTCCATCCATGTTGTTGCAAATGACAGTATCTCAAGGAATCTACAGTTTTAACAAGCACTCCAACTGATTCAGATGCAGGTGGTCCTTAGGTTCTACTTTGGGAAACATTCACCTAAAGGGGAAGTATCCTGGAAAATATATAAGTTGAAATTTGCAGAGGTGATTTATAAAACGAAAATATTAACAACTAGGGTGTGTTAATTAAGCTGGATTTGGGGCAAGGAGAACCACTACAAAATGCATATATATGAATTCAGTGTCGATTTAAACAGCACAACCTTGCCTATGGTAATTAATTCATCTCCAAGGGATCTCTGAGGTCCAAAGGTGAGCTCACCCTACACCCTTGAGTCTGTGTGCTCTCCCAGGGAAAAAGAGGACCCACTGAGTTGCCTTACCATTCTTGTAACAAAACATTTTATATACTAAAGCAGGGCTAAAGACATCACACTATATAAGCTACTTTACAGGCTAAACAATTTGATTAAAGAGGAACCTGGTTTTAGCAAGATCTTTACTGTCCAAGAATGCCTGGAGTTCTTTAAAAAAATTTTTTTTTAAACAGGTGGAGTGGGGGTGCTATAAAGAAGATAAATCAATATAAAGTGACACACCGTAACAGAGAGAAAAATATCTCTACATTTACATTTGTTAGTATCTATCGTTTTGGGTTTTTTGGTGGGGCAGGGGGACAGAGTCTTGCTCTGTCACCCAGGCTGGAGTGCAGTGGTGCGATCTCCGCTCACTGCAACCTCCGCCTCCCGAGTTCAAGCAATTCTCCTGCCTCAGCCTCCCAAGTAACTGGGATTACAGGCATTCACCAGCATGCTCAGCTAATTTTTGTATTTTAGTAGAGACGGGGTTTCACCATGTTGACCAGGCTGGTCTTGAACTCCTGACCTCAGGTAATCCACCTGCCTCGGCCTCCCAAAGTGCTGGGATTACAGGCGTCAGCCACTGGGCCCAGCCACATTTGGTAGTATTTATTCACTAGTGTTCATACTATAGTTGTGCTGTAAAATGAAAAACAGTAACAGGCTGAAATAAGAAGTGATGAACTATTTGGTGTAAAAGAATTTCTGGTAAACATTCACTTATTAGATTTGTAGTATGTGTTCAATTGTGTACTTACCTTTAGAATTACTAAAATATTATTTATCTACATATAAATATATATTAAAATTTTTTTTACAGGAAAGGTATAAGGTCTTTATAAACATTCAAATTCCCCTAACCTATGGAGTGGATAATAAACTGATTATTGTGTTTTGTTTTGTTTTTTAGAGGTGGGGTCTTTCTTTGTTGTCCAGGCTAGAGTGCAGTGGCATGATCACAGTTCACTGTAGCTTCAGTCTCCTGAACTCAAGCAATCCTCAGGCCTCAGCCTCCTTAGTAGCAGGGACTACAGGCATGTGTCACCATGCCCAGCTAATTTGGGCGTCCCACTATGTTGCCCAAACTGGTCTCGAACTTCTGCGCTCAAGCGATTCTTCCACCTAGACCTCCCAAAGTGTTGGGATTATATGCGTGAGCCACTGCACCCAGCCTAGGTGATTTTTTTTTAAAACATTTTGTTCTTAAACATTCCAAACATATGCAAAAATATACTAGTACTTTTTGAAACTGTTCTGGCTTTCAATCCTTAATTTACTTCTGACGCTGGGGATTTTTTCTTTCTTTCTTTCTTTCTTTCTCTCTTTTTTTCTTTCTTTCTTTCTTTTTTTTTTTTTCCAAATTCAGCTGTGTATACATTTTTGTTTGTTATATTTTATCCAGCATTTCTAGTTATATGCTGGAAAGTCTATATATGCCTAATATTATTTCATCTGTACTCCCTGCATTGCCCTCTCCTCCCCTCACTGGATTATATTAAAGCAAATCTCACATCATCATTTTAATCCTTATTATTTTAGTATATATCTCCAAAAAGTGACTTTCTAAAAAACATAATCACAACATTATCATAGCTAAAACATTAACAATATGTGACTATTTTAAAATACCCTAGAGCTTGCACATCCAAAGGAGGGTTCTCTTCAAAGAATCATCTTAAAAGGCTATAATTTCTCAAAACATTTTTGGATACCTCTCAGGATTACTTTCAGGACTAGCAATATATTCTTTTAAGTATCCCGAATGGTGACAAATCTTCACTCTTCAAGGATAGATTTGACTTGAAAATAGCTGAAAAGTCTTTAGGAATAAACCCTGATGAGTGGTTGGAGTAATCAAACTGGTTTTGTTAGAGAGTAATACACACAGAGGCACGAGGTGTGTCCATTTCATGAAAGGAGTCTGATGCTTGTAAACTAGCTCAAAAATTACCTACTGCATGACCAGAGATGCTAGACTAGAGAAAGAGGAACTCTATTGCATCAGGAGCTGAGGCAGGAGTGGATCATAAGAGGAGAATGTGAGAGGCAGCTGAGAGAACCAGCCAACTGGCAAGAGGGAGTTATGCTTTATCTTTGTACCCTAAATTCCAATGATTCCAGGCCCCTTTCTGGGTTTATCTTGCATTTCAGGCCTCCTTCCTTTTGCAAACAATGATCCCTGTGATTGGAATGCCTACTCCTACTGGGTGGACCCACTGGATGAATTTCTAGTCATCCTTTAAGATCTTGATCAAATTATTATCACATTATTTGACTCTCTCTGGTGCAGTGAGTTGTTCTACTTTCTGGCCCAGCTGTACTTTGTAGGTGGCTCTTTTAACATCTCTGTGACTGTTTCGTATTATTCAGATACGTATATAGTCCCCCAATAAGACTGGGAGTTTCATTTTTGTATCTTTGGCATATAGACAGGGACTGGCACATAGTGGGGCTTCAGTAATCATTTATTACATAGATATGATTAATAATCTGCATATCTTTATATGGATTAGACCCTGAAATATCCTCATAATATAACAAAGCAATTGTGGGCTCTAAACATCATAGAACAAGGTAAAGAAGAAAAACTTTATGTAAGAGCAGTTTTTGCAACAGAATCAGAATCCCTAGAAGTTTCAGATCTTCACGGTGGAAAATTACAGCACAGAACTGCCCAAAGATATGCTGGAAATTTCATTCCCTTTCTTTTTTTTTTTTTTTTTTTTGTGACAGAGTCTAGCTCTGTCGCCCAGGCTGTAGTGTAGTGGCATAATCTCGGCTCACTGCAACCTCTGCCTCCCAGGTTCAAGCAATTCTCCTGCCTCAGCCTCCCAAGTAGCTGGGATTACAGGTACCTGCCACCACGCCCAGATAATTTTTGTATTTTTAGTAGAGACAGGGTTTCACTGTGCTGGTCAGGCTGGTCCAGAACTCCTGACCTCATGATCTTCCTACCTCGGCCTCCTAAAGTGCTGGAATTACAAGCATGAGCCATCACGCCTGGCCCTTTCCCTCTCTTTTTAAAAACACATTTTCCAAACCCGTTTTTTGAGATTAGACTTATTTTATTTTTCTTTGAGGGATTAATGTTTGAAAAGTTAGTGAATTAAGGCCAGGTGTGGTGGCTCACACCTGAAATCTCAGCACTCTGGGAGGCCGAGGTGGGTGGATCACGAGGTCAGGAGTTCCAGACCAGCCTGGACAACATGGCGAAATCCCATCTCTACTAAAAATACAAAAATTAGCCAGGCATGGTGGCGGGCACCTGTAATCCCAGGTACTGGGGAGGCTGAGGTAGGAGAATCACTTGAACCTGGGGGGCGCAGGTTGCAGTGAGCCAAGATCGTGCCATTGCACTCCAGCCTGGGTGATAAGAACAAGATTCCATCTCAAAAAAAAAAAAAAAGGAAAGTTATTGAATTAAGTACAAATTGAAATTGAGTTCAAACTTAGTTGATTCACATTTTTCTCAAAATAGATTTAGAAGGCAGAACACAAAGCATAAAAATAAATCATCTGGCCGAGCGTGGTGACTCACGCCTGTAATCCCAGCACTTTGGGAGGCCAAGGCGGGAGGATTGCCTGAGGTCAGGAGTTCGAGACCAGCCTGGTCAACATGGTGAAACCCCATCTCTATTAAAAATACAAAAATTAGCCGGGCTTGGTGGCAGGCACCTGTAATCCCAGCTACTTGGGAGACTGAGACAGGAGAATCGCTTGAACCAGGGAGGTGGAGGTTGCAGTGAGCGGAGATCGTGCCATTGCACTCCAGCCTGGGTGACAAAGAGCAAAACTCCATCTCAAAAAAATAAATAAAAATAAATAAATAAATAAATCATCTACTTCAGAGGAAATAGATGACTATCAACCATTGTGTGAAAACTACAGTAATTTGATACAGTTCAAACTAACACTTAATATGCTCTCTTGTCAGGACCATTCATATACTCCTCTTTCCCACCTTCTGCCCCAGATCGAGAACAAACCCATTGACTCCGAATCAAATGACCAACCTGGCCTTTGGCCTTAGTAGGAAGTAAAAGCGTCTCTTCCGGCGTTGTATCAGTGGTATGTGCCGCACCTAACACACCTGCAGCATAGTCTTAGGATGAGGAAGAAGTTTGTGGGTAGCCCAGGTGGGTAGAAAGGAGATAGAGAGAGCCACCTGTAAAGAACAATTGCATCTGAAGTCACCCGTTCTTGGCTGAACCTGAATTTTATCAAGACCATAAAGTCCTCTGAGCCCTAGCTGGCTCACAATATATTTTCAAACTAGTTTGTTTTTTTTTTTTTAATCACTGAATCCACAGAAATTTTTACAATTCTTCTTGTCAGGTGGTAAATATTCTATTAAACCGTGTTTGTATGGAAATAACCTGATTTGTATATACAAGAAACAGAATTGAATTAGTTGAGCAACAGGTTTGCTTGGTTCTCATGGTTACATTGCACAACCTGGGCAAGGCATCCCATAACACAAAAGATTGTTATAATTCAACCCGGAAATCCGGCCGGACCACCCAGGTACTTACAAAAGCAGTTCAGCCTCCACAACATAAGAATGATTTCTCTGATTTCATGACACGTGGCCTCTTGGATCCTGTGACCATTTCTCAACTGGAGAATATATTAAATAAATTAGCACTTGCTTTTTGATATTTCATAAAGAAAATTTATTGGTTTTTTAAAAATAAAAACAGAATCCAAAATCATAGCTTAAAATGAATGCATGCAGGCCGGGCGCGGTGGCTCAAGCCTGTAATCCCAGCACTTTGGGAAGCCGAGACGGGCGGATCACGAGGTCAGGAGATCGAGACCATCCTGGCTAACACGGTGAAACCCCGTCTCTACTAAAAAAAAAAAGATACA
>NW_012102965.1:1486922-1535980 GCF_000951045.1 Mandrillus leucophaeus | reverse complement strand
ATTCTCCTGTCTCAGCCTCCTGAGTAGCTGGGATTACAGGTGCCTGACACCGGCCCGGCTAGTTTTTTTGTGTTTTTTAGTAGAGACGGGGTTTCACCATGTTGGCCAGGCTAGTCTCAAACTCCTGACCTCAGGTGATATGCCTGCCTTAGCCTCCTAAAGTGCTGGGATTACAGGCTGAGCCACCGTGCCCTGCCAGTGAAACCCCTTCTCTACTGAAAATACGAAAATTAGCTGGGCGTGGTGACTCACGTCCATAGTCCCAGCCACTTGGGAGGCTGAGGCAGGAGAACCGCCAGAACCAGAATCTCAGAGTAAGCCGAGATCATGCCGCTGCACTCCAGCCTGGGAGACAGTGAGACTCCATCGAAAAGAAAAGAGAGAAGAGTCAGGAAAGTAGCACATTTAAAAATGAGTCTAATAGTGTTATGTAGAAATAATATAAAATTTACTAATCATGAGGTTATCCTTCCTTGGTTCTCAGTGTTGGTTAGGGCTTAGTTATAGCAATGTTTCTGCTTTGACTTTTCACATTAAAAAATGTACACATTTTACAGAAATATAAGAAAAATAAATGCTTATGGATACGGTACAGATTAATTGGAGATTCCAGGAAAAGCAACCAAAATGTTTAAAGGACATATAATCAGACCTATAAGAACAAATTTTTAAAACTGAGCTTACTTCTCTACTCAGCATTTCAGAACTGTTAGCATGAACTGTAATGAAACAGAAAGCATTTCAGATGAAGCCATGCAAATATCATTTATGGAATCAAAGATAATTTGGACTATAGTATCTAATAGTAATAATAGATATTATTTGCTTTATGAATATAATCTGCTAAACACTTTATTATTACTTTTTTTTTTTTTTTTTGAGAGGGAGTCTCGTTCTGTCACCCAGGCTGGAGCGCAGTGGTGCAGTCTCGGCTCACTGCAACCTCTGCCTCCCGGGTTCTGGTCATTCTCCTGCTTCTGTCTCCCGAGTAGCTGGGACTACAGGCGCCCGCCTCCACGCCCGGCTAAATTTTTTTTTTATTTTTAGTAGAGACGGAGTTTCACCGTGTTAGCCAGGATGGTCTCAATCTCCTGACCTCGTGATCCGCCCGTCTCGGCCTCCCAAATTGCTGGGATTTCAGGCGTGAGCCACCGCGCCCGGCCTTTTTTTTTTTTTTTTAAGACTAAGTCTTGCTCTGTCGCCCAGCCTGGAGTGTTCAATGGCGCGATCTCGGCTCACTGCAACCTCCACCTCCTGGGTTCAAGCTATTCTCCTGCCTCAGCCTCCTGAATAGCTGGGACTACAGGCTCACGCCACCACGCCTGGCTAATTTTTTTGTATATTTTTTAGTAGAGACAGGGTTTCACGGTGTTGGCCAGCATGGTCTGGAACTCCTGACCTCAGCTGATCACCCGCCTTGGCCTCCCAAAGTGCTGGGAGTACAGGCATGAGCCATGGCTCCCGGCCCTGTGATTTCTTATAGCAGTGTTTTGTAGTTCTCCCTGTAGAGATCTTTCACCTCCTTGGACGTATTCCCAGGTATTTTATCCTTTTGTGGATATTGTAAATGGGATTGTATTCTTGAGTTGGCTCTAATTTTTAAAATAATTGTTATATAGAAATGCTACTGATTTTTGTACATTTAATCTTGTATCCTGAAACTTTACTAAAGCCATTTTTCAGTTCCAGGAGTCTTTTAGCAGAGTCTTTAGAGTTTTCTAGGTATAGAATCATATCATCTGTAAAGAGAGATAGTTTGGCTTTTTCTTTTCCTATCTGAATGTCTGTCTTTCTTTCTCTTGCCTGACTGCTCTGGCTAGTATTTCCAGTACTAAGTTGAATAGGAGTGGTGAGAGTGGGTATCCTTGGTGAGAGTGGGTATCCTTGTCTTGTTCCAGTTCTCAAGGGGTATGCTTCCAGTTTTTGCCTGTTCAGCGTGATGTTGGCTGTGGGTTTCTCAGAGATGGCTCATTACTTTAACGTATGTTCCTTTGATGGCTCTAGCCTGTTGAGGGTTTTTTAAATCATGAAACAATGTTAGATTTTATCAAAAGCTTTTTCCATGTCTAATGAGATGATCATACGGTTTTTGTTTTCAATTCTGTTTATGTGGTGAATCACATTTATTGATTTGTGTATGTTGAGCTAACATTGCATCACAGGAATGAAGCCTACTTGATCATGGTGAATTAACTTTTTGATGTGCTATTGGATTCGGATTGCTCATATTTTGTTGAGGATTTTTGCATCTGTATTCATTAGGAATACTGGCCTGTAGTTGTCTTGTTTCCTTGTGTCTTTGCCAGGTTTTGGTATCAGGGTGGTGCTGGCTTCATAGAATGTGTTAGGAGGGAGTCCCTCTTCCTCAATGTTTTGGAATAGTTTCAGTAGAGTTGATACCAGCCCTTCTTTGTACATCTGGAGAATTCAGCTGTGAATACATCTGGTCCTGGTCTTTTTTGATTGGTAGACTTTTGTGTTACTGTTTCAATATTGGAACTCGATATTGATCTGTTTGGGGTTTCAATTTCTTCCTGATTCAATCTTGGGAGGTTGTGCGTTTCCAAAAATTTATCTATTTCTTCTAGGTTTTCTAGTTTATATGTGTAGAGATGAGGATCTTTTGTATTTCTTTGGGATCAGTTGTAATGGCACCTTTGTCGTTTCTGATTGTGCTTATTCTAAACTTACTTCTAAGCAGGCCTGAAAGGAGATAATATTAGCCCCAACTGCTAATATTATTCAGTAAGAAGCATTTTATTCCTTAATCAGTAGGTGCTTACTCTAAAAAGTAAATACTTGAGAAGAAAAAAGTATTTTTAAAATTATTCATACTTAAATGAAAAATATTTAATTCGATAATCACTTTTCTCCACTCTTAATAGCTCATAAGTAGTTGTTTTGATGGGGAATGTGAAGAAGAGGGATAGAATAAATTGGGAGTACTAAAATTTCCAGGAGTGGCCAGGCTGAGCTGGGCATCAGAGTGGGATTACTGGCTCTTAAAGGGCATGGTGAGCACATTACAATTTGTTCTAGTACTTCACATGGCAGTAGCCATTCCCTTGAGAGTTCGGTAAGGCTCCCTCGTGACCGAAGTTTGTGTAGCTTGTCCCAGTGGCACAGCAAGCAGAGCCAGGAGAAATGTGGTGGATTGTATATGGTAAATGCAAAGACGAACTTCCTGATTATAAGGATGAGAAACACTGGAACCAGCTCCTTAGAGAGAGAGAGCTTGTAGAATCTGCATCCTAGAAGAAGTGGCTCTCTCATAGGAAAAAGTTACTTGATAGAAGGCAGCTTTGTGGAGTGTGTACACTTAACTGGACATGACCAAAGATAGTAGGGGAGGATGACCTCTGCTTTGAATGAGAAGCAAAGGAGTTGCCTTTTTTTTTTTTTTTTTTTTGAGACGGAGTTTTGCTCTTGTTGCCCAGGCTGGAGTGCAATGGTGCGACCTCGGCTCACCGCAACTTCCGCCTCCTGGATTCAAAGGATTCTCCTGTCTCAGCCTCCTGAGTAGCTGGGATTACAGGCATGCACCACCACGCCCAGCTAATTTTGTATTTTTAGTAGAGACGGTTTCTCCATGTTGGTCAGGGTGGTCTCGAACTCCTGACCTCAGGTGATCTGCCCGCCTCAGCCTCTCAAAGTGTTGGGATTACAGGCGTGAGCCACTGCGCCAGGCCAGGAGTTGTTAAAAATGAAATACCGTGAGTATTCATTTCTGTCCAAAGCAAAAAAAGACCCTATCACATTACAAATGATTTTTATTCTGCA
This sequence comes from Mandrillus leucophaeus, assembly GCF_000951045.1. Taxonomy (NCBI): domain Eukaryota; kingdom Metazoa; phylum Chordata; class Mammalia; order Primates; family Cercopithecidae; genus Mandrillus; species Mandrillus leucophaeus. The sequence goes on along the minus strand of NW_012102965.1, from coordinate 1,532,200 downwards.
AGAGATGTAGTAAACAGACTATCCAGAGAACCTTACAGTTCAGGCTTACAGATCTGCTAATATTTCCTTTTAATGGGCAACTTCTTGTAATTGTTTTCGATAACAAAGGTACTTCCAATGGAAACTGATAAAGAACAGGCTACTTTGGGGAAACTTCATACTCCTAAAATACACCTTTATGATTTCTCTAAACTCCCATGTTGCCCTCAACAGTTTATAAGCATATGACAGGAAAATAGAGGAACTACGAGAGATGTGGGTGGGGAGCCCAGTAAAGCACAAACACCTGGATTTTGTTCACTTCGTTCACTGATGATTAGCCCACTGCCAGCAACATCCTTCTCTCCAGGTATTATCACAGCATCCTCTTCTTTACTCACTAAAATGTGGATACCTACAACACACTCAGCAAAGAATTCAATTGAACAAATAATTTCACATCTTATTCTCATTTGAAAGCACATTAATATATTGTATTTCAGTTTCTACGTATGTAAAATTGGCGTGCTGGAGGAGTTTGAACAAACTAGATGATCTGTGAAGTCTCTTTCAATTCTTGAACTCCTGACCTTAGGTAATCCAAATGCCTCAGCCTCCCAAAGTGCTAGGATTACAGGCATGAGCCACCACGCCCAGCCGTCTCTTTCAATTCTAAAATTATAGATTTCTTTTTTTTTTTTTCTTTGAGACAGAGTCTTGCTCTGTCGCCCAGGCTGGAGTGCAGTGGCACGATCTCGGCTCACTGCAACCTACGCCTTGCGGGTTCAAGCAATTCTCTGCCACAGCCTTCCAAGTAACTGGGATTACAAGCGCCCACCACCTCGCCCAGCTAATTTTTGTATTTTTAGTAGAGAGGGGGTTTCATCATCTTGGCCATGCTGGTCTTGAACTCCTGACCTCATGATCCACCCACCTCGGCCTCCTAAAGTGCTGGGATTACAGGCGTGAGCCACCACGCCTAGCCAAGGTTATAAGTTTCTGTAGTCTCTCCAGGCTGACAGTGCTGCTTTTGGACTATCGAGTTAGATCTGGCTCTGCCACTTTCTTAGTGAGTGACTTTGGGGAAGTTGCCTAATCCCCTTTGGAAACAGCTTCCTCATGTCATTGCTATCATTATCACACTCACGTGGTGCACTTTGTTGGCCAAGTTACTTAACTTGAGTCTGTTTCCTCATATACGAGATGCTGTGGATGGGATTAAGAACACATAAAGGTTGGCCCGGCACGGTGGCTCACGCCTGTAATCCCAGCACTTTGGGAGGAGGAGGCGGGCGGATCACAAGGTCAGGAGATCGAGACCATCCTGGCTAACACAGTGAAACCCCATCTCTACTAAAAATACAAAAAGAAATTAGCCAGGCATGGTGGCAGGTGCCTGTAGTCCCAGCTACTCGGGAAGCTGAGATAGGAGAATGGCGTGAACCAGGGAGGCAGAGCTTGCAGTGAGCCAAGATCGTGCCACTGCACTCCAGCCAGGGCAACAGAGCCAGACTCCATCTCAAAAAAAAAAAGAAAGAACATGTAAAGGTTGAGCATCCCTAACTTGAAATCCAAAATTCTCCAAAGTCTGATACACCTGACCCCAAGAGATGGATCACAGTAAAAATGCAGGCATACAACACAGAGTTTATTCAACATCTCCAAGGGGAAAAAGAACCTTCCACCCCACTTCGGCTGCAATATATATTTTCTGTGCATGACCAAATTCCTCCATGAAAGCACACCCATAAAATGTAATAAAATGGCACATGTGCATGCCGGATGTGCCAACAGCAGATTCCCCAAAATGCCCTACATGTGGTAAAGACCTACATGCATTACTCCTTGTGTTTTCTTGTTTATTTTCTGCTCTGTGGTGTAAAGATATTGTTGAAAAAATGTTCAAAAGGCCTGCAGTTACCAAAAAAAGAGGAAGCATTTATGTTTATAGGATACCACAGAAAATCAAGCTGTTGGAGAAACTGGACAGTGGTGCAAATGTGAAACATCTTAATAGAAGAGTATGGTGTCAGAATGACTACCATATATGTCAGGATAAACAGTTGGAGTTCTATGCTAAAAATGATGAGTAAAAATTAGTAAAAACAGAAAAACACTGCACAAAACTAAAAATAATGATCTTGATCATGTATTGAAAAATTGGATCAGTCAGCAATGCAGTGAACACTTGCCACTTAATGTCATGCTGATAATGAAATGAGCAAAGACTTATCATGATGAACTGGAAATTGAAGGGAACTGTGAATATTCAATATATCTGGCTGCATACATTGAAGAAAAGACACAACACTAATTTTTTTACAATTCGAGGTGATAAAGCATCTGCTGATCATAAAGCAGCAATGATTGACGAGCGTGCCCAAGTTATCGCTGATGAGAATCTGACACCAGAACAAGTCTATAATGCTTATAAAACATCACTGTTTTGCATTACTGCCCCAGGAAGATACTGACTACAGCTGATGAGAAAGTCCCTATAGGAATTAAGGATGCCAAGGCCAGAATAACTGTGCTGGGATATGCTAATGCAGCAGGCACACACATTGTAAACTTGCTGTGACAGGCAAAAGCTTATGTCCTCACTATTTTAAAGGAGTGGATTTCTTACCAGACCATTATTATGCTAACAAAAGTTCACAGATCACCAGGGACATATTTTCTGATTGGTGTTCCAGATATTTTGTACCAGAAGTTCATGCTCACTGCAGGGAAGCTGAACTGGATGATGACTGCAAGATTTTGTTACACATGATAACTGTTCTATTCATCTTCCTGCTGAAATTCTCATCAAAAATGTTTATGCCATCTACTTTCCCCAACATGTAACTTTATTAATTCAGCCATGTGGCCAGGGTATCCTTAGATCAATGAAGAGTAAATATAAAAGCACTTTCCTGAACAGCATGCTAGCAGTAGTGATGAGAGGTGTGGGTGTGGAAGGTTTGCAAAAGGAGTTTAGCATGAAAGATGCCGTACATGCTGTTGCCAATGCTTGGAAGACAGTGACTGAAGATACAGTTTTCATGCCTGCAACCTCTAACCTGTGACTATGTGCAGTGATGATGATGAGCAAAGTAATGACTTTGAAGGATTTCATATGTCAAGTGAGGAAAACATGAATGTCTGACCTCTTTATATATGCAAAATAATATACCTTCAGAATGCATCAGTAAGCTGCAAGAAGTAGATATCAAAGAAGCTTTTAACATTGATAATGAGCCTCCAGTTGTTCATTCATTGACCAGTGGTGAAATAGCTGAAATAGCTGAAATGGTTCTGAATCAAGATGATCCAGATAGTGACGATGAAGATGAAGTCATTAACACCAAAGAAAAGGCGCCTATAGAAGACATGGTTAAAATGTGTGATGAATTATTGAAGGACTAGATCAGTGTACATTCATAATTGAACAAGAAATCATGTCAGTTTATAAAATGAAAGAGAAAATTCTAAGACAAAAACCATTGTTAATGAGACAGATAACTCTGGAGGAAATTTTCTAAAAAGCCATTTAGCAGATTGCCTCCCCATCTCTGGAGCACCCACCTCCCTGGTCCTTCAAGTGCTTCTGATGTTTCTTCTCACCTAAAAAAAATAAAATAAAATACAGTGTACAGTCACTTTTTGTTTGTTTGTTTTGTTTTGTTTTTTGTTTTTTGTTTTGAGACAGAGTCTCGCTCATGCTGGAGTGCAGTGGCATGATCTTGGCTCACTGCAGCCTCTGCCTCCTGGGTTCCAGCGATTCTCCTGCCTCAGCCTTCTGAGTAGCTGGGACTACAGGTGCACACCACCACACCCTGCTAATTTTTGTATTTTTTATAGAGACAGGGTGTCACCATGTTGGCCAGGATGGTCTCAATCTCCTGACCTCGAGATCTGCCCACCTCGGCCTCCCAAAGTGCTGGGATTACAGGCGTGAGCCACTGCGCTCGGCCTACAGTGACCTTTTAATCAAAACACAGCGTCATAGGTGGAGACAGCAAGCCTGCTGTTGTTTGTAGTTGCTGTCGTTTAGCAGCCAGTGCAGGTATTCTGGTGATGCTACTGTGCTGCTTAGTTATCCTGAACACATTATTTTTCACTGTATTAATGGTAGGTCATTTTATTTGACTGTTAATATTTATATGTGAATAAGTATAAGAAAATGATGGCTTTTTGGTAGCATATAAATTCAGAGTCAGGAACAATAGTGATGCCAAACAACCATGTATTTCCACATGAGTGGCTGAGACGGTGACGCCTTTGCTTTCACATTGTTTAATGTATACAAACTTTGTTCATGCACAAAACTATTTAAAATATTGTGTAAAATTACCTTAAGGCTATATATATATAAGGTGTTTATGAAACATAAATGAATTTCGCGTTTAAACTTGGGTCCATCCCCAAAATATCCCAATTATGTATATGCAAGTATTCAAAAATCTGAAAAAATACACAATCTGAAACACTTCCGGTCCTAAGCATTTTGGATAAGGGATATTCAACATGTAAAATCTATTAAAAATGTTGGGAGGCTGAGGCAGGCGGATCACCGGAGGTCAGGAGTTCAAGACCAGCCTGGCCAACATGGTGAAACCCCGTCTCTACTAAAAATATAAAAATTAAGAGGGCGTGGTGGTGGGCACCTGTAATCCCAGCTACTCGGGAGGCTGAGGCAGGAGAATCACTTGAACCCGGGAGGCAGAGGTTGCAGTCAGCCGAGATCACGCCACTGCACTCTAGTCTTGAAAGCAGAGTGAAATTCTGTCTCAAAAAAACAAAACAAAACAAAATTAAAAATGTCCACCGTAATGTCTCATACAAGTCTCTTGTAGGAGAGCCTCAATAAAGTTAATATCATCCTTTTTGCTGACTGTCTTTGGAGAGGCTCCTCATCTATTTCAAAGTAACATCACACAAAATTTACCACAAAAGCAAGGGACAGGAGTTGAGAAAATTGTTGGGTCTATGCTTTGGAGTTAAATATAGGTCTTGCATTTCAACATTTTATTTTTCATCTTTTATTACCCATTATGATCAAAACTACCTGGCATGTATAAAACTATGGACTATGAAGTTAGATCCATATGGACTACCTGGCATATATAAAACTATGGACTATGGAGTTAGCTGTCTGAGTTCCCAAAGCCAATGTTCAAAATAAATACGTATGAACTTGACCAGAATCACGTGCTTTTATCAGAAATACAAATGGCTGGTTTAAATAGCCAGATACATTTTATGAGAGTCTGAAACTTTTTCTGAAATTTTTTTTTTTTTGAGATGGAGTCTTGCTCTGTCACCAGACTGGAATGCAGTGGTGCGATCTCAGCTCACTGCAACCTCCGACCCCCTGGTTTAAGTGATTCTCCTGCCTCAGCCTCCCGAGTAGCTGGGATTACAAGCACACACCACCACACCCAACTAATTTTTGTATTTTTAGTAGAGACAGGGTTACACCATACTGGCCAGGATTGTCTTGATCTCCTAACCTTGTGATCAGCCTTCCTCGGCCTCTCAAAGTGGTGGGGATACAGGCATGAGCCGCTGTGCCCAGCCTTTTTCTGGATATTTTAAATCCCTTGCCTATTATTATTTTAATTGTTTGTATTCTTAGCAATATAAAATGTTCTTCCCAAACTAGACTTACATAATTTTCTTTTTTTATTTAGACAACAAATATTTATTAAATAACTATAATATGGAAACAATGAAAACAAAGATGCACATGTTTATTTCCCTTTGAAGACCTCATTATGAACAAGCATGCAAAAAAAAAGGAAAGGTCATTTTGTGACCAATTATTGTGACCAATTATTTTGGAATTAGGATGTGTGTTTAAAGGAATAACATGTGTGTAAATAATTCTGAGATGAGCAGTTACGGAAAATGTGACTAATTCATCCCTATAACTTTACAAACTGCATTTATTCATGTTGCATCTTACAATGAATGCTGTGCAGTTCTTTCTATCTGAAAAGCATGGATGGATACTAGCCAAACATGCATTCACTCCATGCTAGTTACAGAAATAATTTTAAATAATAATTTAGAAAACATACAAGTGAGTACTACACTTCACAAAAAAAACTTTCTTAATAGATATCTGAATAAATAGTAAAAAAAAAAAAATCTGCCCCAAAGTTAATTATGTTTTCAAAACAAAATAATAACGTTTTAAAGTGCTAAAACAAAGAGGCAAAGTAAAGAAGAGACTTCGTAGAGCTCTCAAGATCTCTATTAGAATCTCTGCAGGAAGAGTTATTCTACTGAAATGGTAACCTAAGCTATCCCACAAAATTCTCATTTTCACTACCATGTTTTAATTTTCTCCATAAAATTTACCACAGCTGTCATAATACATATGGCAGCTGATATGGTTTGGCTGTGCCCCGACCCAAATCTCCTCTTGTATTGTAACTCCCACAATTCCAATGTGTTGCAGGAGGAACCTGGTTGGAAGTAATTGAATCATGGGGGCAGGTCTTTCCCGTGCTATTCTCGTGATAGTGAATAAGTCTCACAAGATCTGATGGCTGTAAAAACGGGACTTTGCCTGCACAAGTTCTCTCTTTGCCTGCTGACATCCACGTAAGATGTGACTTGCTCCTCCTTGCCTTCCACCATGATTGTGAGGCATCCCCAGCCATGTGGAACTCTAAGTCCAATAAACCTCTTTCTTTTGTAAATTGCCCAGTCTCGGGTATGTCTTTATCAGTAGCATGAAAACAGACTAATAAGGTAAATTGGTACCAGTAGAGTGGGGTGCTGCTGAAAAGATACCTGAAAATGTGGAAGCAACTTTGGAACTGGGTAATAGGCAGAGGCTGGAACAGTTTGGAGGGCTCAGAAGAAGACAGGAAAATGTGGGAAAGTTTGGAACTCCCTAGAGACTTGTTGAATGGCTTTGACCAAAATGCTGATAATGATATGGACAATGAAATCCAGGCTGAGGTGGTCTCAGATGGTGATGAGGAACTTGTTGGGTCCTGGAGCAAAGGTGACTCTTGTTATGTTTTGGCAAAGAGACTGGCAGCATTTTGCCCCTGCCCTAGAGATTTGTGGAACTTTGAACTTGAGAGAGATGATTTAGGGTATCTGGCAGAAGAAATTTCTAAGCAGCAAAGCATTCAAGAGGTGACTTGAGTGCTTTAAAGGCATTCAGTTTTATAAGGGAAGCAGAGCATAAAAGTTCAGAAAATTTGCAGCCTGAAAATACGACAGAAAATAAAATCCCATTTTCTGAGGAGAATTTCAAGCCAGCTGCAGAAATTTGCATAAGTAACAAGGAGCCGAACGTTATTCCCCAAGACAATGGGGAAAATGTCTCCAGGGCATGTCAGAGGTCTTCATGGCAGTCTCTCCCATCACAGGCCTGGAGATCTAGGAGGAAAAAGTGGTTTCATAGGCTGGGCCCAGGGTCCCCATGCTGTGTGCAGCCTGGGGACTTTGTGCCCTGTGTCCCAGCTGCTCCAGCCATGGCTGAAAGGGACCAATGTAGAGCTCAAGTCATGGCTTCAGAGAGTGCAAGCCCCAAGCATTGGCAGCTTCCATGTGGTGTTTAGCTTACAAGTGCAGAGAATCCAAGAACTGGGGTTTGGGAATCTCTGACTAGATTTCAGAAGATGTATGGAAATGCCTGGCTGTCCATGCAGAAGTTTGCTTCAGGGGTGGGGCCCTCATGGAGGACCTCTGCTAGGGCAGTGCGGAAGGGAAATGCAGGGTCAGAGCCCCTGCACAGAGTCCCTACTGGGGCACCGCCTAGTGGAGCTGTGAGAAGAAGGCCACCATCCTCCAGACCCTAGAATGGTAGATCTACTGATAGATTGCACCGTGCTCCTGGAAAAGCAGCAGATACTCAACACCAGTCCATGAAAGCAGCCAAGAGGGAGATTGTACCCTGCAAAGCCACAGGGGCGGAGCTGCCCAAGGCCATGGAAACCCATGTCTTGCATTAACATGACCTGGATGTGAGACATGGAGTCAAAGGGAACCATTTTGGAACTTTAAGATTTGACTGCCCCACTGGACTATGGACTTGCATGGGGCCAGTAGTTCCTTTGTTTTGGCCAATTTCTCCCATTTGGAATGGCTGCATTTACCCAATGACTGTACCTCCATTGTATCTAGGAAGTAACTCACTTGCTTTTGATTTTTTACAGGCTCATAGGCAGAAGGGACTTGTCTTGTCTCAGATGAGACTTTGGACTGTGGACTTTTGAGGTAATGATGAAATGAGCTAAGACTTTGGAGGACTGTTGGGAGGACATGATTGGTTTTGAAATGTGAGGACATGAGATTTGGAAGGGGCCGGGGCAGAATGGTATGGTTTGGCTGTGTCACCAAATCTCATCTTGAATGGCAACTCCCACAATTCCAATGTGTTGTGTGAGGAACCTTTTGGGAGGTAATTGAATCACAGGGGCAAGTCTTTCCCATGCTGTTCTTGTGATAGTGAATAAGTCTCATGAGATCTAATGGCTTTAAAAATGGGAGTTTCCCTGCATAAGCTCTCTCTTTGCCTGCCACCATCCACATAAGATATGACTTGCTCCTCCTTGCCTTCCACCATGATTGTGAGGTATCCAAAGCCATGTGGAACTGTAAGTCCAATTAACCTCTTTATTTTGTAAGTTGCCCAGTCTTGGGTATGTCTTTATCAGCAGCATGAAAACAGACTAATACAGCAGCTTATCAAAATGATTAAGAGTGCTGTGTAGAGCCTTCTGGATCATTCAAATGAACATACTTTGATTTTTAATGTGAGTGAAAGAGGAAGCATTAGAGGGTTCAAGTAGAGAAATGAAATGATCTGACTTATAAAAGGATCACTGGATGCTCTGTGGATAATAGTACTGAAGCAAAGGCAGGAACAAGAAGATCAAGCAAAAAAAGGTATAATCAAGAGGTGATGATGATTTGGAGCTGGGAGGGGCAGTGGAGGTAGCAGGCAGTGGACTTCAATCTTTAGCATCTGAGGTAAAGACAGCAAACAGCCTTATAGAGAATATTCAACCAGCTCCCACAATTACAGAAGGTCAGATCCCTTTAATATATCCTTCTTAATAAATAGAAGAGGGAGAGAGGAGTGTGGGGGGGGACAGGAATAGAAGATGGGGAGGGAGAGGGAATATTTATGTGTATATATATAATACATATTATATGTATGTATGTATGTATCTCTCCTCGTAGTTCTACTCTCTGGATCCTGAATGATACAGGAAGTGAGGAAATAAAATAAAGATAGTCTAATCACTGATTTGCTGGGAGTAAGGAAGTCTACAGGAAATGGAAGAATTAAGCATGACTGAACTGGATGACTGGATGGTGGTGGGATTTATGACTCATGTAGTTTTGTTGAAGCTTTTTACTTTTTAAGTGCATATCTTCACCTTGCTATAGGTAAAAATTATCTATAGATTTCATGAAAATTTTAGTTGAATATAGAATTTAATGTGTATACATATCAGAGAGAGAATTAATAGTAAGTATAACCCTTCCTTAGGCCAGGTGAATGTGCATGTTATATATAAATACTTAAGGACCATCTAAAGATGAGATATGTTCATGAAAATTGTAGGGCCTGTACAGAACAGGCATATATGTCATAACATCAGTAAGTACTGCCTGAATAAATGAAAATAAGAGATCTCAGAAGGTTTGTGAGTCTTAAAAATGTGTTGTATTCAATATCGTTGTTGTTTACTACATGGGATACTCCAAGAGGCATAGAAATTACTAAGTCTATTACTGTTCACATTACCATTACCCCAAAATGACAAAGTCAATCTGCATTTCTTCAGCTTTCACGGAAATCTATTTAACATTATGTTCTTAAACTTTTGCCAAAAGCCTATGTGGAAATGACCACATGAGGGATGTTTTGGTATTTTTTATAAAATTGTAAATTGATGATAATTGTGTTTCTTCAATGTCCTTAACAAGATCTGTGAGGTAAATTCTTAGAGTTGAATGCTAGGCAATATTTATTTCTGCTTTTTTTTTTTTTGAGACGGAATCTTGCTCTGTCGCCCAGGCTGGAGTGCAATGGCACGACCTCGGCTCACTGCAATCTCTGCCTCCCGGGTTCAAGCAATTCTCCCTGCCTCAGTCTCCGAAGTAGCTGGGAGTACAGGCACCTGCCACCATGCCCAGCTAATTTTTGTATTTTTAGTAGAGACAGGGTTTTGCCATGTTGGCCAGGCTGGTCTTGAACTCCTGACCTCAGGTGATCTGCCTGCCTCAGCCTCCCAAGGTTTTCTACTAAATTTTAACAGCTATTCATGCTTAAGTTTTCAGGTTAATAATTCACTATCCCTACGCCTTCCAGTCCTACCACTCTATTCCTAAACTGAATGTTGTTCTTTTTCTCGTGTGTTTTTAAAAAAACATATGCCTCTATACTTTATTATAAACTACTTCAAATCTTTTTAGAATGAATACAGATAAATAATTATACATTGTGAAACTTAATCCAAATTAAAATCTTCTTAATTTAGCAATTCTTATAATAAAAGCTAAAATTATGTCTGGGTACATAATGTTAAAGCTTAAATTTGAAGAAAACTCTTGATAAACAATACTCTAACAGAAGAGGTAAATGCTGGGAATGTGTGTTTATTTAGTAATTTACTGCCATACTGTAGTGACAGTATAATGGTTGTTAACTTCAAACACATCAAACAGCTCTAAATGGAAATATGTACACCGTTAACGGGATGCCACGTATTCCACATACTCTGGAAAATTTCTTTAGTTATTACTATAAATCATTTTATTTTACACCAAAATTTTTAAAAATATTAAATCTTCCCTGGATTTATAGTAGAAAAAAATAAATATGACATATTTCTGGGCATGGTCTCTGAAGTTTTTATCTGGATGTAGTCTTGTGAGGTTGATTTTGATTAACTGAATATTTGAAGCCATCTTGAAATATGATCCTTGTCAGTCCAAGAGCTACGTAAATTTTTGTTGTCCTCGGGAACACCCTGATGATCACTTTATTGGAGCATTCTCCTCGACTCAGCCTTAGTGACACGCATGTGTCAGAAGGGCTTTAGGTACAGAAGCCACTGTGTAAGAACTAGAGCACCTGTGCAGTCACACATAGACATTTCTATGATACTCGTTGGTTGTAATAAAATTAGAAGTCAAATCTTCCAATCACATCATCTGTGAACTCTGAACTGGCTACATATGAATAAGAGAATATCAGCATTAATATCACTGGTGGGAAATATAAATGCAAGAACAAAAATGAGAAGAAAGTGCCCTCTGAGTGCTGACACCAGATCATTTTTGGCCTCTCTTAAATAAGCTAAGCCTCTTCGGGGTCAGTTCCAAGAGCACCATGAAAGAAGGCCAGTTCTAAAATTAATACTCTGCTAATCATTTAATCATTTCATAAAAATTGAATCATCAAGTGATTGAAAATAAATGGGCAGGACGCGGTGGCTCACGCCTGTAATCCCAGCACTTTGGGAGGCCAAGGCAGGCAGATCACGAGGTCAGAAGATCAAGACCATCCTGGCTAACATGGTGTAACCCGTCTCTACAAAAAAATACAAAAAATCAGCCGAGCGTTGTGGCGGGTGCCTGTAGTCCCAGCTACTCCGGAGACTGAGGCAGGAGAACGGCGTGAACCCAGGAGGCGGAGCTTGCAGTGAACCGAGATCGCGCCACTGCACTCCAGCCTGGGTGACAGAGCGAGACTCCATCTCCAAAAATACAAAAATAAATAAATAAATACAATAAATTACCTTCATTTTCTTTTTGATTTTCTATTCAGGAACCCATGTTACTTAAGCAACTCTATTCTTGCAAAAGAAAGTCAATCATACCCCTGACTTAGAAAATAATTGAAACACATATATGTGCTGAGAGAAGTATGCTGGTGAGGAATACCTGAAAGATATGATATCAATTCATTCCTTTAGATAAGCAGTCACAAACTCGGATCAATATAGCCCATGGAATTATTTTGTTTGACCCACACAGTATTTAAAAATAATTTAGCCAACACTGAAAAATTGAGGTGTCAGATATAGAAGATCTGGCAACAATGTAATGGCAACATCTGCTGGAGCTAAAAAATGGCTGCTGCTCCATTTAGTTAGGGCCAGGGTTTTCCAGTGGTCACAGTCCACATACGCTCGCGTGCACGCACACACACACACACACACACGTGCACATACATGCACACCATCATCTCATAGGCAGCAGGCTTTACTCACTAAATTACCTACCTGGCTCCTGTAGTCATTGGCATTTGTGATTCCTATAAATATCCTAGTCAGTCAGATCAGCAGAGAACTGCATGCCAGGATCACATCATGCTGCTGCCCTTTGTGTATTATTTTTACCAGTTTCACTCTGGTGGTTTTCATCAGCCTATATTTAGGGATGTTAGAAAACAACCTTAAAACCTCTGTATTCAGCTATAGTTAGTGTAGATTGCATGTTCTTTACTAAGCAGTATCTTCTGTGAGAACCTTTAGGAGAAATTTTCTTCTGGCTTTATTAAGAGTACTAGTTACGCTTGTCCAGAGCAATTTGTTTGCTTTTCTCTCATAAAATGTGAATCTTGCGTATCTCATCAGCTTAGTCTCTTCTTACAGATTGCTAGAAAGTCTAGATGCTAATTTGCAGCCTATTCTTAGCAAGTGTATAGGGCTCAATGGTGTATGTGAACTCTTGGCTGCATCTTATACCAACCAACTCTTGTTCTTCACTTCAGTCTTTTCTCTCACTGTATTTAAAAAGCAACATCATATTTTAATAGAGAAAATTAAAAAGAAGACAGCAAAAAATGAAAAACCTAGAGAATTCATTTTACTATTTAGTTTTTAAAGAAAAGTAATACATAGCAATAGTTAGAAGATTCAAATAGTATAGAGAATAAATTAAAAATCTTCCCCCTCCCCTCTGTTCCTCTTTCTCAAAGGTAACCACCTGCAGACACCACACACACACACACACACACACACACACACACTTCTATTGACATATCAAAGTATAGATACACCATCAAGGGAGCAAAAGAAGTTCCCTTTCAAATGTTTAGCCTTTTATGGGAAATAGTTTAGGTATATTTTTAGGAATGCTATTTTCTTGCTCTGAATATTGTAATTATTTTATAATTCACATTACCAGATTTTCTTTCAAGTGAAAAAAGATTTCACAAAAATATTATTTATAGGACAATTAGGAAAATAAGAATATTTGATAATACTAAAAAGTAACTTGTTTTTTGGATCTGCAAAATGGCACTATGATTATGTTTCAGTGGTGGAGTCCTTATCTTTTAGATAAATGTACTAAATATTTTCAGATAAAATATGCTACTTAGGACTTCAAATAATCTGAAATACAGAGAAAACAAAATTAGGTGATAATTGTTGAAGCAGAACAATACATATGTGGGCTTTATTATACTGTTCTAGCAGAGTATGTGTTTGAAATCTTCCACAATAGAAAGCTTAAAAACTTCATAGGTATATTACATTTATTTGAAATGTGATAAAATTGAGTTCTTAAAATATCACCTATAACTTCTCTGAATATATATTTTTCACAGTATCCAAGAAAAAAATTTTTCAAGTTATAGAAGGTGCTAGTTTACAATCCAGAAAGCAATTTATTTATTTATTTATTTATTTATTTATTTTTTGAGACAGAGTCTCACTCTGTTGCCCTGGCTGGAGTGCAGTGGCACCATCTTGGCTCACTGCAAGCTCCGCCTCCTGAGTTCACGCCATTCTCCTGCCTCAGCCCCACCCCGAGTAGCTGGGAGTCCAGGCGCTCGCCACCACACCTGGCTAATTTTTTGTATTTTTAGTAGAGACCAGATTTCGCCGTGTTAGCCAGGATAGTCTCGATCTCCTGACCTCGCAATTCATCCGCCTTGGCTTCCCAAAGTGCTGGGCTTACAGGCATGAGCCACCATGCCCAGCCCCAGAATGCAATTTTTTAATAACAGTTTTGTCGAACGGTAATTCACATACCATGAAAAATGCACCCTTTTCAAGTGTATCTCCAGTGGTTTTTAGTATTTACAGAGTTAGGCAACCGTCACCACAATCTAATTTTAGAACATTTTCATCAACCCAGAAACCCCATGCTCATTAGTAGCCCAGCACTGCAATTTGATTGCAGTATCACTGCATTGTCATCTGTCTTTTTTTCTCTGCTCTTCTGTGCTGATATCCAATTATCTTTAAAGCATTCGTCCTATCAGAAGAGTAAGATCTCAACTGTGGCAATTCCTTTCTTCTCACCTCCTCATCACACCCACAACATAAAAAGAACAGTCACCTACAGTAGGCTGCAGTGAGCGTTCCCAAGTATAGGCTTCCTAAAAGAGGATTATGTAGAGTGTGACCATATATCATGCATTGGCCAATGGAGTGTGAGCAGACATGATACACAAAATGTCTGAGCAGTAGTTTATAAGACATTGTGAGTTTCTACTAGCTCTCTTGTTTTCATTTGGTTAAAATGTCAACCTTGATTTCACTTGCAAATGTGGTTATCCATTGGTGGCAGCCTGGTTATTCAGTTGCTTGATTTTTTGGGTGGGAAAGGAACAGGACTGTGAGGTGAGGGTGTCTGCTACACTTTTCTCATTGAGAAAATAAAGGAAGTCATGCTTTTATCCTGGTGTCACTTCCTGTTTATAGGCTAAAGATGGAATTGTCATTATGCTGTGGAAACGGCTTATATATTCTTTTGTTTCCACTCTTTCATGAACAGGATATGGCATAGAGGGATTTTTGCTTAGTTCTGAGATGTTAGAATGTTTACATGTGAGCAACTATAATCAAAAGTGAATTTCAGGGTAAGTTGATATGGCTTTTGTGGAAGGTAAGTTGGTAGTATTTAAAAGAATTTTTATAGATATTATTTAACATAAATTATAGAAATTTATTCTATAGAAACACTTTTACATTTATTCAAACATCTGTAAGTACGAATATTCACCGAAATGAAAAGATTTAAATGTCTTTCAATAAGAGTATGGTTTAATAAGTTATGGTACATTCGTATTGTGAAATACTGTATGGTCTATTATTTTGAAAAAGATGTAGATTTATATGTGCTGAAACATTTTTAAAACCTGTATGATTTTCATATATTTACATAAATGTGTGTTTACATATATATACATATGTGTGCATGTATAGATAATACACATACATATATATGTACAGAAAGACTATATATAACATTTATAAATGTTTTGAAAACAGATTAAAAAATGTCTGGAAAAATCATATTAAAGCAGAATTGAAGGGGAGGTTAAGAGAGATGTTCACTATGTATTTTACGTTGTTTTAATTTTATTTATTTATTTTTGAGACAGAGTCTCGCTCTGCCACCCAGGCTGGAGTGCAGTAGCCCAACCACAGCTCGCTGCAGCCTCGACCTCTGGACTCAAGGGATACTCCCAGCTCAGCCTCTCAAGTAGCTGGGACTACAGGTGTGCACCACTGTGCCTGGCTACTTTAAAAAAAAAAATTGTATAGGTGGGGTTTCCCTATTTTGCCCAGGTTGTTTTCAAATTCCTGGGCTCCTTCCTCAACTTCCCAAAGTGTTTGGATTACAGGAACTAGACACCACGCTCAGCCTTTACATTATTTAAAAAACTATTTATAATGAGTGTATTTTACTTTATTTTGTTCATTGAAAATATATGTAGAAAGTGAATGACCACTGGCATGATCTGAGCTGGGTGTGGTGGTGTGCAACTGTAGTCCCAGCTACTCAGGAGGCTGAGACAGGAGAATTGCTTGAATCCAGGAGGTGGAGGTTGCAGTGAACTGAGATCACCCCACTGCACTCCAGCCTGGGCGACAGCGAGACTTTGTCTTAAAAAAAAAAAAACCGCAATATGATCTACGACTGCACACAAACACACTGTTTTTATCTAAGTAAATCTGAAGTGATTTGGGGGGATTATAATAAATTTTAGGGTCTTCAAGTTTTATTACATAGCAAGTTCATTTCTATTTAGATAGTGTGTTTACTTATTTAGATGGTATTATGTTTAATACGGCCGGGTGAGGGCTGGCAGTAGGAAGGCCTCCTCCAGCCCCTCCTTGGCACTACCTGTTTCATCACATTGGACAAATTATTTTAATCTCTTGAAGCCTCAGTTTCCCCATCTGTAAAATGATGTTGGACTACATAATTTTAAGAAGTTTCGCCCTGCTTTCAGATTCTATAATTCTGGTATTTTGCGACATCCAAAACTCAAATGAGGAAAATATTAGTTAGAGGAGCATGAGTATTAATTGTGATTTGTGAATGCACTTTACGTAAATTCTTAATTTTAAAGATGCTATTAATTTTACATTTCCATTAACAGAAGGGAATAGTATTGTGAATCATCCAGAATAGCATAATTTAAAGTAATTTACGGTTAGTTTTAGAATATCTTAAAGTATCAGATAATTTCTGAGCAAATATAATAATTTTTGTTGTATTTTATTTTAATATTAAAATGATTCTCCATTCTCTAAGTGACATTTGTAGGCAATATGATAAACCTGTAAATGTTTTGAATAAAAGAAAAAAATGTAGAAAGTTAAAAGTTGACTCAACCTAGAAATGTTATTACCAAAAATTGCAAATACCTTGTTCAGTGTTGAAACACCACTGTGAATATATAGGTAGTGCTTCATGGTGATTAACAGCATCAATGTTACTGTCAGACAGACCTGAAGTTACCTCATGTAAGTTATCTAAGCTGTTTGGATTTTAGTTGCCATTTCTATAAAAGGGGACTGAAAAATTATACCTGTTTGTAGGAGGTGATTTGTAACAGGTGATTTGAAAATTAAATTAAATTAAATTATAAGGCTGGGTGCAGTGGCTCACCACTGTAACCTCAGCACTTTGAGAGGCCGAGGTGGGCAGATCATCTGAGGTTGGGAGTTGGAGACCAGCCTGGCCAACATGGTGAAACCCTGTCCTACCAAAAATACAAAAATTAGCCAGGCGCAGTGGCACGCACCTGTAGTCCCAGCTACTTGGGAGGCTGAGGCAGGAGAATCGCTTGAACTTGGGAGGCGGAGGCTACAGAGAGCTGAGATCCCACCACTTCACTCCAACCTGGGCAACAGAGCAAGACTCTGCCTCAAATAATAAATAAATAAATGAGATAATATAAGGAAAGCACACAGTACAGTGTTTGGCATATAATGTTTGCTCAAAACAGCTGATTTCTTTCTTTTTTTTTTTTTGTCCTTAAACACAATATTTACTCGACTCCTCACTTACAAATAATATACTGGTATATTGTTTGGTATATGTTGTAAATCAAAAATATTATAGGCTTTATGATTAACAGTGCAAATTCTAAAATTTAAATGCCTGTGTCCAAACGTCAAATCTGCCACTTGCATACTATGTGACCTTGGATATCTGTAAATTAGGATGAATGATAACTAATTCATAGAATTGTTATATGTATTAATTCAAAAGAAATAATGCATATAAATGATCAAAAATGTTAGCTACTGTTACCATTCATTAGCTATAGAAATCAATCATCTAATATTGCATTTAGTGGCAGACCAACATACAAGAGAACATTGTTCTCTTTCTACTTCTTCATCACTCCTGCCTTATTTTGGTCTGCAAAATATCCCAAGGTGGAGGTACATCTTCATTAGGCCATGGGATCCTTTCTTTGATGGGACTTTAACAAGCATCCTTAAAGAAACACTCATGAAACTAAGTTTATAACAATGACTTTTTTTGTTAAGTGATGAACCCAGGAATATCTGTTTTGCTGCCTTTTTAAAAAGTCTAATGAGCTTACCTGTAGCAAATAGAAGCACAAAGAGCTGACCCAAGGCCATCGAAGGCAACTTCTCAATAGGAAAATCTAGGCAAAAATCACTGTTATTATTAGTATTATTATTATTGAGACAGGGTCTCACTGTTGCCCAGGCTGGAGTATAGTGGTGCAATCTAGGCTCACTGCATTCTCTGCCTCCCAGGCTCGGGTGATTCTCCCACCTCAGCCTCCCCAGTAGCTGGGACTACAGGCAAGCACCACACACTCAGCTAATTAAAAAATTTTTTTTTTTACAGAGACGGGGTCTCACCACATTGGCCAGGCTGGTCTCAAACTCCTGGACTCACGCAATCCACCTGTCTTGGCCTCCCAAAATGCTGGGAGAACAGGTGTGAGCCACTGCTCCCAGCCTCACTCGAATTAATTTAAAAACCTCATCATATTGGCAGCATTCTTTTTCAAAAATGATAACCTTTCTGTACACCAAATGTAGAATAATCCATTCATTTATTATTCTCTTTTTACAACCTATATTATGTTAGTAGATTCCTACCCATTTTTCAAAGCACAACTAAGATAATATCTCCCCTGTGAGACTGGCACCAACATTTCTTCCATTTCCCAGAAAGAACCAGTCCCTCCCTCCATTTTTGCTTAAATGGTAACTCAGAATTAGCAGTGTTTATTTATACAGCACTTAACACCAACAATCATTTCCTTGTTTGTTTGTTTGCTCCTGTTGGGATGGAGCTTACAAAGGTCTTATTCTGCAGCATATTCTTTGTGTTTAGTTTTGGCCCAACTAATTTCTGTTTTGTGCTTGGCCTGCCCTCCTTTGTAGAGTCTATGCTTTTCTCATTTGGGACATCTTTCCCTTTTTTGAAAGAGATTGAACCTACAATTTGGCTTCTTGACTCTGTCAATTACATGGCTTATTTATTCATTTTCAACTCTTCTTGCTCTTCTGGCTTCTTAGCACACATTTACTTTAGATGGTGACTTTTTTTTTTTTTTGAGACAGGGTCTTGTTGTGTTGCCCAAGCTGGAATGCACTGGTGTTGCAGCTCACTGCAGCCCCGGCCTCCTGGGCTTAAGCAGTCTTCCCACCTCAGCCTCCTTGAGTAGCTAGGACTACAGGCATATGCCACCATGCCTGGCTAAGTTTTTATTTTTTATTTTTTTGTAGAGATGGGTTTCATTTTGTTGCCCAGGCTGTTCTCAAATTCCTGGGCTCAGGCAACCCACCCACTTCAGCCTCCCAAAGTGCTGGGATTACAAGTGTGAGCCACCACGCCTGGCCTGATGGTGACATTTTTAAAAGCCTCTTGGCTTTCTTTAGTTTGGAAATTGAGGAAGAGATGGTGAGTTGACTCTTATACTCCCTCCTTTATATGACAATAGAAACCCCAATTTTCAGTGAGCACATGATGTCCCAAGGAAAAGACTACATTTCTCAGCAACTCCTGCAAATGAGTATGACCCTATAACTAATTTATTGCCAATGATAGATGTGTGTCAATGCCCTCCACCCAAAAACCACAGGACTATGCTAGTGGTTGAATAAGGTGGGTTTACTGCTTGTTGTTATAAGAGAGAACACACACCATGGGGAACTATGGGTGTCTCAGTAAAGAGGGTATTAGAAAGGCTTTAAATAAGATTTGCCTTGCTTTAGATGATTTTAGGAAGGGCTGAAGGAACCAGAGCTTTACTCCAGATTGGATGCCATCAGGAAGCAAAGGCAATTCTATGATTGGGTATGTTAAAACATTTGATATGAAATGAAACACAGTTAGAGCTATAATTGGTAACAAACCATATTAGGCAAAACAGGGAGATATTTGGTCACTTTGCAGTTTGGACAATGTTCATGTTTTTGTCTGTATTCAGGTATAATTATGGTGTAGTTTTGTGTTTATATTGATCCATCATGATCACAGAATGGCTTTGTCAAATGTTGGTATTCTTTGCAGTTGCATATATTTAATAGGAAAACACCAAGTTTTACTGTGACTGCTCGGGCAGCTCTTAGATGTCAGATGCTGTTTTTGTCATTCGTTTTTTGAGACAGGGTCTCGCTCTGTCACCCAGGCTGGAGTGCAGTGGCATACTCATAGCTCACTGCAGCCTCGACCTCCTGGGCTCAAGTGATCCTCATATTTCAGCCTCCCCAGTAGCTGGGACTACAGGTATGTGCCACTACACCCAGTTAATTTTTGTATTTTTTGTAGAGACAAGGTTTCACTATGTTACCCAGGCTGGCCTTGAACTCCTGGGTTCGAGTGATCTGCTCACCTTGGCCTCCCAAAGTGCTGGGATGAGCATGGTGAGCCACCATGCCTGGCCATGCTTTTCTCTTTCTTACAGGTAAGCAAAGTATGGCAGTTCATGGAAACCTTCTTTATAAGACAGCTGATGGGTCCTTTGCCCCTGATTATCCTTTTTTTCCTTCAGACAGACTGGAATGTGGTTGTGATGACTGGAGTAGTCCAGTTGAAATATGAGGTGACTTTGGGAATGGAAGCTACAAGAGTCCTGGGCCACCTCAGCTCTAGACTAAGCCATTGTTATTTTGGCTTTTTTACTCACAGCTGAAGCTATTCCTGACTGATACAGCGATCTAGTGGTAAGTTCTTTTTTCAGTGGGTTTAAGATTGGTCTCGTATCTTTAAGCTGGATAGATTGTCAGATAACTGACTTAAGTGTCAGAACTAATTACCTTTGTACAAATGGAAGGACATCATAAATCTGTATCATTGTAAGTTAAAATACTATGACTTGATGATGACTATTTGCTGAGATACTGTGACTTTTCTAATATGTAATGATAATAACAGTAATGTCACTTTTATTCTCCATGGCGGTTGAGACTAACACTTTTGGCCATAGTACATTGATTTAGGTTTTAAAACATGACACTAAAAAGACTAAAAAAATTAATTTAATTAATAAGTTTAAACATGAGAAAAAACAAACTAGTTAAATTTACTCAATTTGGTCAAAATGTCTGTTTTAAATCTGCTATATCCCTTGATGGTTTTCTGTTACCTGAAGATATTTTCAAGTTGTCTTTTTATTTTTTTAATTACAGACATACATAGTTGTTTCATAGTCTGTGGATCTGTTTCTAATATCCGCTGTTTCCTTTGAATCTTGCTTACAGGATCAGATTTCCTTATGTGCCTGAATATCTTTGTGCATTGCTCATTGTACTTGAAAATTTGTTTTATTTTTATTTTGTGGGGGTTAGGCTCCATTCTACAAAACAGAATGAAAAGGCCAAGAGGGGCAAACTACCTGAGGTCAGAAGTTTGAGACCATCCTGGCCAACATGGTGAAACCCCATCTCTACTAAAAATACAAAAATTAGCCAGGCATGGTGGCAGGCACCTATAATCCCAGCTACTCGGAAGGCTGAGGCAGGAGAATCACTTGAACCCAGGAGGCGGAGGTTGCAGTAAACAGAGATCACACCACTGCACTACAGCCTGGGCGACAAAAGCAAGACTCCATCTCAAACAAAAAAACAAAAACAAAAAACCAACCCCTGCCGGGCACAGTGGCTCACACCTGTAATCCCAGCACTTTTGGAGGCTGAGGCGGGCGGACCACGAGGTCAGAAGATCGAGACCATCCTGGCTAACATGGTGAAACCCCATCACTACTAAAAATACAAAAAACTAGCCGGGTGTGGTGGCACGTGCCAGCTACTCAGCAGCCTGAGGCAGGAGAATTGCTTGAACACGGGAGTTGGAGGTTACAGTGAGCTGAGATCACACCACTGCACTCCAGCCTGGGTGACAGCACAAGACTCCATCTAAAAACAAAGCAAAACAAAACAAAAACCAGAATGAACGCTCCCTGAAAAAAATTATTTAAAGTAATAATTTGAGGCCAAGGACAAAGGTATCTTCCTCTAGAGAGGATTTCTGTTTATTTCTGGTAGGGCATAAGGCTCCTGCCGATTGGAGACCATCTTAATTCAAGTTCAAGGCCTGAGATTCCACAAAATTATCCATTTGATGTAAACCTAACTGGTGTACGGAGCAGTGGTTTATCTCTGGTTTACCTTGCCCAAAAAGGGTATTTTTTTGAATCTCAATTTACTATGTGAGTCTAAATTGCCAATTAAAGTGCCTGCTCTGTTCGCCAGGCACTTTGATTTCTCTGTCCCTGGTCCCACAAGGCTATCAAAATGATAGTTCAAATTTACTAGGGATCAGCACATGCCTTTAGCAAATGGCTTCTGTCCTCACCAACTTCTCGGAGTTTCAATTTTCCCAGGTCTTCAATGTTTTTAAACTACTTCTTTATATTTTTTCCAGCATTTCTAATTACTTTTAGTAGGAAGATTGGTTCAGATAACTTGGCCTACCATTATCAGTCAAAATATTTACTTTATAATACTAAAACTCATTATTTTTTGCTTATTTGTTTTTTCTAAATTTTCTGCAAGTACATACATGTATTACTTTTGAATAAGAAATAATCAAGTTATTATAAAAGCTATAATGCTAGCAGGGTGTGGGGGGGGCATGCTTACAGTCCTACCTATTGGGGAGAATGGCTTGAGCCAGGAGGTTGAGACTGCAGTGAGGCCATGATCATGCCACTGAATTCAAGCCTCTGCCACACAGTGAGACCCTGTATCAAAAAAAAAAAAAAAAAGGAGCAAAAATACTGTAAATACTCTTAGTCCATTTTATTAACAAATGCCATTTTGACCCCATTGATGGAAAAAATATTACTTCCTTATCATTGGTACTATTTGTCATACTATGTGTATAAGTATATACTTATCATTAGAACTATTTGCCAGAGTAAACAGACAACCTACAAAATGGTAGAAAATATTTACAAACTATGCATGCAACAAAGGCCTGATATCCAGAATCTACAAGGAACTTAAATCAACAAGCAAAAACCAAACAACCCCAGCCAGGAGCAGTGGCTCATGGCTGTAATCCCAGCACTTTGGGAGGCGGAGGCGGGCAAATCACAAGGTCAGGAGATTGAGACCCCTGGCTAACATGGTGAAACCCCTACTCTACTAAAAATACAAAAAATTATCCGGGCGTAGTGGCAGGCTCCTATTGTCGCAGTTACTCGGGAGGCTGAGGCAGAAAGGCGTGAACCTGGGAGGCAGAGCTTGCAATTAGCCGAGATCGTGCCACTGCACTCCAGCCTGGGAGACAGAGCGAGACTCCGTCTCAAAAAAACAAAAAAAACCATTAAAAAATGGTCAAAGGACATGAACAGAGACTTCTCAAAAGAATACACACGTGGCCAACAAGCATATGAAAAACACTCAGTATCACTAGTTAAGAGAGAAATACAAATCAAAATCAAAACCATGGTGAGATACCATCTCACACCAGTCAAAATGGCTATTTTTAAAAAGTAAAAAAATAACATGTTGGTGAGGTTGTTAAGAAAAGAGAATGCTTATACACTGCTAGTGGGAATGTAAATTAGTTCTGCCACTGTGGAAAATAGTTTGGAGATTTCTCAAAGAACTTAAAACAGAACGACCATTCAAACCAGCAATTTTCACAATAGCAAAGACATGGAATCAACCTATGTCCATCAACAGTGGACTGGATTAAAAAAATGTGGTACATATACACCAAGGAATATTACGGAGCCATAAAAAAGAATGAAATCATGTTCTTTGCAGCATGGATGCAACTGGAGGCCATTGTCCTAAGCAAATAAATGCAGGAACAGAAAACCAAACCCCAAATGTTCTAACTTAGAAGTGGGAGTTAACAATGAGTACACATGGACACAGAGGGGAAAAACAAGGCACTGGGTTTTACTTGAGGGTGAAGGATGGGAGGAGGGTGAGAAGTGAAAAACTGTCAGGTACTATGCTCATCACGTGGGTTATGAAATCATTTGTACCCTAAACCCCAGTGACACACAATTTACCCATGTAACAAACCTGCACGTGTACCCCCGGCATCTGAAAGAAAAGTTTGGAAAAAAAAATTTACTCTTACATTGTAAGTCTTGAAATATTTCATTTACTTATATTTTTTGTTTTCTGTGCTTGTATTTTAGAGGTAAAGTTTCTTTCATTATATAGAAAATGCCAATTTTTTGTGAAATTTTTTTCTTTTTTTCTTGTCTCTAATGAATTCATAGACATGAAAAAAAGAACTATTGTCTGACATCACATAGTAGCTTATGTTATTATCTTTTTCATGAATGTGCCTTATTTCCTCTAATCAGTATTAAATGCCTGAAGGAAATCATGTCTTATACATCTTTGCATTCTCCATAGTATCCCACTCAATATTGTTAGGTTAATCGTGTTTCCAAAGTTTTGTGAAACTTTGTGACAATTATTTCAAGCATAAAACCAGTTTAGCAAGCATTGTAAAAAAAATAGAACACACTAATATGTATGGAATAACAGGAAGACATTGCCATGCTATGGTTTTCCTTCCTATATGTACTCTACATTTTGAGTGTGCTAGATACTTTACAGATTGTAGAGCTGATTTTCAGGAAGTTAAGATTATTCAATGCCTGAGTATTCAATTTGAAGACTATGTATGTCTTTTACACATTATATTTCCCATTAATACCTCCAGTGAATGTCAGCTGGGAAAATGAGAGGAAACTCAAGTCAGCTGATGGAGGCTTCCTATTAATAGCTCTGTAGAAAAGTATAGTAGGGAGTTTGAAATTATTATTGAAGATGAAAATGAGGAAATACCCATAGATTGATTAGATGTACCTGAGACATGTTTATTTAAACATGTACATTCTAATGATAGTATTTTTATTCAGAGAGACCTTTGATAAAAGAGAACCTAGATGAGACAACAAAGTAATTTTTATATCTGGTGACTATACACTCCTGATTTTTCATAACAGTTCCCATTTTAAATATTATGTCTGTTATTAGTGCCCAACATGTCCTACCATGTATCCTGATTTATGACATAAATATGTCACAATATTTATAGGAACATTTAAGACACTTTTGAAAAGTCTCCTGGTGAACTTCATCCAGGTACTTCCAAGAGACATTAAGTGGACTTTAGCAATTGATCCACAATCCTTCCTAAGAAATTTTACAACTTCATATAAATGTATAGAATAAAACCTCTTGTGCTATCTATTTGGGGTTAATGGAACCACCATTCATTCAGTGGGAAACTGAGAATCATGAGTCCTCCCTCTCAGCCTCTTCACCGAGTAAGTCGCTTATTATGGATTGAATGTTTGTATTCCCCTCAAAATTCATATGCTGAAGTTCCAACCCCCATTGTGATGGTATTAGGAGGTGGGGCCTTTGGCAAGAAATTAGGTTTAGATGAAGTCATGAGGGTGGAGGCCCCATGATAGGATTAGTGCCGTTATAAGAAGAGGAAAGAAAACCAGAGCTCCGTCTCTCTCATTAAGGATACAGTAAGAAGGTGGCTATCTACAAGCCAGGAAGAAAGTCCTCACCAAGAATTGAATCTTCTTGTACCTTGATCTTGGACTTACCAGCCTCCAGAATAATGAGAAATAAATATCTGTGTTTAAGCCACTCAGTCTATGGTATTTTGTTATAGCAGCCTGAGCTAAGACATTTCTATATCTTGTACCATCCCTTCCCAATTGGCCTCACCATTTATCCTCCACAGTAAGCCGGAATGGTCTCTGAAAGAGCAAATACATTTGTGTTATCTCTGCCTTAAGATAATCTTCCGTGACTTCCCATTGCTGCAGCAGCGGGAGTAAGCTCAAATGTCTGCAGGGATAGCTAGGTAACCTAAATATGGAGGGGTGAGCCTGAGGAGACAGAAGACTAGAGAATGTATATCTTTTTAAAGACATTCAAATTCAAGAAGAAAAACCGACACCAAACAAAGAATATTTGTGGGCAAGATTCCTCCTGTGGGGTGAGAGTTTCAATTATTTTAACTTGTTAGCATGGTAGAACAAGTATCTTCATTATCTGGCTCCTATAAACATACATCATCCCCTCCAATTATTCTCAACGGTGTGCTGCTCTCCAAAATTGCCAAGCATTTTTGCCCATGCCACTTCCTCTGTCCAGAATGTCCTACTGGTGAATTTCTACTCATCCTTGAAGGCTTCTTACTTCTGAGAAGTTTTATTTGATATACCTAAGCTGAGATTAGTATTTGTCTTCTGCATTCCAGAACACATATTCATATGCTGTTTAGATATACAACTTATCTCACTGCTATAATTAGCTTTTATGTCTGTTTCATCTAAACACCACATGCATAGCCCATGGTGAGTGTTGCATTCATCTTGGTGTCCCCAGCATTTTACATAGTACCTACGCACAGGCACTTGGAAAACATGCTGGATAGACAGATGGCCTGCTTAACTAAATGAAATGACTGATCCAAACAGTATTTTAGAAGAAGTGCAGTTTTCAACATTTCAAGTGTACAGAGTAGGTCCACCCACCGACAAAGTGTTGCCAAGTGGAAGCCACTGTCAGAAATGTATTAATGACAGACAAGTCTTAGGTGTGATTGGCATACTCATTTATGTGAACAAATGAAGCCAAAGGAAAGCACCCTTAGACCAACCTTCTTCCTTCCCCAGCCACATGGAAAGAACTTGCATGCTAATGGTCAAAAGTTGGAGCTGGGAGTCACAGATTCCCAGTAGAATTTCAGCATTACCATCTAAAAACAGTGAAATTTCAGGCAAGTTACTTAATCTCTCTAAATCTGATCATCTTGTTTATAAAATAAGCACGATAATAGTACTTACTTCATAGGTTATTATAAGGATTAAATGAGAGAAAATATGTAAAGCATTTGGTATAGTATCTGGCACATAGTAAGCACTCGACACATATTGATAATTCTGGTAGGATAGTATTTTGAGATATTCACATTTTTTTCTCCCTTCATTTTCCCCTTTCTTTCTACATCTCACAAAATTCAAAGAGCTAGTCATTTGTTCACTGTCTCAGGGGAGGCATTACAATATGGTAGAAAGAAGACAAGCTTGTAAGTTTTCTGCCTTTTATTTCTGAAAGTCCTGGAGAGGTTGAGAAGATTCAAGTACAAAGTATCACGGCCAAAAATGAGGAGAATTTCCCCAAGACAAAAACAAAATATCCGCAGGCTGAAGATGAAGGACAGGAGGTCGACAAATAGGTCTGTATTTCTAGGAAAAGAGGAAAGTTAGGCTTTGCTTCCTGAGCAGAGACTAGTGGAAAGGTGCAAGCCCAGTGAAGGAATAGCTACATGGTATGTTGGGGCAAACAGGGACAGAAGCAACCTCACAAGAATTTCCATACTCAAGTGCCTCATGAAACAGCAGGATTCCTGTGCTTCTGGGGTACTATGTAAGCAAAAGACAATGTTTAGACCTAATGGAGCCATGCTTTATTAGTTATATATTCTGTATAACAAATTACCACTTGAAAACTCAGTTAAAACAAGAAACATCTCACATGCTTTCTGTGGGTAGGGAATTCAGGAGCGTCTTAGCTAGGTTGTTCTGGCTCAGAGTCTCTCATGAGGTTGTAGTCAAAATATCAGCCCTGGCTGCAGTCATATGAAGGCTTGACTGGGGCTCGGGAGCCCACTTCTAAGATGGCACATTCATGTGGCTGGCAAGTTGGTGCTGGCTCTTGGTAAGAGACTTCATTTTCTCATAGGAATCCTTGAGTATCCTCATGAAAGGTAGCTGGGTTCACCCACTGAGAGACATCCAAGAGAACAAGTCAGACATCACGATGTCTTTTCGGATCTAGTGTCACAAGTCACACACCATCACTTCCCTGAATTTTTTTTTTTTTTTGAGATGGAGTCTCGCTCTGTCGCCCAGGCTAGAGTGCAGTGGCCGGATCTCAGCTCACTGCAAGCTCCGCCTCCCGGGTTTACACCATTCTCCTGCCTCAGCCTCCTGAGTAGCTGGGACTACACGCACCCGCCACCTTGCCCGGCTAGTTTTTTGTATTTTTTAGTAGAGACGGGGTTTCACCTGTCAGCCAAGATGGTTTCGATCTCCTGACCTTGTGATCCGCCCGTCTCGGCCTCCCAAAGTGCTGGGATTACAGGCTTGAGCCACCGCACCCGGCCACTTCCCTGAATTTTATCACAAAGACCAACATTGGTATGACATGGCAGGAGACAACACAAGGGCGTGAATATCAGGAGGTAAGAATCATTGGGGGCTATCTTGGAAGGCACCACACATGACAAATGGGGTGGCAATTGTCTCAGTTCTACTGCTTAATTAGCTGAACAAGATGCCATAATAATACCTGACAACTTGGCCATGTGCAAGGGACCAGAACCTAGAATAACTAGGGGAAGAGAGAAGGCGTAAAGGATTGCTCTTTTTTTGTCAGTCTGGTGGGATTATAGGCACAAAACAGAATCTAAACAATTAGAGAAAGTAATGTCTTGTTTCTTGCACATTTAAGTTTATGAATAATGGTAGCAATTGTCACTATTATAATAAATGAAGGAGTAACTGTATTTTTGCATCATTTTTCCCAAGTGGTTCAGGGTGACTCCAGTTCCACTAGGTCAGTAATTCTCAATCTTGCAAATATAGTAGAATCAACTGGGAATAGCTTCTGATTTAATTGATTTGGAGCAGAGCCATGGAGCTTCCGATTTAACGAATTTGGAGCAGGGCCTGGGCATCAGTATTTTTTTAAGCCCCATGGGTGATTCTAATATGTAACCAAGATTGGGATCCAATGCCTTATGCAAATTCAAGACCTTCTTGCTACTTCAAACATCTATGATTCTATCAGGAGCTCGCCATATAGGAAGCTGGCTCATTCTCCCTACAACTGCCTGGGATTGTTTTCTTCATAAACACTAGAAACACTTGTCAGTAACATTCTACTTGAGAGAGCGGAGCAAAAGCTAAACTTTGCTAAAAATAAACAAATAAAACAGAACCAAGGGCATCTCAGTTGGCATAGTATTCTCTAACATAAAGCAACTCTGCCTTTTGTCCCTATCATCTTCAGCAACTAGTCAACACTTAAGCCTTGTGCATCAACTATAATCTCATAATCTCTCTCTCTTTCTGTCACACACACACACACCTCCATGCCTCCCCCTCTTTTATTGCATTCTTACTTGACTTCTTTAAGGTATCTGACACTTAAAATATATTTATTTCCCTGGACTTACAAGACCTATCTCTAGTTCTTTCCCTACTTCTCTGACAACTTCTTATTGTCTTTTGCTAGCTTCTCTTTCTCTACCTGCCTCTTAAATGATAGTGTTCCCTAAGATTCTGTTCCTTATTCTCTTTTGATCCCATTCTATATTGTTTTCCATGGGCAAAACTCACTCCCAGCAGTTCCATCTACCATCTATTTACTGAAACTCCCAGATCTTTATTTTCCAGTCAATACTTTTCTTGTGTTCCAGACCTGCATTTGTAGCTTCCTGTTAATTAAGTTACCTCAAACCCTGAATGCTCCTTCAGGTTCTCCACGCCACCTCTTGACATGCTTCTCCTCCTTTAATTCATATCTTACTGAATAGCACAATACTTCTTATTTTTTAACCTGATGGTTTTATTTGCTTTGTTTTTCCCCCTAGCTTTATAGAGATATAATTGACAAAACTTGTGTATATTCAAAGTGTACAATGTGATGTTTTGATATATGTATACATTGTGAAATGATTTCCACAATCAAGCTAATTAACATATCCACAGATATGTTAATATCCATAGATCCATGGAGAGATCTACTCTCTTAGCAGGCACCATGCTTCTAATCATTTAAGGTAGAAACCAGGAATCACCCAGAACAGAGGCTGCAACGCCTGCTTATTGACTAAACTTGTTTTTATTTGGTCCAGGAAGTACTTTAAAAAACTTCAGGCCAACATTTAAGATTTGGGAGATTTCACAGAAGAATACAGATTTAGGCTTCTCTTTAAAAAACAGAAGATGATGAGGCAACACTACACTACACCCTGCCTGCATGGAACAACTGGCTAGAGATGAGTAGCAGATGAGCTCGTGGTTCACGTAGTCTTCATAGTGACCACAAAGGATGCTGAAGCTCCTTTCATTCATTTATATACGTTTGCCTGGCTCTTGAATATATCTGAGATTGTGACTTCTCTCCTTACTCATACCTCTCACCATACCTCCCTCTACAATTGGTTAGGAAGCCCTACAGATTCTAGCACTTCTCTAATCTGTCTTCCTCCTCTTCATCTTGATTGCTACATTCTTAGTTCAGGATCTTGACTTTGCTTATATGCAGCATGTAACAGTCTGCCTCTAACTCCATCACTAATCCATTGCTGATAAACCAGTAAAATGAAGTGATGTTATTATCCTGCCTGAAGGCCTTCACTGGTTCTCTACTACCTACACGATAAAGTTCAAATTCCTCTAGTACATGGTACCAGGCCATCCATGCCCTGACCCCTGCCCACCACTCCAGCCTTATCTCACTTCACTTCCACAGTAGGTAGTCTATGCTTTACCCCTGCCAAACAATTCTGCTAGCCAGGTGGATTATTTCAAACCTCCGAATCATGTTGCTCTTTATGCCTTAAAAAAATATCTTAATGCTACCTACCACCCACTTGGCCCACACAACCACCATCTTAACTTCAGATATTCGGTTCAAGTGTTACTTTCTCTTTAAAGACTTTTCTACCTCATTCCCAATCCCATAGGTAAAATGACCATTACGCTCCCACATCCATCCCCCCACCACCCTCGTCCCCTGTAAGACTGCTATCCTGGCGACTATAACATATTATTGTATCTACTTGTTACTTGTTTGTATACCTATTAGAATGCAACTTCCTTAAAAGTAGTGGCTATCCCTTATATATCCTTATATTTCTAGATCCATGTTTAGTGCATATAGCTGCTTAATAGATATTGCCTGAATGAATTAAGGATTACTTCAAATGATTACTTGCAAGTCAGTTATTGTCTTAAGTAGGTTGATCATTTTTCTGTAATCATGTTTATACTATATCACTGATCTGCTTTTACTCAGGGATTACACAAGGGTAAATATTTCAGCTCAGTTCAAGCAAATTAACTCAATTTTTGAAAAGGTAGGAGTTCAAATCAATGACATATATTTGTATTAACAATGTTTCCCCAGTTTTGTTCTTAAGAAAGATATCATATATTGCCCCTAATACCTGGGGGCAATATGATTGATAAATAATGTTATAATTTAGGCTATTATACCATATGTAGGAGACATATCAGTGTGACTTATGGGTATGGCTTATAAATAACACTGGGTTACAGCTATCCATTCTCTTAATGAAGAAAAGAATACAACAGAAATTGGCCGGGCGCGATGGCTCATGCCTGTAATCCCAGCACTTTGGAAGGCTGAGGCGGGTGAACTGCCTGAGGTTAGGAGTTTGAGACCAGCCTGGCCAATATGGTGAAACCCCATCTCTACTGAACATACAAAAATTAGCTGGGCATGTTGGTGAGTGCCTGTAATCCCAGCTACTTGGGAGGCTGAGGCAGGAGAATCACTTTAACCCTGGAGCTGGATGTTGCAGTGAGCCGAGATCGCACCACTGCACTCTAGCTTGGGTGACAATAGTGAAATTCCGTCTCAAAAAATAAAATAAAATAAAAATAAAAATAAAAAGTTACCATGGAAAAATATACTTTCCACACTTAAATTCAAACTTAATAAGCAGGGCTGCAACATAGGAAGGTTCTGATGAAATACTTTATCTTGGCTATTTCTGTGATAATTTAGCTCTTGTAATACCTTGAGTTCAGTGTAATGATATCAGTTCATCATTTGAGTTTTTCAAAATGTAGAAGTTCAGAAAATTATGTTGGATTTGTTTTAAGACTAGAACCTATTACGTTGAATTTTTTTAAGCTCTGAGATGGCAGATAATTTCTTCCAATTTGTCCTGTTCTCTTAAAATTGGAGGATAGTTAATTGAGGGTTCCAGTTAGTTAACCTCAGGTGAACTAAAGTTCTATGTTTAGTGCTTCAAATCTTTCCTTTAAAAATGTCAAAAGTATTTATGTATGAATAAAATGATTTCTGAGGTTTGCTTTAAAATAATCCAGTGGGGAGAAAGTGGAAGGGATTTAGATGAAACCAGACTGATGCTGTATCAATAATTATCAAAGGGTGTTAATTTTACGATTCTCTTTACTTTTACACATTTGATATTTTCCACAATAAAAAGTGTTGTTTTGTTGTTATTGTTGTTGTTTTTGAGACAGGGTCTCACTCTGTTGCCCAGGCTGGTGTGCAGTGGCGTGATCCAGGCTCACTACAACTTCAACCTCCCCAGGCTCAGGCGATCCTCCTACCTCAGCCTCCCAAGTAGCTGGACTATGGGTGCATGCTACCAAGCCCAGCTAATTTTTTGTAGAGATGGGGTTTCACCATGTTGTCCAGGCTGGTCTCGAACTCCTAGACTCAAGCGATCCACATGGCTCAGACTCCCAAAGTGCTGAAATTACAGGCATGAGCCACCATGCCTCATCTTCACATTCTTTAAAAGTTTTTTTGTTTTTTGTTTTGTTTTGTTTTATAGTTAGTGTATTTTACTTTAGTTATTTTGTTCACCACAAATATATGTAGAAATTGTGGCCAGGCACAGTGGCTTACACTTATAATCCCAGCACTTTGGGAGGCCGAGGCAGTTGGATTGCTTGAGTCTAGGAGTTCGAGGCCAGCCTGGGCAACATGATGAAACCCTGTCTCTACAAAAATACACAAAAAATTAGCTGGGCTTGGTGGCATGTGCCTATAGTCTCAACTACTTGAGAGGCTGAGACTGGAGGATTGTCTGAGTTTGGGAGGTTGAGGCTGAAGTGAGCCAAGATCGCATTACCGCACTCCAGCCTGGGTGGCAGAATGTGACCCTGTCTCAAAAAAAAAAAAAAAAAAAAAAAAAATTAAATGCAAGGTCTGAGATTTAGTATTTTTTGAGAAACTACCATGTACCAGACATTTACTATGAACTTGGGAGAGATTTATTAGCTACAACGATAGATCTCTACATTAAGGAGCTCACAACCTAGATATATAAACAAACCATTATAAGGCAATGTAAGGGCTAAAATATTGTGTTAAATGTATGAAGTGTTACAGGAGCAAAGAAAGACAGAAATAGGCAAAGGGCTGAGGAGACATTCCTCCAAAGATATACAAATAGCCAAGAAGCACATCAAAAGGTGTTCAACATCATTAATCATTAGGAAAATGCATATCGAAACCATAATGAGGTACCACTTCGCATCCAGTCGGATGGCTAAAAAATTTTTAAAGGAAAATAACAAGTGTTGGCAAGGATGAGAATAAATTAGAACCCTTGTACAATTTCTGGTGAGAATGTAAAATGCAGCTTCTGTAGAAAATAGTTTGGTTCTCTACAGAAAACCATGATCATAGGAACACTATTCACAACTCCCCAAAAGTGAACACTGCCCAAAAGTCCATCGATAGATGAAAGGATAAACAAAATGTAGTATATACATATAATGCAATATTATTCAGCTTTAAAAAGGCAGAAAATCCTTTCATAAGCTATAACATGGATGAAACTTCAAGACATTACACTAAATGAAATTGGTCACAAAAAGACAACAAAGTGTGAGTCCACCTATATGAGGTATCTAAAATAGTTATAGTCATAGAAACAAAGTAGAATGATAGTTACTGGGAGCTAAAAGGAGAGGGAAATCGAAGAACATTCTTTAATAAGTATAAATGTTCAGTTTTGCAAGATGAAAAGGTTCCAGAGATCTGTTGCACAACAATGCAAATATATTTAACCCTAATGAACACTTAAAAATGGTTAAGATAGTAAATTTTGTCATGTGATTTTACCAGAATTTTTTAAAGGCAAGATACTGCTTAACATAAGGTTATACATGCACTGCAACAATAAAAATTCTAAATACAAGATAATGGTTATTTCTGAGGAGAGAAGGGAAGAACTCTATAGGCATCTCAACTCTATCCATACTGTTTTCTTACTGAACATCTGAGGCAAATATGCAAATATTAAGATTTGAAACAAAACATTATGCAAGTGAAAGAAGCCAGACACAAGAGGTCACATACTATTATATATGATTCCATTTATATGAAATATACAGAATAGGTAAATCCATATAGACAGAATGCAGATTGGTGATTGCCAGGATGTTAGGCGGAGGAAGGAGTAGGGAGTAACTGTTTACTGGGAATAGGGCTTCCTTTTGGGGACATGAAAATGTCTTAGAACTAGATAGATGTGGTAGTTGCACAATATTGTGAATGTACTAAATGGCACTAAATTGTTAACTTTAAAATGGTTAATTACATATTATATAAATTTCACTTCAATTAAAAAAAATAAGGAAAGGGAGAATTTCAAGGAGGAATGGTATTCACTGAAAAGGGTCAAATGCTGCACAAGAGTTAAGAAGGATGTACACTAAGAGGTCATGAGATTTGGCAAGTAGGAAGTCCTTTAGGAGAAATGTGCCAGTAGTCAGACTGTTGCGGGTTGCATGAGATGGGCAGCAGTTTGTGGGAGTCCTCAGCATTTTGTAGGATAAGGAGAGTCACTGAAGGGAAAAAGACTGACGATAAGGGAGAGGAGATATTTCTACAGCAAGAGTAGGAAGAGACATAAAAGGGTAGAGAGGATCAACAGAATCCTAATAGTGGAAGGAAACGAGTAAATTATAGGGATAAATTTGTGATTTTCCAATTTCACTTGGAAAGGAGAAAATGAGTTAAAACTTGATAACTCTTATTTTTTCTAAG
The DNA here is from genome assembly GCF_000951045.1 of Mandrillus leucophaeus. Classification (NCBI taxonomy): domain Eukaryota; kingdom Metazoa; phylum Chordata; class Mammalia; order Primates; family Cercopithecidae; genus Mandrillus; species Mandrillus leucophaeus. The sequence continues at coordinate 1,497,653 of NW_012102965.1, read as the reverse complement.
AATGAAGAAGCAGGGTGTAGGGCTTGAAGAGAGTGATAAAGCCATGGGAGCTGACCAAAAATGGATAAAAGGGCTGTCTGAGCAGCTTTGAGGGCTTTAGTGGAAATCATAAATATCTCCCTCGCACACACAAACCCACAATTAAAAAGTTCAACTGTTAAAGGCATTGCATGATTAATAGTATGTCTCACAAATTGCTCATTAAAAATAAAACCACTGCTTAGACTCAGCTATATGACACATGATACTGGATTTGTGAAATATTATGAATATACTTAAAAATAGTATTCATGTAACACATAACAGAAAGATCACTCAGTGAGAACTACGGAAAGAGAGCAAATTGGAATCTACTGAAGAAATATTAAATACCAAACATTCAGCTAGAAAAAGAAATGAAAAAATCTCTAGGAGACAACTTACTACTGAAGAAAGATATAAGTAAATATTTCACCAGAATTTTGAAATAATTGAATTATTTAAAAATTGACAAGGAAAGGGCAGTTAATGATTGCCTTGATAAATTACACAGCTAATTTCCTTTTTTTTTTTTTTTCCGAGATGGAGTCTCGCTCTGTCACCCAGGCTGGAGTGCAGTGGCTGATCTCAGCTCACTGCAAGCTCCGCCTCCCGGGTTCACACCATTCTCCTGCCTCAGCCTCCTGAGTAGTTGGGACTACAGGCGCCCGCCACTATGCCCGACTAATTTTTTTTGTATTTTTAGTAGAGACGGGGTTTCACCGTATTGGCCAGGATGGTCTCGATCTCCTGACCTCGTGATCCGCCGTCTTGACCTCCCAAAGTGCTGGGATTACTGGCGTGAGCCACTGCGCCCAGCCTACATAGCTAATTTCTTTGGAAAAAAAAAAAAAAAGGATACACTCTAAAGTTTAAAATAAACTATTTTAAAAGTATACTTTTAAAAAGCAACTGGTAGAGCATATTAAATGGAAATTTAAAATAATTTTAAAACCATAAAATGCTTTGCTAATTGAAAACTGAGATTACTCATAACTAGCTATTAACGGTGAATACCTTTTAACAAATTTTCAACTACTGAGCCAGGTGCAGTGGCTCATGCCTGTAATCCCAGCACTTTGGGAGGCCAAGGCAGACAGATTGCTTGAGCTCAGGAGTTTGAAACCAGCCTGGGCAACATGGTGAAACTCTCTACAAAAAATACAAAAATTAGCTGGGTGTGGGTGGCGTGCGCCTTTGGTCTTGGCTACTTGGGAGGCTGAGGTGGGTGGATCAGTTGAGTCCCAGAGGTCAAGGTTGCAGTGAGCCATGACTGTGCCACTGCATTTCAACCTGGGTGACAGGGAGACCCTGTCTTAAAACAAAACAAAAACCAAAGTTTCAACTACTGAATGAACGTGAACATGACTAAAAAATGGGCCTCTTGAAATATGATATTCACTGACAAGGTAAGGTAACCATCAAATGATGAAATATAATATGCACATTAGGTGCCTTGTAGAATTCTATGGGCATTAGAAGATTTTTGCATAATATTATAGTGAATCTTGGAAATGAAATTTCCCTCTATAGATTTTAGTTTAGACTTGCATAGCTGCTAACAACACCAATTATTTGTTTGACTATAGGCTAAATAACAGAGTTGAAAGAAATCTCTTCTTTCTAGTTGGCAACACAGAAACATCAAGTGCAAGATTTTCACAGAATAGTGAATATGATAAAAATATAAAATCATATTGGAACTTTAAATACAATTTTTTAACTGCAGTACAATATATCTAACATAAAATTTATCATTTTAACCATTTTTAAGTGTATAGCTCAGTAACATTAAGTACATTCACATTGTTGTGCAACTATCACCACTAACCATTTTTTTTTATCATCTCAAACTATATATTTTATTTATTTATATTGTGGTGAAAAACACATAGATTTGCCATCTTAACCATTTTTACGTGTATAGTTTACTAGTGTTAAGTATACCTGTATTCACATTGTTGTGAACAGATCTCCAGAACGTTTTTATCTTGCAAATCTGAAAATCTATACCCATTAAACTCCCCTTTTCCCTTCTGCCCCCAACCCCTGGTAACTACCATTCCATTTTGTTTCTATGAATTTAACTACTTTAGATACCTCAAATAAGTGGAAGCACATTTTTTTAATCTAAAATATTAGCGGTCACTGAAGAAAAGGGATTTTTTGCTTGTTTTGTTTTGCTGGCAGTTTGGCTTGACCTCAGTCAATAAAGTGAATGAATTTTATATGGCACAATTATATTTCATAAGCCTTGTTAATGATCCATTCCTGAATACAGAAACCAAATGTCATCATGTTGAAAAACCACTAATTAGATGGTCAGATAGTATTTGACTTCGAAGTTATTTATAAAATTTTAATTTTTCTTTGAATGTTAAATGAAACAGCACAAGAAGTATGAAATAGAAAGGTTAGAGAACAGGGTGGATTTAATGACTGTATTCTCTTGCAGTTAGCATTAATTATTACTGTATGTAGCCTTTGTTGTGTAACACTCTTAAGTTTTCATTGAGTGGAGAATTACCTGGGTTTTAGTTCTAGTTCTGCCATCTATGTGATCTTGGGCAAAAAATTTAATTTCTCTAAAGTTATGCATTATTATCCTTACTAGTTTTCTAATGCATAAAAAGAATATAGGGTTGGGTGCAGTGGCTCATGCCTGTAATCCCAACACTTTGGGAGGCTGAGGTGGGTGGATCACCTAAGGTCAGGAGTTAGAGACCAGTCTGGCCAACATGGTGAAACCCCATCTCTACAAAAAAAAAAAAAAAAAAAAAAGAGCCAGGCGTGGCAGTGCACACCTGTAATCTCAGCTACTCAGGAGGCTGAGGCTGGAGAATCACTTGAACCCCAGAGGTGGAGGTTGCAGTGAGCCAAGATTATACCACTGCACTCCAGCCTGGGGAAAAAGACAGACTCCTTCTCACAAAAAAAAAAAAGAATACAATAATACCTGACCTACCCACTTAAGGGTAGAGTCATAAGGATAAACAGGATGTGATATATGAAAAAGCTCTGAAATATTAAGCTTTGAAATATATATTAAATATTAGAGAAATTGCATCCCTTCTAAACTTCTCTCCATTTTTATGTGTCTTTCTTCTGAAAATTTTATGTTACCGTAGGAAACTAAAAAGTTATGCTCCCTTACTGCCAGTTTCCTATTTATTAGATGACACATTTCAACAAAAAACTTAGATTAAAAAATGGTCGACATTTGCTGGGACTATGGCTAGGAAGAAGGAATAAAAAGGATACCAGGATAAACAAGAATTTCCCTAGCTTCTCATTCACTCTTTCATAACCTCCCACCCAAAAGTCCACCTTAAATACAGTTTCAGAGTATGGAGAGGACTGAGGAATGTAGAATGAAATCACAGGTTAATATTAGAAGTGCCACTGTGGGAGACTCTCAGGAATGGTTTCAACCTTCACCTGCAGTTTCACTTAAATCACACCAGGTATAGAATCATTGTGACTCAGTGGTTTACGCAACAATCAGGAAACTCAGGACCTGTAAGCTTTGGCCATGTGTCTGACATTTGTTTTCCACAAGTGAGCTAATCATGTTCACTCACTGTGCTTCATTTAGCTTTTATCTATTAATGAAGAAAATGATATGAAATTACTTCCCAGGGTTGTAAAAAAAAAAAAAAAAAAAAAAAGAAGAGAACTCACAAAGAGCTATAAAATGCTGTGAAAGCCTTAACAAAGGTAGCTTTTATGAGTATAGATGTGAAAACACCCCAAAAGTTAAAATTTCCACACATTTACAGCATTAATTTTACCTGAGCTAAGGGGAAAAAAAGGTACTATGAACATTAGACAAGTAGATCATCCTGAAACCTCTTTTGGATTATTAGTTTTAAATTCCTTCCCACTCAGACCTTCACAAAAGTAATAAGAAGAGAGATTTTTTAAAAAATATGAAATTTAGCTTTCTTCTCACTCCTCCTGTATTTACCCAGAGTGATGTAGCTACTGAGTAGGAAAAGGGCCTAAAGAGATGACGCAGGAGGTAAAAAAGCACAAAACCCAGAAATCATTAACTGTCTTTAACCAGTTCTTATTTTGAGTTTTGTTTTCCTTTTCTTTTTGAGACAGTCTTGCTTTGTTGCCCAGGGTGGAATGCAGTGGGATCAGAGCTCACTGCAGCCTCAACCTTCCAGGTTCAAGCAATCCTCCCACCTCAGCCTCCCGAGTAGCTGGGACTACAGGTATGCACCACCATGCCTGGGTAATTTTTAAATTTTTTTTGTAGAGATTGGGTCTCACTGTGTTGCCCAGGTTGTTCTCAAACTCCTGGGCTCAAGCAATTCTCCTGTCTCAGCCTCCCACAGGGCTGGGATTGCAGGTGTGAGCCATTGCGCCTGGCCTATTTTGTGTTTTCTATGAGTAAGTATATAGTACACCACCGCTGAAACATTATCTCATTAAGCCAGCACCAGGTGGCTTTCCTAGAAGAGGAAACTGATGCTTAGACAGGTTAAGCGACTTACTCTGAACAAGAAATGGAACAGGTTTTTGAACCTTCGTTTCTCTGACCTCAGAGCCCATGCTCTTTATTACGGCCCTACTCTGTTTCAAGAAAAGCAAAATTTACTTATGGAATAAATGTCAACTGAACTTCCCCTGAAAGTTTATTGCAAGTCAGATTACTCTGGAGATTCTCCCCAACTCCCCCATGGCCATATGGGTTATGTTGTGACATACCCACATATTGCTGCATGTCTGCTTAATGTTCTTTCCTTTAATTTTTCTTTTTTTAATTTTACAGATATGGGGTTTCGCCATGTTGGCCAGGCTGGTCTCGAACTCCTGGCCTCAAGTGATCCACCTGCCTTGGCCTCCGGAAGTGCTGGGCTTACAGGCGTCAGCCACTGAGTGCGTCCCAATGTTCTTGTCTTAATCAGATTCTTTATACTTTCTACTCTCTCTCAAAGCTTCAGATCGCTAATTCTACTCCATGGCATACATTCATCTTCTGCCCTTGCTGCATAATGACTGACTCTAGGTTTCCAAATTCAGATTCCTAAGAGTGAGAACTGATTGGCCCAGACCATCTTCTTATACCAGGACATAGGTTGCTGGCCAGTCTCTATGGGCTGATTAACTTCTCAAGTGCCCACTTAGCTGTGACGGAGGATAGACAGAGCAGTAAATTTCCCTGAGACTATAGTGTAGGTAGGTGAGCTTTCTAAAGCTGTACCTACCATGTGCCATTTAAAAAAATCTCCCAAACAAGATCTGCCTCCTTCCAACCAGCTTTTTTTCCTGAGATAGGGTCTTGCTCTGTTTACCAAGCTAGAGTGCAGTGGTACAATCATGGCTCACTGCAGCTTGGAATTCCTGGGCTTAAGCAATCCTCCTGCCTCAGCCTCCTGAGTAGCTGGGACTATAGGTGCATCCCATCACACCTGGCTAATTATTTTATTTCATAGTGACAGGGTCTCCCTATGTTGCCCAGTCTGGTCTTGAACTCCCAGGCTCAAGTAATTCTCCAGCCTTGGCCTCTTGAAAGTGCTGGGATTACAGGTGAGAGCCACTGCACCCAGCCTCCTTTTCCTTTGATTTGCCTGTTTCTATTAAAGATATTGCTATTCTTCCCACAATCTGGGGTTGAAATTCTAAAAGAATTTTAAAATTCAATAGACTTAATTTCGTTGGAAAAGTAATATATGCACATGGTAAAATATTCATAATATAAATCAGTATACAGGTTGGAAATTGTCTCCTTTCTGCCAAAGATTCTCAAGATCCTCCTAGAGGCAACCATAGCTCACAGTTTTTAAAGTATTCTTCAGAAAAAGTCTATATATGTTCAATTTAAATATTATATAACTGGAAGAATACTATAAACACAATGTGTGCCTTGCTTTTCTCATTTACAATAAGCATATCTTCGGTCCTAGTCCATGTTAGCACATATAGATTTTTCCTTCTTTTTTTTAATGGCTTCATAGAACTTCATTGCATATATGTAATTTTGTTTTTTAACCACTGCCTTTTTGTTTTTTGTTTTTTTTGAGACAAGGTCTCCCTCTGTCACCCAGGCTGAAATGTAGTGGTGCGATCATGGGTCATTGCAGCCTTGACCTCCTGGGCTCAAGTGATCCTACCACCCCAACCTCCCAAGCAGCTGGGACCACAGGCACATGCCACCATGCCTGGCTAATTTTTCATTTTTGTAGAGATGAGGTCTCACTGCCTAGGCTGGTCTTAAACTCCTGGGTTCAAGGTGGTCCTCCTGCCTCAACCTCCCAAAGTGTTGGGTTTACAGGTGTGAGCCACAGTGTTGGGACTTCAACCTTCTTTCCTGTCCTGTAAATCAGTCACCCCCCAGTTCTATGAGTTCTTTAAAGTCTCTCTCACCTCCATCTGTGTCTTTGTATTTTGCACTTGTTACTTTTTTTTTTTTTTTTGACATAGTGTCTCGCTCTGATGCCCAGGCTGGAGTGCAGTGGCACAATCTATGCTCACTGCAACCTCTGCCTCCTCGGTTCAAGTGATTCTCCTGCCTCAGCCTCCCAAGTAGCTGGGATTACAGGCACCCATCACCACGCCCGGGTAATTTTCGTATTTTTAGTAGAGATGGGGTTTCACCATGTTGACCAGGCTGGTCTCGAACTCCTGACCTCAAGTGATCTGCCTGCCTCGGCCTCCCAAAGTGTTGGGATTACAGGCGTGAACCAGGGCACCCAGCCTGCACTTCTTACTTTTTTTTTTTTTTTTTTTTGAGACGGAGTCTTGCTCTGTCACCCAGGCTGGAGTGCAGTGGCACGATCTCGGCTCACTGCAAGCTCCGCCTCCTGGGTTCATGCCATTCTCCTGCCTCAGCCTCCTGAGTAGCTGGGACTACAGACGGCCGCCACCACACCTGGCTTTTTTTTTTTTTTTTTTTTTAAGTAGAGACGGGGTTCCACCATGTTAGCCAGGATGGTCTCAATCTCCTGACCTCGTGATCTGCCCGCCTTGGCCTCCCAAAGTGCTGGGATTACAGGCGTGAGCCACCGAGCCCGGCCACTGCTTACTTTTATTTTTGTTGCTTCATGTATTGGCTCCTAATATCTCTCATTCCCTTCTCTCTCATTCACAATTTATCAAAAAAAGTACCAGATTACTATTTTCCTCATTTCCATAATTTTGCTTCTATCCTCAGAAACCTCTTGTGGCTCCCATGCCTACAGTATCAACATTCTCCAGAGCCTAGTCTACTTTGGAGCTTTCACATCTATACAAACGTTCTACTTCAAACTTCTGCTTTGCCGTCTTCGTGCTTATCACTTCTCTTGCCTGGGCGTTCTACTTCCTGTTCAAACCTAATTTAACTTACCCTTCAAGGTCTACCTCTGTGACCACCTCATCCTGACAGCCCGGTCCACAATTCTCTCTCCTCGGAACTGTTAAACCACTCATTATCTGTATCACTCTTTCACATTTATTAACTTAAAGTAACTAAGAGTTTATTGTTTTTCCTGTCTCCTGAACTAAGATGTTCATTCCTTAGGAGTAGGAGCCATCTCTAAGACATTTTTGTATCTGACACACACGGCATAAACCCTCATATGTTGATATGTTAAAAAGCCATATGTAGATTGAAACAAGACCTAAATGCATTAAAAAGAAAAAAAGCCACTTTGAGAAACTGGGGCGGGTGGATCACGAGGTCAGGAGATAGAGACCATCCTGGCTAACACGGTGAAACCCTGTCTCTACTAAAAATACAAAAAAATTAATCGGGCATGGTGGCGGGCGCCTGTAGTCCCAGCTATTCGGGAGGCTGAGGCAGGAGAATGGCGTGGAACCCGGGAGGCGGAGCTTGGAGTGAGCTGAGATTGCGCCACTACACTCCAGCCTGAGCGACTAAAGGAGACTCCGTCTCAAAAAAAAAAGAAAAAAAAAAAAAAGAATTGAAATCCTTGGAGATAGTTTACACAAACCTAGCAGTAGATGCCAAAAGTAGCCGCTGAGAACTGAAGAAACTCTCAAGTGTTGCAAGAAAGAGAGAGAAGCTTGCCAGTAAGAGGAAACATGTTTAAAAAGACTAAAAACACCAGCCAAAATGGGACTCAATACCTTAAACAAGTAACACTTCTTACCCAACACTATACCACACGGTAGTAGACTGTTACACAACTTGTCCAGCATATCATCTTTACCGATCACTGTCTGGTTGGTACATTGTTTTGAACCATCAAAAGCGGAGGTACTCCTGATCATCTTTCCATTTCTCTGCTTACAGTCGAATTTCTCTCCCATTTCTGCGGGGAAAGGGCCATTTACAGTGAGCATGATCAAGCCGTGATTCTGACATTTCCTCACATCTGGTGAAACTGAGCCTCAGTATCTGGTTAAAGTAAAATACTGCAGGCCCTTTTTTCAAATAAAGTTTACCTTAGAAATTAAATTATTCCTCTAAGTGAATTTTTGAAATACAGAACACAACTGTATCTCTTTGCATGCACACACGTATATAAATGCATAGGAAAAAATTTGGAAGGGCATAACTTGAAGTGCATTTTTTTTCTTTTCTTTCTTTTTTTTTTGGAGACGGAGTTTCGCTCTTGTTGCCCAGGCTGGAGTGCAATGGTGCGATCTCGTTCAATGCAACCTCCCCTTCCCGGGTTCAAGCGATTCTCCTGCCTCAGCCTCCTGACTAGCTGGGATTACAGGCATGCGTCACCACGCCCGGCTAATTTTTTGTATTTTTAGTAAAAACGAGGTTTCAGCATGTTGGCCAGGCTGGTCTCGAACTCTTGACCTCAGGTGATCCTCCCACCTCGGCCTCCCAGTGTTGGGATTACAGGCATGAGCCATCGCGCCTGGCTTTCCCCTCCTCCCTCCCCGAGACGGAGTCTCGCTCTTTCACCCAGGCTGCAGTGTGGTAGCACGATCTCGGCTCACTGCAACCTCCACCTCCCAGGTTCAAGCGATTCTCCTGCCTCAGCCTCTGGAGTACCTAGGACTGCAGGCGTGCACCACCACACCCGGCTTTGTATTTTTAGTAGAGGCAGAGTTTCACCATATCTGCCAGGTTGGTCTGGAGCTCCTGACCTCAAGTGATCCGCCTACCTCGGCCTCCCAAAGTGCTAGGATTACAGGCGTGAGCCACTGCACCCAGTCTGACGTGCCTATTTCTGGGGTGGATATATTAGTTGGATTATTTTAAGAGAAATATTTTCCTTTTTTTGAAGAAGTAAATAAACTGTATCCTGTTACACCTATTTTCTTTCTTTTTCTTTTTTTTTGAGACAGGGCCTCACTCTCGTCGCCCAGGTTGGTGTGTAGTGGTGTGATCACGGCACACTGCAACCTCCGCCTCCCGGGTTCAGGTGATCTTCCCATCTCGGCCTCCCAAAGTGATGGAATTACAGGCATGAGCCACCACGCCCGGCCTACACCTGTTTTCTTCTATGAGTTCTTCACTAAATTCCATAGTGCTCCTAACTTTCATCTAAGAAAGTATTCTACCACTGATATTTCCTATTATAACCAAATTCCCTGCTCTGTACAAAAACGTTTGTGGGTATAAATGATGAAAGTCAGTTCACGGATCAAATCCTTCAGTTCTGTCACATTGTGAGAGGCCACTGTTGTGAAAGTAAAATAACTTGTGTTCTAGTTAGGGCTCTGCTAAGAATACTCTGGGGGGTGTCAGGAAGTCGCTTTATTTGTAAAATGATGAGTTAGACCAGAATAAATTCTCTGATAGAAGTTTACAAGCCAGGCACGGTGGCTCACGCCTAGAATCCCAACGCTTTCGGAAGTTGAGGGGGTGAGGATCCCCAGTGCACAGAAATTTGAGATCAGCCTGGGCAACCTAGTGAGACCCCTTCTCTACCAAAACTAAACAAATAAATAATAAATTTTAAAAATGTATTAGCTGGGCTTGGTGACGTACTAAGGTAGGAGGATCCCTTGAGCCCAGGAGTTCAAGGCTGCAGCGAGCCGTGATCATAGCACTGCACTATGGGCGATAGAGCAAGACCTTAGCTCTGGAAAAAAAAAAAAAAAAAAAAAAGATTTAATAGATTTATAAATAAAGTCCATTCTACTGAGGGAAGTCTCTTATTCAGTTATGAACTGCTGCGAACCTAAAGGCAGGAAGACAAATTTCCTTCAGTTCGGCAAACACGAAGATCCCACACCCGCGTCATCTGGGAACAAGGCACTCCGAACCTCAGGCGCTCACTCGCCAGGTTTAAGAGGATGCGCAAATAACAAAAGTCCTCTCACCCAGGAAGCGTTTCACTTCCCTTAGCTGAGCCACACTCCAAGGTGCCGAAGCCTAATTGCTATCCAGTCTCACCAATCCGTTACCAAAATGAGCATCTACCTCCTGCGAACGTGGCGGTGACACTACTACAGTTCCCAGCCTGCCTCCAGCCAGCCCTCGCCCGCCCCCACTCCTGGACTCCACAGGCCGTGACTTGTAGGCCCAGTCCACGGCTGGCGGCGGTGCGGGACTCCTGAAAACTGCTTCTCTTCCCTAGTAGGCGGTGAGACCGCAAATTCCAGCAGAATCCTACTCTGACACACTACTGCTTGCCCCGCTCTGAGTCCCATTCCCTCCTTCGGAGGAACCAACTCTCCTGCCGACGCTACTCCGACCTCTGAGATCCCTGAACGGGGCCACGCCCCGGAACTGGAGTCAGGTCTCCAGGCCGCCCGCTGAAGTGCCTTCCAGCCACTCCAAGCGGGGCTGGGGCC
>NW_012102965.1:1466663-1485822 GCF_000951045.1 Mandrillus leucophaeus | reverse complement strand
TGCACCGCGGCTCGCGACCACCTATTGTTTACCCGGCCGGGAGCCGGAGACTAGTGAGGTGCAGGCCGGGGGGTGCTCGCGTTTCCACATCTCCCCGCCCAGTCCGCTCCTCCCAGGAGGGTCGAGGCAGGGTATCTGGCTGTGACCGGGAGGAGTGCAGATCGTGGCTGACAGAGGAACGGGGGGATTGAGGTTGGCACTAACTCCTGGGATCCCTTTGCTTTAGCTGGTCTCAAAGCGGGCAAGGTAGGACTTCTGCCGTTTCTGGGGTCGCAATCATGATCTCCAACGCTTGGGAAAGGATTGTCCATAAGGAATCTCATGGGTTTACCTAATTTCCATTTACCCGCGTCCCGCTTCTCCTCTCCTGAGACCCAGGTTTAAGGTGATCTTGGGGTCCGGTTCAGGGGATAAGTGTGGGTGGGGGGATTATCCTGAAGGAAACCGACTTCGGACTCCCCAGGGGATATTGCCGAAGGCGAAGGGGATGTGACTATCACTTCCTATCCGGGGTGGGGGTGGGGAACTTGGGAACAATAGTCCTGGTGGGGCGGAGACGTCGCTACGGGCCGAAGCCCTGAACTGGGAGATAACCTTCCCAGCGCCCCCCCGCCCGCCTCCGCCACCCCCCACTTTCCGCCCTCTGCTTGTGCAAGCAGGCTTGAGAGGAGGTGAAGGTTAAAAGTCTTGTTCATGAAACTGCTCTAGATACACTATTGCTGTAGCTCAGTATGAGGGGGTCAGATCCGAAGGCGTGGGACCAGAAGTCGACTTCCTATGTTACCCACCCCCCCAACCCCCGCCCCTTTTATTTTTCTGCTGGACAATGTTCCCTCTAGGGTTGTTTCCCGGCTTAGGAGGCGGTGGTTGCGGCTGCTGCTCCTACGGATATTGCGCAAGACTGGGGCGTTGGAAACCCTGTAGGTCTGGGGAATGGAAAAGGAAGTGGGACTTTGGGAAGTGGTTGCTCCTTAGTCTTGGCGGGGGTTGGGAAGGGGAAATCAGCTAGGGAAAATTTTTATCCTGGGTAAGGTACACCTCCAAGAATAATCACTTAACCCTGAAACCTGATTATGAAAAGGATACACAGTTAATATCTGTAAAATGAATGGGCAGCAGACATTGGCTAGTTTTTATTTTTTATTTAAAAAGTACAGTAGTTTTGATGGTGGAGGTGATATGACTTAGTAGTGAATACTTTTTCACGTTTTAAAGAGACCGGTCCAGTAAAGCTTAGCGTTAAATTTTTAACTGCTTATAAAATAGGTCCTTGACCTTACACAATATTATAATAGTATCGTTGAGCTTTGTGATTCCCGCCTCCCCAGACCAATAATTGAGGATGGAAGTAAAGTTTTCTCAGTATCTTTTGAAGATTGAAAATATAAGTTAAATAATCTAACTTATTCCTTATTAAAAATAAAAATATTGCTTATATTTAAACATTTGCTCTTGATATTTAGCCTATGTATTTTTGAAAAATTACTTTTTGATCTGAAAGGGTTAAGGAAAAGAGGGTATTTTCCTTTTTTACTATTGAACTTTTATTGTCTTAGTATCTTTTGAATGGTGTCATTTACAGCAACTGGATGCAGTCCCCTTTTTACTACTTTCTAGCGAAAGTAGAAGAAAATACTTGAATATTTAAGGCGTTTAAAACTAGCTTTTTTTGTTTTTGTTTTTGAGACGAGTCTTGCTCTGCGCTCTGTAGCCCAGGCTGGAGTGCAGTGGTGCAATCTCAGCTCACTGCAACCTCTGCCTCCCAGAGTCAAACGATTCTCCTGCCTCAGCCTCCCAAGTAGCTGGGACTACAGGCGCAAGCTACCACGCCCAGCTAATTTTTGTATTTTTAGTAGAGATGGGGTTTTGCCATATTTGCAGGCTGGTCTCAAACTCCTCATCTCAAGTGATCCACCTGCCTTGGCCTCCCAAAGTGCTGGGATTACAGGCGTGAGCCACTGTGCCGGGACCATGTTGCCCAGGCTGGTCTCAAACTCCTCATCTCAAGTGATCCACCTGCCTTGGCCTCCCAAAGTGCTGGGATTACAGGCGTGAGCCACTGTGCCGGGCCTAAAACTAGTTTTTTACCATCTTATTTTGGTTATGGAAGAAGAGATGGTGTGGTCCCTGGTCATTTCTTGTTTGCATGCTAGTCACCTTGTTATCCCTAGGCATATACCGACAGGGAGGAGCATTGTTTGGTGATGCGGGCCATCAGGACAGGTGCCCAGCCTCTGAACTCCTGTATTGGAGAAGTAGCCTTAGGGTTCATGCTTTGGGGATGAGTCAGGGATTCCTATTGGAGAGTTCATTTCTTTCTTTTCTTTCTTTCTTTCTTTCTTTCTTTCTTTCTTTCTTTCTTTCTTTCTTTCTTTCTTTCTTTCTTTCTTTCTTTCCTTCTTTCTTTCTTTCCTTCTTTCTTTCCTTCTTTCTTTCCTTCTTTCCTTCTTTCCTTCTTTCCTTCTTTCCTTCTTCTTTCCTTCTTTCCTTCTTTCCTTCTTCTTTCTTTCTTTCTTTTTCAGATGGAGCCTCGCTCTGTCGCCCAGGTTGGAGTGCAGTGGTGCAATCTCCGCTCACTGCAACCTCCACCTCCCAGGTTCAAGCGATTCTCCTGCCTCAGCCTCCTGAGTAGCTGAGATTACAGGCGCATGCCACCACGCCTGGCTAATTTTTGTATTTTTAGTAGAGATGGGGTTTCATGGTATTGGCCAGACTGGTCTTGAACTTTGATCTGACTGACTTTGTGATCTGCCGCCTCAGTCTCCCAAAGTGCTAGAATTACAGGCATGCGCCACCGAGAGTTCATTTCTCAAAGACTGAATGAGTTTCCTTTTTCTTCCATGATACCTAGGTAGAGCTAGGTGATTCTTCACTGGAGATTTGATGACTAAGGCTATTCTTTTATAGGGCTTGGTGTTTTTTTTTTTTTTATTTCCTGACTTGATAAGCAATAGCTGTAATTAAGGCAGCTGGTAGTTGGTGTTGCTTTTTCCCCTGACTGGAAGGCTGGAGAGGAACTATGTTCCCCTGGCATGGAAAGAGAAAAAAAAGATTAGCTTATAGATTCTAACTATTATTCTTAAATTCTGATGTTGATTAAAAATGCATTTTAAAATCTTAACATTTTATGACTGAGCCTTAGAGTTAATGTGGCTGATATAACTCTGTTCCATTATAAAATAATGTTTATTCCAAATTTGGAAATTAATAGAATAATAATAATGCTTTACACTTAGACCACAGTTCAAATGAATACTCCACTTGCCTGACTCTGGTGACAATGCTCTTTTTGCTCTATCCAGCCGTCCTATAGTCCTATCATTTAAAGGCTACGTCTGTTAATATTTTGTTTTGTTTTGTTTTGTTGTTTTGTTCTGTTTTTGAGATGGGGTCTCACTCTGTCACCCAGGCTGAAGTGTATGGTTGCGATCCTGGCTCACTGCAGCGACAGCCTCCGTGGGATCCCACCTCAACCTCCAGAGTAGCTGGGACTACAGGCCCGCCCCACCAAGCCCTGCTGATTTTTGTATTTTTTGTAGAGACAGGGTTTCCTCATGTTGCCCAGGCTGGTTTCTAATTCCTGCCTCAGCCTCAAAGTGCTGGGGTTACAGATGTGAGCCACCATAGCTGGCCTACTACTTGGTGACTATTTTATATCTTAATTCCATTTCTTTGTGGTTGAGTATTTAGGTCATTCTACTTTCTGCTGTTACATATAATAATTTTGTGATTAAAATTTTTGCGAAACTTTTACATTTTTCACTGTTGCATAAGATAGCTTCCCGGGAGTACTAGGCAGAAGTATATAAACATTTAATACATGTTCATAAACTTGAAAAAGTTTTGTCAGTTTATACAACTGTCAGTAATGTATGAGTGTTCATATTATAATTTTCTTGATCTTTATTTGATGGTTGAAAACTGGTATCTTGTTTTAACTTGAATTTCTTGATTACTATTGAGGATAGAAATTTTCCACCTGTCATTAACTATTCTATGAGTGTCTATTACTGGCCTTGGTTGTGCCCCATACTGTTAAAGAGGAGACAACTAAGGTACCCAGACTGTGTAGAACTTTGTTTCCTAGATGGTTATTTGCATGTTGAAAACATGCTAATTTTGCTAATAAATTAGCAAATAGCTAATTTGTGGCTGATCAGAATTTGATCTCAATTATCTCTACTTTTAGTATTTACAAACTGAGAGATAAATGTATAGAGTGGTGCACATTCATGTTTCACAGACCTAGGTTTTACTCCACACAGACTCCCTCTGATGACTGGGGGTTGGGGAGGTGGTCCTGGACCATACTTTGAGAACCAGTGAGCTAATACATGGTAAATGATAAAGGTGATGCTGGGAAAGCTAGAGGTATTTTTGTGAAGGATCTTATGTCTATGCTATACTTAGATTTTATTCTACAGACCGATAATAGCAATTCTGGACAGTCTGCATTGTAACTCCTAGAGTCATGGAGAAAGTAGGGAGGTGTTAAGAAAATAGACATGCTGGCCCACTCCAGCGTCATTCCCCCACCCTCACCTTCTCCAGCCTGCTCCTTGAGTTGTACTCTGAACCTTCACTTACTCAGATAGGTTCTGGTGGAAAAGGTGAGAATCATTAGTCTGGGCTTCTGGAGCACTGCTGAGTCGTTTAAGAAAGGTAAACAATCATTTGTGTTTTACAAAGTTGAGTCTGATGGCAGTATGAAGAGTGGCATTTTGGAAGCTGTCGAAATAGAAGAAGTGAGATGTGAGGGCCTAAAGTGAACTGAGATGGGGAAATAGAGTATATAACACATCTGATAAGAATTAAGAAAGGAGTCTCAATGATTCATTAGATGGGGGTAGTAAAGAAGAAAAGAGTATAGTATTATGACTTGCAAAATGTCTAGCTTGGTATCTGTCACCCAAGGTAGAGAATACCATTTGGTAGAATAAGGAGTGAGGGAGGAGAAACAAGTAGAGGAGACCAAACAACATTGTAGGGGGAAGTTTCAGGGGAGAAGAGGATACATTTAATTTTCAACATGTGAAAACTGCGCGTTGCCTCTGAGACATCCAGTAAAAATGTAGAGCTTAAGATTTCTGACAGGATGGAGTTAAAGATGTAGGCATCATCATATAAGCATGTAGGAGATAGTTGACATCATGGGAGTGAATGAGCTTATTAGTGACCAGCTTTAGGTTGAAGAACATCAGTCTTAAAAGAACAGCCAAAAGAAGGATATACTAGTGATTGTTCCTGAGAAGGAGTGTTCAAGAAGGAGGGAGGAGAACCAGAGATGTCAGAAAAGCCAGGGAGAGTTTCAAGAAAGGAGTTATTACCAGAGTGAAATAATGCTGGGAGGACCGGTAAGGTGAGGTTGAGAAAGTACCCATTCCATTTGGCACGTAGGAGTGCTTTGGTGACTAGAAAAAGCAGTTTGGGTTGGGGTATGGGAAGAAGCCAGATTGTAGG
Organism: Mandrillus leucophaeus; assembly: GCF_000951045.1. Classification (NCBI taxonomy): domain Eukaryota; kingdom Metazoa; phylum Chordata; class Mammalia; order Primates; family Cercopithecidae; genus Mandrillus; species Mandrillus leucophaeus. The sequence continues at coordinate 1,480,362 of NW_012102965.1, read as the reverse complement.
GTAAAGGGTGGGTTTAGCGTCTTTCCATTTTTTTTTTAACATTTTGAAAGTAGAGAGTAGGAGCTAGAGGAAGACTGGTTGAAGGAGAGTGTGCCCCTCCCACTGCCCTTTTTTTTTTTAGGAGAGAACTAGAGAATATTTTCCATATTATTTCTTGTCTATGTGTATATCCTCTTTTGCCTGGAAAGATATTATGTTGCAGTCTTGATAAACATAAAAATTTTCATCATTTGTTTATTCAGTGTTGTGGCTTGCAGGTTTAAAAAAATTAATAATAGCTTTATTGAGATATAAGTACCTACCATAAGATTTACTCATTTAAAGTGTATGATTCACTAGTTTTTTATTACATTGATGAAATTATGCAACAGTCACCACAATCAATTTTAGGACATTTTCTTCGCTTTCTGTACCCATTAGCAGTCACTCCCTGCTTTCCCACAAGCCCCAGGCAACCACAAATCTACCTTCTGTTTCCATAGATTTAAGTATTCTGGACATTTTATATAAATGGAATCATACAATATGTGGTGTTTTGTGACAGACACCACCTAACATTATTTCAGGTTTCATCCACGTTATAGTATTGATCAGTAGTGCTTTTGGCCTTCTTATGGCTGAATAATATTCTATTGTATAGATACCACATTTTGTTTATCCATTCATCATGTTGATGGGTATTTGAATTCTTTCCACTTTTTGACTAATGTGAATAATGCTACTGTGAACATTTGTGTACAAGTTTCTGTGTGGACACATTTTCAGTTCTCTTGGGTATATATCTAAGTGTGGAATTGCTCAGTCACGTGATAACACTATATTTAACATTTTGAGGAACTGCCAGACTGTTACCCAAAGCTGCTGCACATTTTACATTCAACCAGGAGTACACGAGGGTTCCAGTTTCTCTACATCTTCACCGATATTGTTGCTGTCTTTCTGATTATAGGCATCCTACTGAGTGTGAACTGGTATCTTCTTGTGGTTAGCTTATAAGATTTTGTATGTCGTAATTTGTCTTTCAAAACTAGAGTGAAATATTTTCCAGTCTTTGCATTTGAGCTAATCTTAGTGCTTACCCATTGCCACTGGTTTAGTAATATGGTTTTCTTTTCCATCCTTCGATGAGTATTCATCTAAACATATTTATATCTTAACTAACTTCAGAAGTGGAAGTGAACTTTTAAGTAACTCTCCAGACATGGTTCACTGAGACAGTAAACTAAAAATTTAAGCGTTCTCAAGAATGTTTTACTGTATTTACTTTCAAAATATATTAACTTTTTTCCGTCAATATTTGACATTTAACTTGGAAAAAGGATTTTTAAAGGATGAAATTGAAAGTAAGACATTAACATTTAGATAGATGTAGGTTTTTTGTTCATATGTTAAATACTTCTGTGTTTCTATAGCACTCAGTTTGTTAGATTCATAAACATTTACATTTCTGTCTTCCCCAGACTGAAAACCTCCCAGGCTAGAGAATGGGACTTAATTATCGCCGTATCCCCATTGCTTAATATAGTGCTTGGCATTTAATAGGCACTAATGTCCATTGCGTGTGCAGACACTGTAGACAAGCTTAATGCTGTAAGACAGATTTATTCTTCAGGTGAATTCTTCAGTGGTCCAAAGGTTTGTCTTTTAGACGGCCATGAGAACTGCTTCTTCCCCTCCTACACAGATATATTCACGTAACTCTAGTTGTATTTTCAGTATCCACTGAAAAAGAAAATACAAGAGCTACATTGAATTCAAATATTTTAAATAAATATGATTTTATTAGCTGCAATTTCTTAAGGTAACTTCTGTACTTGTGCATCCTATACCCCATGGATAATACTTTGTTGATATTGTCTTAGAGTATTAATAAAATGTCTTCTTTTAAACTTTTGGCTTTGGACTTAATAAAATCAAGATATCATGTCATCGGTATCTCTTCAAAAATGGTGAATTTGTGGATGTTTAGAGAGTGATTATAAGTGATATCTATTGTTCTCTACTTGCCTCTGGTTTCTTTCCTCATCCAGTTCATTCAATATATCATACTCACTTTTCTAAAATACCACTTTCAAGTGGCGGCACCTGTAGGCTAATGGAAACCATACTGGTTGTACAATCAAGAGATGTGGGCTGCACTGGAAGCATGGTTTAATTTTTATTATAAAAAATATAAGTTAAAAGACTCATTGTTCCCTTTTATGACCATTACAATTATTGGAAATTTTAAATGCATATTTTGAAAGTCAATTCAAAACATCTGATCCAAGTGCTGCTTCTACATCACCTGGAAGCTTCACCCAATTTTGTAACTTTGGTCCTAGTTGAGAATCACAGGTCTATAGGATAAAGTCTGTACTGCTTAGCCTGGCATTCCAGAACCTTCTTAACATAATGTCACATTACCTTTCCAGTGTTAAACTCCTATACTCTGTGGTATGTATCCTCTCTTCCCTTTGAAGTAAGCTATTCCTGGTCCTTGAGCATACCTACTAAATGAATGAAATCTTGCTTATCTGTGGTTGTACTGTTGAACATACTTTTTCCCTCAGAAAGCTTCCCTTTTATTTATTTATTTTTTTTATTTTTTTTTTGAGATAAAGTCTTGCTCTGTTGCCAGGCTAGAGTGCAGTGGCACGATCTCAGCTCACTGCAACCTCCGCCTCCTGGGTTCAAGCAGTTCTCCTGCCTCAGTCTCCGTGTAGCTGGGATTACAGGCGCCTGCCACCACACCCAGCTAATTTTTGTTTTTTTAGTAGACATGGGATTTCACCATGTTGGCCAGGATGGTCTCCCCTTTTATTTTATAAACCAGTACTTGGAAGATGAAAAAGGTAAAAATTTAAAATGACTTCACCATGTTCACCAAAAACTTGGAAGCAAAAATGTGATTAATTCTCACTTTCTAGAATAAAAATTTAGTACAGTTTATCTTAAAGCACCTTTTCAAATCCTTTGTAAAATTTGATCTTTAATGCCATAAGAAAAAAAGCCTTTCATTAGATTTGAGTTGAAAACTTGATAAGGTAAATCAGGTGATATGCAATTTCTAAACCACTAGTCTTTTCCAAATATGAGTTGAACTCCTCTTCCAGCATTTTATATTTCGTGCAGTATTTGAGTTTTTTTAGATTCATGCAGTCAAACCTTGACAATTATCTCCTTCCTTCTGATATCACACAAAAATCTTGTTTTCATTTATACAATATTGTAGGGTCTGTGGCTGGCGTATGGCAGATATAAGAAGCAAACAGTAGTTGCTTCCTAAAAGTTTTTTTTGGAGAAAGTGGAATGTGGACTGTATTAGTCCATTTTCACACTGCTATGAAGAACTGCCCGAGACTGGCAGTTCTTCATAGAATTTATAAAGGAAAGAGGTTTAATTGACTCACAGTTGAGCTTGGCTGGGGAGGCCTAAGGAAACTTACAATTCTGGTGGAAGGCGAAGGGGAAGCAAGGCACCTTCTTCACAAGATGACAGGAAGGAGAATGAACGTCGGAGGAACTACCAAACATTTATAAAACCATCAGATCTCGTGAGAACTCACTATCAGGAGAATAGTATGGGGGATTATAATTACACAGGAATTATAATTCAAGATGACATTTGGTGAGTACACAAAGCCTAGTCATATTGTGGACCACGTTAATCTCAGAGGCTTTGAGAAGTGTGCTAATATCTGCATTTCCTATAATAACTTTTTTTATATCTAACCGGCATTTAAAAAGAGATTTTAACAACATTTGAGTGACTGCCCTGATAGGCTCTGAAGGAACGCAAAGGTTTGTCCCTGTCATCCATCCATGGTCTCTATCATTTATCCATTCATACAGAAGGTATTTATGGAGATACCAGAGTGCCCACTATGCCCTAGGTACTGTGTTTTTGAATTGGCAGTTGAAAATATGGCAGTCACTCTCTTCAGGAAGTTTACTAACTGAAGAGACTTGTGAGAAGCAGCAGGACTTTTCCTGGGGGCAGTGGGTGGGCTTCAGGGGAATCTTTGAACCCTTTTAAATTATATGTAATACTTTTTGTGTGTAACCCCATTTTAGGGGGAAGAAAGTTCATAGCTCTTAGTTTCTCAAGGGGTTTGGGTCCCAAAAGCCTTAGAACTTATAGACTAGTGGGAAGATAAGGAGTTTAGGAGCTATACAGTCATTAATTTCTATCCTGGCCCTGCTGTGATTCTGAGCAGATTATCTAGAGAAGTTGGGGCTGTAATACATATCTGGAAAGAACAAGATAATATATGTAAAGTTTCTAACGTAGTACATAGAAGGTGTTGAAGGAATTTGAGATGACATATTGCTCCAATGGAAGTATATTCGGAATTTAAACTAGAGAGACAGGAGAGCCTAAATCTGCCTGAATAGATCATGGACAGTTTCCACAAAGATGCTACATTTGAGCTGGTTTTTGAAGGAAGAGTTTGTCAGGTGAACTAGGTGAATAAAAGGCAACAACACTTTCACAGACTTGGAGATAAACAGAGATAGAACTGTGAGTTTTAGATGGGAAGGACAGGGTCAGTGTGTCTAAAATAAGCAAATCTAATGTACCCAAATATAGGATTTCCAAAGGAATATCAGCTTAAATGCTATTTTGAAATTGACCTGTGTTTCTGAGTGTTTTGATGAGGAGTGTTTTGATGTTCCATTATTATGGCATAGTTGTTTGCTCTTACAGTAGGACCTTTTAAAAATTGAGTCCTTGTCACATGGTAAATGTTCTTAAATCTAGTAATTTTACTTTATTTCAGGTATATAAAGTTGTACTCTCTCTGTTTACACAGTTCTTAGATGACTAGATTAGTGTTTTTCATTGGCATCTATCAGATATGTTAAAAGTGCCCTGTGGGAAGAAATTACATTTAAAAAGCCTTCAGGACTAAGGCAGCTTTTTTATAATGGTGGGTCTCTTGCTTAGTTTGGATTCCTCAGCAAATTGAGCTTTCCGTAAGATGACTCTGAAGAGGTTTTAAGACTATGCATCTGTGACCAGAACCAACGTGAGAAAGGAAAGGAGTTCTAGGTCACATGCTACAAAACCATGAAGAATAGCTTTTCTAGACATCTTCTTCCCCATTGTGTATGTTGGTTTTACTCCTGAAGTCATAAACTCTTTAGTGTTATAAGGAACATAAAAACTGTTTAGAAATTAAGGAGCTTATTACAGGTCTTGCCATAGAAAGGTGGCAGAACTAGGTTAGACCCAAGTTAGGAAAGCAGATGCTTTTTCTATGATACGATGCTGCTTAGGCCAACATTTTCAGTCTTACGGAAGAAGTCAATAAAGCCCCGCCCTCTGCCCCCCAAAGTAGAGCATAAATATCCTCAAAATTACCAAAAAAGTTTTCTGTCAGTATAGATTTTTGGTTGCAGCCTACTCTCAAAGTAGCTTAAGTGAAGAAAGAATTCATTGAAATGGAATACTGTCCTTGAGCAGGTTGAAGCATCAGAACCAAGAAATAGAGAGCCTCGGTGACTCCTCTCTCCATGCCAGCCGCTGTGTCTTTCTATGGTTTTCTAGTTTCCATGTCTCTGGGGCTGCCTGGATACTTCTCTTTGCTTCTCTGTACACTTGCTTTACTCTTCTCTTACCTCTCTCTGCATTTTGACTTTCACTGTTTTGGCCTGCATGTGCTGAATAAAGGCATCCCTTATGGTAATCTAACCTGTCTCATTCACTTTTATCTCAGATTATGGGAAGAGCTCAGAATGACTAGAATTGCTACATCTTGTTTTCAATTTCCTGAAGAAAATAACCAACTTGCCAGTGAGATGGGTGTTGTATAAGGTGGTGAGCTTATTCATATGTGTATGGAAGGAAGGAACTTTTTTTAGAGAAAGGAAGGGATGGCTTGATAACTAGGCAGGCAGCCCAAAGAGTGTCTAGTAGAGAATCCCTGAAGCAAAATTGAAAAAAAAAATTACTATTTTAAGGTTTCAGCTCCATATGAACTCCACCCACCTTCTTTCAGAGAAGGAAAAAGAAGCACAAAGAGTCCTTGTGACTTGAGAGAACCATTTGTTGGCTCTGGCAGAGCATTATTTCACATTTACAGTTAGACATTAAACATCAGGCAAAATTTTAAGGTTTCTGTGTAGCAAACTAAAATTAAGATTATCTATAAGCTGCTTATTTATGGTACCTAATATTTAAATTATAATTTTCCAACATTAAGATATGGAACCTTCTTGCAAGGAAATCCTGTTTTAAAGTTTGGGGTTTTGTTTTTTTGTTTTTGTGTGTGTTTTTTTGTTTTGTGTTTTAAGAGATAGGGTCCTGCTTTATCGCACAGGCTGGTGTGCAGTGGTGTAATCATAGCTCACTGCAGCCCTGACTTCCTGGACTCAAGTGATCCACTCGCCTCCCTCCTGAGTCGCTAGGGCTACAGGCATATGCTACCATGCCCTACTAATTTTTTTACTTTTTTGTAGAGATGAGGTCTTACTATGTTGCCTCAGCTGGTCTCAGACTCCTGGCCTAAAGTGATCCTTCCATCTTGGCTCCCAAAGTGCTGGGATTATAGGTGTGAGCCACTGCGCCTGGCCCTAAAGATCATTTTTATCAAAGTAGTCACTCTGATTTACTCCGTGATCATATGTCGGAAATATATCACTATCTGAAAAACTTAACATATTTTCTTCATAGTGGATTTTGCATTATTAAAATTAACCTAACTATAGTTCTTTCAGTTCATGAATCATCTAAAATTTATGTGTTACTATATTCATTGTGTTTGCCTGTCTATTAGCGAGTTGTCTTTGCGCCTGTGTGTCTGCCTGCCTGCCTGCCTGCCTTTGTGCCTCCCTTTGAAATTCTGTTTGCCTAGTCGCCTTTCTCTACCTACTCTGTCAATTGGTTGTCTGTGCCCAAGATTTATTAATGTGTGTTAATAATGGATAGCAGAAATAGATTGGAAGGTACTTTGTAGTTTAGAAATGTCCTGTAACTTACACCTAGTTGTTTGTAATTCATCTAATATAGTAAATAGATTCTACAAGGGGACTTCAGAAAGCTCATGGAAAAATGGAATTAAGTAAATAAATGTTATTTATAAATAAATTTGTAAATAGATTAAAATTAAAAATATAAAGTTTATTTCTCAACATAAACTCCATCACTTTACTTTTATAAGTGATGATACACCAGCCATTTTGTTTATCCCTAATAACTGAGGGTCCTAGAAATGTAACCATTTCAAAGCAGTTTTTTTTACATTATTAACTGAATAGTAATGAGTGCCCTTTAAAGATTTTTTTGAGATTGGGAAACAAAAAGAAGGCAGAAGGAGCCAAATCAGGACTGTAAGGTGGATGCCTAATGGTTTCCCATCTGAACTCTCACAAAATTGCCCTTGTTTGATGAGAGGAATGAGCAAGAGGCATTTTTGTGGGTAGAAAAGGACTCTGTGGTGACACTTTCTCAGATGTTTTTCTGCTAAAGCTTTGGCTGACTTTTTCGAAACACTCTCATAATGAGCAGATGTTATCTTTCCTTGGTCCTCCAGAAAATTAACATGCATAATGCCTTGAGCATCCCCAGAAACTGTTGCCATGAGCTTTGCTCCTGACTGGTCCACTTTTGCCTTGACTGGACCACTGCCACCTCTTGGTAGTCGTTGCTTTGATTGAGTTTGTCTTCAGGATCATACTGGTAAAGCTGTGTTTCATTTCCTGTTGCAATCCTTTTAAGAAATGCTTCAGGATCTTGATCCCACTTATTTATTTATTTATTATTTTTCATTTTGTTTTTGAGACGGAGTCTTGCTTTGTCACCCAGGCTAGAGTGCAGTGGCACGATCTCTGCTCACTGCAGTCTCCATGTCCCTGGTTCAAGTGATTCTCCAGCCTCAGCCTCCCAAGTAGCTGGGATTACAGGTGTGCACCACCACACCCGGCTAATTTTTGTATTTTTAGTAGAGACAGGGTTTCGCCATGTTGTCCAGGCTGGTCATGTTGTCCAGGCTGCACTCCTGACCTCAGGTGATCCACCTGCCTCGGCCTCCCAAAGTGCTGAGATTACAGGCGTGTTTAAAATTTCCATTGAAAGCTCTGCTTTTGTCTGTAGCTATCTGGGTGCTATGGTTTTGGCACCAGTTGAGTGGAAAGTTTGTTCAGCTTTAATTTTTCAGTCAGAATTGTGTAAGCTGAACAACTTAAGATGTCTGTGGTGTTGGCTATTGTTTATGCTGTTAATTGTAGGTTCTCTTCAGTTAGGGCACGTGACAAGATGAATTTTTTCTCAAAAATCAATGTGGATGGTCTGCTACTACAGGTTTCATCTTCAGCATCACCTTGTTCTTTCTTTAAAAGAGGCATCCATTTGTAAACTGCTGATATTTGGGGCATTGTCCCCATGAACTTTGCTTCACCATTCTTCCATCCAAGCTTTACCATAAATTTGATGTTTTGTTCTTGCTTCAGTTTTTTAGCAGAATTCATGTTGCTCTGATAGGGGTTCTTTTCAAACTGATAACTTACAGTTCTTAGTGCTTCAAATGAGATCCTGTTCATCAAACATGTTATAAGAAGTTAGTATGAGTTTATTTTGGTGCAAAAAACATTGAAATCCATGCATAGTTTTTTTCATGGTACATATTTTCCATGAACTTTTTGAAGACCCCTTGTATGAATGCCAAGGAGAAACGCAGGGTGGGTGGATATCAGTAATAGGATTTTGCAACTGAAATAATTACCATGTTCAAATATTTACCTCCACACCCATTCACTGACATTATTAGATGGTGCACAAAAGTAAAAAGTCTAGTTTTAAAAATTACTTTATAATTTAGATAGAAGATTATTAAAATTTATTTTTAAGAAACAGAGTCTGTCTCTGTTGCCCAAGCTTGAGTGCAGTGGCACAATCACAGCTCATTGTAGCCTCAAACTCCTGGGCTCAACGGATCCACCTGCTTTAGCCTCCTAAGTAGATAGGACCACAGGCATGAGCCACTGCTCCCTGGTAGATTACTTTTAAACTATTTTTTTTTTTTTCCAAAAATGCAACTTAAAGTACAGGATGAATATTTAACCAGTACATTTAATTTCTTGTCACTGCTTTATTATATGCTGTTTTTGTATTGTTTACAAAGTCTTAGCATCATATGTATATTTTCAAATATGTTCTAAAATGACCTCATCGTTTATTTCTCTAGTTGTTAAAGAAGGTATAGAGGTTTTATTATTTTTTTAAATAGGATGTAGGTTGGATTAGCTCTATGAATTATTATTTTGCCTTTAAAACAGGTTATAGATAAGAGAGGGAAAGGTAATTTGGTGACACTACTGGGCAGGAGTCTTAATTATTTAAAGAGGGTGTAAACGAAGGAATGTACAAAAGTAAAAATAGGCAGGGAAGAAAAGACCTGATGGAAGTAACATATCTTTGTCATATGTTTGATTTTAGGAAATTGAGTGTCTAGGATTATAGTGGACAGTCCAATTATATGGGTTACAACAGGTATATATGTATTAGACCTGGCCATTACTTACTGTGTAATGTTGAGTACATGATTTGAACCACTCTCAGTCTTAGCTTCTTTAAAACAGAAGTAGTTTGTAATGTTTGAATTAGTAAGAATAAAGGACACAGTGTCAGATGTTGTTCTAAATAAATGATAAGAAGGAAGCATTATTAGGGCATTAAGTGAGAAGTTAAATAAATGGGAGGGGAAAAAGGCAACACCTTGCTCTTTTTCTCTTTTGGACCTTTTTGGTGACAGACAAAAATAATGTGTATAGTATATTTAATTATCTGAAAATACAGAGTTGAGCATCCCTAATCTGAAGTTTAAAATGCCCCTACGTCCAAAATATTTTGAGTGCCATTATGGTCTGAGAGCAGACATTGTGTATGATTGCTGTTTTAAATTTGTTGAGATGTATTTTATTGCCCAAAATTTGCTCTGTCTTGGTGAATGTTTCATGTAAACTTGAGAAGAATGTGTATTCTGTGGTTGTTGTCTTACGTAGTCTGTAGACGTGCATTATATATCCAGTTGATTGATGGTGCTGTTAAGTTCAACTGTGTCCTTACTCATTTCCTGCTGGCTTCATCTGCCCATTTTTGATAGAGGAGTACGGAAGTCTTCAACTATAATAGTGGATTCGGATACTTCTCCTTGCAGTTCTGTCAGTTTTGCCTTACATTTTTATGCACAGTTGTTAGATCCATACAGATTAAGGATTATAATGTCTTCTTGGAGAATTGACCCCTTTATCATGATGTAAAGCCACCCTATCCCTGGTAACTTTACTTGCCATGAAATTCGCTTTATCTGAAATTAATAACTAGTCTCACTTCATTTTTGTGTTAGCTGATATATTTTTTTCCATCCATTTGCTTTTAATCTATGTGTGTTTGTATATTTAAAGTGGATCTCTTGTAGACAACATATACTTAGGTCTTGGTTTTTAATCCACTCTGACAATCTTTTAATTGGTACATTTAGACCATTGACGTTCAGAGTGATTACTGATAGCATTGGATTAATGTCTACCATATTTGCTACTATTTTCTGTTGCCCTTGTTCTTTGTTCTATTTTTTTTTTGTCTTCTACTCTTCTTCTGCCTTTTGCAGTTTTAATTCAAAATATCATATGACTGTCCTTTTTTAGCATGTCAGTTTTACTTCTTTTTTTTGTTGTCGTTGTTCTTTTCAAAAGAGACAAGGTGTCACTTAGTTGCTTAGGCTGGAGTGCAGTGGCATGTCATAGCTCACTGTAACCTCAAACTTCTGGGCTCACGTGATGCTCCTGCCTCAGCCTCCTGAGTAGCTAGGACTACCAAGTGTGTGCCACCAACCCTCAAGCAATGTTTTTTATTTTTTATAGAGAGCAGGTCTTACCATGTTGCCCAAGCTGTCAAACTCCTGGCCTCAAGCAGTCCTCCTGCCTTGGCTTCCCAAAGTATTGGGATTATAGGCATGAGCCACTGTGCCCAGCTGGGTGTGTTTATTTTTTTAAATGGTTGCTCTGGCATTCGCAGTGTACGTTTCCAGCAAATCCAAGTCCACTTTCAGATAACACTGTACCACTTTATGGATGGTGAGATTACTTTATAATGACAAAATAACCCTAATTCTATCCCTTGTATCATTGCCGGCATTATCTCACTTACAAATAAATATAGACACACAAGCATACGTATTTTGAATAAACGGTCATCAGATCAATTAATAAGAAAAATAAAAGTTTTAATTTTACTTTCATTTATTCTTTCTCTCATTTCTTCTTCCTTTCTTTATGTAGATATGAATTCCAGACTAGCATAATTTTTCTTCTCTCTAAAAAATTTCTTTTAACATTTCTCACAAGGTAGGTCTGTGGCAACAAATTCCCACCCACCTCAGCCTCCCAAAACATTAGGACTACAGGCATGAACCACCTTGCCCAGCCTTAATTTTTGTTTGTTGAGAAAGTTTTTATTTCTCTTTGGTTTTCGAAGGATAATTTTGCAGGGTTCAGGATTCTAAGTTGGTGGGGTTTTTTCTTCTTAATAAGATATTTTGTCACTGTCTTCTTGCTTGCCTAGTTTCTGAAACACAGTCAGATGTAATTCTTATACTTGCTTCCCTGTAGGTAAGATGATTTTTTTTCCTCTGGCTTTTTAAACGACTTTGTGTTTATCTTTGATTTTTTTGTAGTTTGAAAATGATATGCCTACATACAGTTTTTCTGGCATTTATTCTGATCAGTGTTCTCTGAGCTGCTTGGATCTGTGGTTTGGTTTCTGGCATTAATTTGGGAAAGTTTTCAATCATTATTTCAAATATTTCTTCTGTTCCCTTCTTCTCTTTCTGTTATTACCCTTATGCATATTTATGCATATTTACATCTTTTGTAGTTGTCCCCACAGTTTTTGCATATTCTGTTCTGTTGTTTCAGTTTTTTTCTAGTCTTTTTAGTCTGCTTTTTAGTTTTGGAAGCTTTTATTGAGATATCCTCAAGTTCAGAGATTCTTTCCTCAGCCATGTCCAGTCTACTAATAAGCCCACCAACGACATTATTTTTGTTACAGTTTTTAAAAAAATCTCTAGTGTTTCTTTTTGGTTATTTCTTTGAATTTCTATCTCTTTGCTTATATTCATTGCCCATCTATTCTTGCATACTATCTACTTTATCCATTAGAGTTCTTAGGATATTAATCATAGGGTGTTTTTTTTGTTTGTTTGTTTCTTTGTTTGTTTGAGACAGGGTTTTGCTTTGTCTCCCAGACTGGAGTGCAGAGATACAATCATAGCTAACTGCAACTTCCGCCTCCTGGGCTCAAGCAGCCCTCCCACCTCAGCTCTCCCCAGTAGCTGGGACCACAGGCATGTGTCAACATGCCTGGCTAATTTTTCGTATTTTTTTGTAGATACGGGGTTTTGTCACGTTGCCCAGGCTGGTCTCGAACTTCTGGGCTGGAGACCTGCCTACCTCTGCCTCCCAAAGTGCTGGGATTACAGGCATGAGCCACCCAGAGCCAAGGTCTCAGTCTTTTAGAGAGCTTGTGTATAGATTTTGAACTATATCCTGTTTCTCAGCACCTCACCCCCAGGATGGCTTGAATGACCTATAGTTGGGTATTTTCCTTACCTGATGTAAATAAGGCTCTGCTAAAACCCCAGCAGGTTAGGCTCAGGTTAAATCATTTCTCCGTAGGGCAGACCTTGTTAAGAAGAATGGAACATTCCACTGGGCACGGTGGCTCATGCCTGTAATCCCAGCACTTTGGGAGGCTGAGGCTGGCGTATCACAAGGTCAAGAGATAGAGACCATCCTGGCCAACATGGTGAAACCCCATCTCTAATAAAAATACAAAAAAGTAGCCGGGCGTGGTGGCGCGTGCCTGTAGTCCCAGCTACTCGGGAGGCTGAAGCAGCTTGAACCCGGGAGACGGAGGTTGCAGTGAGCCAAGACCGCGCCACTGCACTCCAGCCTGGTGACAGAGCAAGACTCCGTCTCAAAAATAAAAATTAAAAATTAAAAAAAGAATGGAATATTCTGGTGTGTTGCAAAATGGCTCCTCTTTCTCCTGCTGCTGGAAGCATGAGGGGATTTTTCTCTTGATATTTACTGTGAGAACCTGGTAGAGCTCCTGGAGGTAAAACAGAAATGTGGGGGCCCCCTCTGATTGGGTACACTTGGAGTTTTTGTTTGTTTGTTTGTTTGTTTGTTTAGAGCGGTCTCGCTGTTGTCCAGGCTAGAATGCAGCGGCACAACCTTGGCACACTGCAGCCTCAACCCCTGGCCTCATGTGATCCTCCCACCTCAGCCTCCCTGGTAGCTGGGACTACAGATGTAGCCACCACACCTAGCTATTTTTAAATTTTTTGTAGAGGTGGGGTCTCACTGTGCTTGCCTAGGCTGGTCTCGAAACCCTGGGCTCAAGAGGTCCTCTCGCTTCCACCTCCCAAAGTACTTGGATTGCAAGTATGAGCCATTGCACCCAGCCTCCCCTGGAGATTTTAACCCTCATAGTCGTTCCCACTGTGCCTCTAGCAATTCATCAATTACAGTTCAGGTTTCTTTTTTTTTTTTTTTTTTTTTTGGAGGCAGAGTCTCGCTCTGCCGGTGCCCAGGCTGGAGTGCAGTGGCGCGATCTCTGCTCACTGCAAGCTCTGCCGCCCAGGTTCACGCCATTCTCCTGCCTCAGCCTCCCGAGTAGCTGGGACTACAGGCGCCTGCCACCACGCCCGGCTAA
>NW_012102965.1:1414696-1466613 GCF_000951045.1 Mandrillus leucophaeus | reverse complement strand
TCACGCCATTCTCCTGCCTCAGCCTCCCGAGTAGCTGGGACTACAGGCGCCTGCCACCACGCCCGGCTAATTTTTTTGTATTTTTTAGTAGAGATGAGGTTTCACCGTGTTAGCCAGGATGGTCTCGATCTCCTGACCTCGTGATCCACCCACCTCAGCCTCCCAAAGTGCTGGAATTACAGGCTTGAGCCACCGCGCCCGGCCAGGTTTCTTATGGAGGTTTGCTGTGTGAGTGTTTCTGCTCTGATTACTTGTGATTCTCTGTATTCACCTTCTGTCTCTCCAGTTTGGGGGCAGCTGTTTGACCTGTGACTTCTCTTAAGGATCTGAGAAAAGTTGTTGATTTTTCAGTTTGTTTAGCTTTTTACTTATTCTTAAGATTGAGTGACAGATTTTTTTTTACATCTTTTTTTATTGTGATAAAATGTATTAATACAAAACATTTATCATTTAAGTGTACAGTTATGTGGCATTAGGTATATTCACACTGTGCAATTAGGAATCTTAAAAGGGAAAAGTCACATACTGTTAAAAGGGTCATACAAGGCTTTATAGAAAGGATTTTTAAGATGAGCTTCTATATATCAATTAAAAGAACATTTCAGTAGAAACATGAGAATATGGTATGATAATTACCAGAAGAAAAATGCAATTAAGTGCTGAACACAGGAAAAAAATCATCAACCTCGCCAATAATCAGAAAAATTGAAGTTAATCATTGTTAACTGTTGGAGGAGTAGCTACCAAATATGATGAAAACTCAAAAATTGATGATAATTCAGAAATTGAGAGTAGCGACTGGGTGTGGTGGTTCATACCTGTAATTCTAGCAGTTTGGGAGGCTGAGGCAGGCAGATCACCTGAGCTCAGGAGTTTGAGACCAGCCTGGCCAACATGACAAAAGCCCATCTCTACTAAAAATATAATAATTAGCTGGGCCTGGTGGTGGGCGCCTGTAATCCCAGCTACTCAGGAGGCTGAGGCAGGAGAATCACTTGAACCTATGAGGTAGAGGTTGCAGTCAGCCGAGATCATGTCACTGCACTCCAGCCTGGGCAACAGCAAGACTCCCATTTCAAAAAAAAAGAAAGAAAGAAATTGAGAATAGCAAATATTGGTAAGGATATAGAAAACTAGTGTTTCTAGGTCCATTAAGGGGAGGGTAAGCTGGTGAAGCCTATTTTGGAAGGCAGTTTGGCCACTTCTAGTAGAATTGATAAATGTATGTACTCTTTGACCCAGCATGTCAAGTTTAGGGATCTTTCCGTAAAAATACTTGCATATGTGCATAAAATAGTATGTCCAAGTATGCAACAATTTTTGTGAAACAACCTAAAATAGCTATTAGTAAGGAGACGTTACATAACTGATTACCTAAAAGGAAATAGATGTGGAGGGGAGAAAGTTTTGCTTTTTCATTTTATACCTGTATGCAGAAAAGAGTGACATAGCAGGCCTAAGACTACTATCCTTAGAAAGGCCTGCTTATGATGTTATCCCTTGGCTGGTGTCTGGGAACTTAGACTTTTGGGAGAATTTCCATTATCCCCTGATAAGAGTGGTTCACTGTGCCCAAATTGTACAAACAATGTGGTTTATGGGCTGGGCCCAGTGGCTCAATCGTGTTGTCTCAGCCCTTTGGGAGGCTGAGGCAGGAGGATTCCTTGAGGCCAGCCTGGGCCACATAGTAAGACCTCCTCTCTACAAAATGTGTTTTAAAATTAGCCAGATGTCGTGGTGTGCACCTGTGTAGTCTTAGCTACTTGGGAAGCTGAGGCGGGAAGATAACTTGAGTCCATTAGTTTGAAGTTGCAGTGAGCCATGATCATGCCACTGCACTCCAGCATGGGTGGCAGAACAAGACTCTGTCTCTGAAAAACAAAAACAAAAGATAATATGGTTTATGTTGAACATATATTTTTTTTCTGGGAGTCTGGAATTTTAGTATATTGTTAGGCAGAGTGCCTGTGTAACCAACCTCCAATAAAAGCCATAGGCACTTTATTTCTAATGCACTTCCCTTGTGGACAACATTTCACACGTGTTGTCACAACTTATTTCTGCAGGAATTAAGAGGGTCCTGTGTAATTTCATTAGAAGAGGATTTTTGAAAGCATGTGCCTAGTTTCTTCTGGACTTTGCCTCTTGTGCCTTTCTCTTTGCTGCTTTCACTTTGTATCCTTCAGCTGTAATAAATGATAGCTCTGAGTATGGTGATATGTTGGATCACTTGATATGTTGAGTTTTTTTACATGTGTGTATTATCTGACCCCTTTATTGTGCCCATTTTCCCTTGATGGTGAAAGATTGACAGCTTTCCTTGGTAACATTGTAGGTGATATAATGAAGAAGTGAATCCAAAAGTAAGTGTCTTTAGGTATGTTATTTAGGACGAGGAGATACTACTTTAGGTAAATTATTTTAAATTACACTTCAGTTTTTCATTACCTTCATGTCAATAGGATGGTAAACAACAGATGTTAAATTTCAAATAGGATTTCAAGTTTATGCTCTCTAATTTTATAAATTATATTACATAAACTTAATGAACTGAATGTGAAAATAGGGTGCCAATTCACTGTGTGATATTCTGAATGGGTTATCAATGCCTATTATGTCTAGCAGACTTGCCCTGCTTTATTGAATGTGTATTTGGAAGACACTAGGCTCTGTGGAGGAAGAAAAAGAAATAGATTATTGTCTGTGAGGCAGTGAATTATAATCTTGGGTGGTGGCAGCATTGGTAGTGATGGGATAAAACGTGTAAACATGATAGATATAAAAGGCAGGAATGATAAGTACTATATGACTAGGACATGTTTTTGGAATATATGCCTCATTATAGCAAGGATTTTGTCCTGTTCACCTCTGTATCACTAGCACCTAAAACAGTCCCTGGGCATAGGATAGGTTAGGTGAAGTTAATGTGAAGCCAGCCGTCATCATAAAAGTGATAATTGAGTCTGAAGAGGAAGCTCTTTTTGTTATAAATATCTGAATCCAGTGTGTCAGCAAACTTAAAAATATTTTTTGGGAATATCATAACAGTTAATTCATGAATAGGTCAGAGCTGTCCAATGTTATATGAATATTGTGTGACCTGGTAATCTAAGATACTTTAACGGCGCTTGCCTGCAGCTAGCTGTTCTTTTTGATACTGGATAGAACCTTTAATTCTGTACAAACAACTATAGAGGGTTTCTTTCCATTTAAAATTTTTTTTTAAATTGTGGTAAAATACGTGTAACATAAAACCTATCATCTAAGCCATTTTTTAAGTGTACAGTTAAATAGTGTTGAGTACATTCACATTGTTGTATAACCAATCTCTAGAACTCTTCTCATCTTGGAAAGCTAAAACTCTGTTCCCATTAAACCACCCTCTTTATTCCAAATTCATTCTCCTCCTTCTTCCAACCCCTAGCACCATTCTATTACACTTTCTGTCTGTATGGATTTGACAATTCTAGGTGCCTCATATAATTAGGATTATAAAATACTGTCTTTTTGTGACCGGTGTATTTCAGTTAGCATAATGTCCCCAAGGTTCATCCATGTTGTAGTATGCATCAAAATCTTCCTTTTTTAAAGGGTTGAATAATACTGCATTGTATGTATATACTACATTTTGTTTATCCATTTGTCCATTGCATGACACTTAGAGTTGCTTCCACCTTTTGGCTATTGTGAATGCTGCTGCTATGAACATGGTTGTACAAATATCTGTTCGAGACCATGCTTTCCGTTCTTTGGGGTATATACTCAAAAGTGGAATGGCTGAATCATATGACAATTCTACTTTTACTTTTTGAGGAACCACCATACTGTTTCCTATAGTAACTGCACCATTTTACATTTCGCAGCAGAGCACAAGGGTTCCAGTTTCTCCATATCCTTGCCAATACCTGTTATTCTGCTTTTTCTTTTTTCTTTTTTCTAAATAGAGATGAAGTTTTGCTGTGTTGTCCAGACTAGTCTTGAACTCAAGTGGCACAAATGATCCTCCTGCCTTGGCCTCCCAAAGTGCTTGGGTTATAGGTGTGAGCCACTGTGCCCAGCCTACTTTGGTTTTTTGATAGTAGCCATCACAATGATTCGACTGGATTGCTAAGTCATATAGGAATGTAAAATTGTGTCTGTTGAATCATCTATATGAAATACTTCATAGGAACTGAAGCTATTAAGATTTTGATGCGTGTTGGAGATTATTGGTGACTTGCTAAAAGTAATTTTAGTAGGGTAATAAAGGAAAAAAATGAAATTTTCAGAGGGTTCAGGAGTTAGTGGTTCACCAGGAAGTGTAGTTTCTCTTTAGAAAGTTTGGTCAGCTGACCACAGCATTGTGGCAGTCTGGCCTTGCAAAAAATAACTTTTTTCCATATACTGGTAAATAAGTATTGAGCTCTCTTAAACTACACGTAAGTGACTCTTTTCCTGTACTATATTTGTTTTTGCAGAGAGAAGTGTGAATTCTGAACCTCTGCTACTAATTTGGGAGTCTTTGTTTTATTTTTGTAATTGGAGGTAAAAAGAATTGATGTAATTGTGGCTTAATATGTTAACACTGGAACTTAATATTCTCAATTTTACTGTATTTTCATTTTATTTATTTATTTATTTATTTATTTATTGAGACAGAGTCTCACTCTGTTGCCCAGGCTGGAGTGCAGTGGTGCAATCCCGGCTCACTGCAACCTCTGCCTCCCGGGTTCAAGCGATTCTCCTGCCTCAGCCTCCTGAGTAGCTGGGATTACAGGTGCACGTCACCACACCCAGCTAATTTTGTTTTTAGTAGAGACGGGGTTTCACCACCTTGGCCAAGCTGGTCTCAAACTCCTGACCTCAGGTGATCAGCCCACCTCGGCCCCAAAGTGCTGGGATTACAGGCGTGAGCCACTGCACCCGTCCTACTGTATGTTTTTATTATGTATTATGAGATAATGAGATTAGTGATGGATTCCTTTGTAATACTTTGGGTGTCTGGGTTTGGCAGAGTATGTCCCTATGAAGACTAAGTGGGACTATAGTGATTGTGTTTTCTTAAATCAGAGTCAGGATGCATAACCAGATGAAGGAAGACATAGTCGGGAGTCATACTTTTAATATCTAGATTTTGGAGTTTTAGGCTAATTTACTGTAGGGACAAAGTATTTGAAATTGGGATTGGCGGAACATCAGTGGAACCAGCAATTGCTAAGGTAAATATATAGAGGGACATTAGATAACAGATGATGAGGAAATGGGTAAAAGAAAGTGAGGACCTTGTGAGTTAAAACAAAAATAATCAAACCTGGAACACTTTCCATTTATTGTATTGGATATCTTCATTTCAATAAAATTAATGTATATGACAAAATTTTAATTTTACTATCCTCCTAGTTCAAGTGGGATTCTACTTTTGTTTCCATAAAAATATGCTTTCAGGATAGGGAAAGGGTAAACTTGCATTATAAGTTTGTATTTTCTCACCAAGGGACAGGAGAGAAGAAAAAAAATCATTTGCTTATTGTCTAGGCTATGCAAAATAAAAAGAACAGCCTTGTTTTTTTATTACATTTTTTTCATTTAGTGTATGATTTGCCATATTTATTATTTTAAAACATAAAGTCTGTAATACAAGGTTTTATTTAAAAACATTCTCAAAATTAAGGACTGTTGCTACACACATTCAGGGAAGATTATCTAGCTATATTGGAGAGATCTCCTTTGCTAGTAGTTGATGGAACCTAGGAATTGAACCCCAGCTTCTCTGACTTAAAGCTGCCTTATTGTGAAGTAGAAATGAAGTGTAAGCAATATATTCTTAAGTATACTGGTCAATTTTGATTTACATAGAAGACCTAAACAGTTTATTTACTCTCTACTATTTGTTATGGGGTTATGCTGATAGTAGCTAGTACTAATAGAAGAAGATATGGTCTAAATCAGGGAATTCATGTTCTATCAGGGATGGCATATGTGCATATCTAAATAATTGCTGTACACTGGGATATGTTCTAGATAAGAGGTGTATATAAAGTAGCTAGAGATGAGGTATATATAAAGTAGATAGAGAGATGGTGGGCCTAAATGCCAGTACTACTATCAGGAAAAATTTCATGAAGATGATTTCTGTATTGGGCTAGTAGAAAGCAGGGAGTTTGCTTGGCAGACAAGTGGGGAATAAGTAAAGCATAGATTTTGACATGAGCAAAGCACAGAATCATTTTATTACCCCAAGACTCATAAGACTGGCCCTGTTTACTTCAAAGTTACTTTCTTTATTATCAATCCTGAGTTAGCTTCAAATGAGGAGGCATAGCCACGCATTTCTGAAAAAAAAAATGGGAGAGAATTAGTCTGTTATACAGCAGTGGGTGAACAGTGAGCAAAGATAGGAAGATGAATTTTGATAGGCAGAGTTGCATATTTTGCAACTAAAGGTAGACATTGCAGTTGTGTAGTTGAAAGACCCTTTGGTTATTTTAGCTGCTTATAACCATTATTGTTAGTGATGTGTGTTTTTTCTTTTTTTTGAGGTAGAGCTCTGTTGCCCATGCTGGAGTGCCATGGTGCGATCTCGACTCACTGCAACCTCAGCCTCCTGAGTAGCTGGGACTATGGGCACACGCCACCAGGCTCGGCTAATTTTTGTATTTTTTAGTAGAGATTGGGTTTCACCATGTTGGCCAGGCTGGTCTTGAGCTCCTGACTTCAAGTGATCTGCCCACCTCGGCCTCCTAAAGTGCTGGGATTACAGGCGTGAGCCACTGTGCCTGGCCCATGTGCATATTTTTATATAAGTGTGTTTGTAAAGTTAGAGAGAGAACAGTGATAATACAGTGTTACTTTGAGACAGTGTAGTGTTACTTTGGCTGAAGTTATACTCTGATTTTACTGTATGCTGCTATTAATTTGTATTTGGGGTTTTAAGAAATTTTGGTTGGGTTATCATGCACCTTGTAGGGTAAAATTAACACTATTAAGATGGTGTGGTTTTTCTGACTGAGGACAGTTAAAATTTTTAAATATAAAGCCAGATGAATTTATTTATTTAACAGTGGTTATTGAATGCGAACTATGTCCCAAACCTGCCACCTTTTAAAATTCAGATGAATTCTCCAGTAACTGCCTCAGAAATTTTCTGGAGCAATTAGGTAAAAGGAGTATGATTTTATGGGTTAGGTAGCCTTAATGTTTTGCCACAACATAACTCTTAAGCTTAAAGTAATTTCCGTTTTTATTTACTATACAAGGTATAGTTTTAATATTTCTATATTCTTATGTGCGTATTTACTAAAAGTTGTGTCTTATGAAACTCATACTGTGTTTTGTTGTTGTTGTTGTTTTGTTTTTGAGATGAAGTCTCATTCTGTCACCAGGCTGGAGTGCAGTGGCGTTATCTCGGCCCACTGCAACCTCAGCCTCCCGAGTAGCTTGGATTACAGGAACATGCCACCATGCCCAGCTAATTTTTGTATTTTTAGTAGAGATGGGGTTTCACCATGTTGGCCAGGATGGTCTCGAACTCCTGATCTCGTGATCTACC
Source organism: Mandrillus leucophaeus (assembly GCF_000951045.1). Taxonomy (NCBI): domain Eukaryota; kingdom Metazoa; phylum Chordata; class Mammalia; order Primates; family Cercopithecidae; genus Mandrillus; species Mandrillus leucophaeus. Next base: position 1,459,085 of record NW_012102965.1, on the reverse strand, counting down.
AGCCTTGGCCTCCCAAAGTTCTTGGATTACAGGCATGAGCCACCGCACCCAGCTGAAACTCTACTGTGTTTGGGGCAGTGGTGTGTGGTCTAATAACAGAGCATGAGAGATCTTCAACTTTGATATTTAATTTCTGTATATCACATCTTACTCCAAAAGGAATTTTAGTTAGCTTAATTTCCATTTTAGTGCTGTTTGTTTTTGTGTTATTTTATTGTTTTCTTAATTGTCCTGATTTAAAATCCAGCCAACAAATTAATTTAACACTTGTCTGTCTAAATGTATTTTCACTTCAAAGACTGTTCAGTGAATATGAAGAGAATTAGCTATATTTTGCTAACAAGATTTGCTGATGGGGAGAAGAGCAAGATAAAAGAACAAATCAAGGATGAATGTTAGATTTTTGGCTTGAACTACTGTTGAGTGGTGGTGCTATTTGAGCATGTTTGTGATACCCATTGCACATCCAGTGGACAGGCCAATAGACAGCTCTTTGACTCTGGAGAGATTTAACAAACTTCAAACATTCTCAGGAGCTTAGATGAACAATGAATTCTTCCACCCTTTTAAGAACTTGAATCTTGACACACAAATGGATATCTTAAAGTCACATTGCATGTGATATTGGAGGCTTTTGAGAATCCATTTATCGATTTAGGATTAGGGGAATACAAATTCAGTGTTTTAAGAAATAAAATAAAAGCTGTTTAAAGCAAAGTGAATATTAAACTTGAATTTTGTTTGCATCAACAATTCTAAATATTAAAAATGTTTCTCTGACGTGTCTGAGAAGGCTCAATAAATAATTCTTCAATTTGTAATGAGAGTTTTGCTTTGCATTAGCTATTGGTCTATAAAGTCCAATAAGGTAGTCTAATCTCTGCCTTCAGTTTTATAGATTAGTGGACAAGACGGACAAGTACTGAAATACTTACGAAATACTTTTAAATGACAATAGAACAATGTAGTATGGACTCATTGCAGAGGGCTGAGGAGCAGTAAAGGAGGGAAGGTTCAAGAAAGCCTTCATAAAGGAAGTAACACTTTAACCAGAGCCCTGCTCACCAGTAAGAGCAAAAATTGTGCAACCTTGATGTTTAAGAAGTGGAGGGTTACTGCTAGTAGTAGTGGTGGTGAGTAATTCTATATGACTGAAGCATCAAACTCTAATAAGAGCATTATAAAAACAGGCTAGAAAATTGGACAGGCAGCATTCAACATATCTTAAAATTAAACATTTGGTAGTTTATGTTCGAGGTGATAGACACATAGGAGAGTTTTTAAATGTGGGACTAAAATGGTCAGACTTGACTTGTTAGAACAGTAATAAAGGAATGCAGTTATTTTTGGAATTCATTTATGTGACTTTTTAAAGACCTCTGGGGTAGGCTGGCACAGTGGCTTGTGGCTGTAATCCAGCACTTTGGAAGGCTAAAGTGGGCAGATTGCTTTGGTCCAGGAGTTCGAGACCAGGCTGGACAACATGGCGAAACCCTGTCTCTACAAAAAATACGAACAATTAACCAGGCATGGTGGTGCATGCCTGTAGTTCCAGCTACTCGCTGAGGGACACTGAGGTGGAACAATCACCCGAGCCCAGGAGTTTAAGGCTGCAGTGAGCTGTGATTGCACCACTGCATTCCAGCCTGGGCAACAGAGTGAGACCCTATCTCAATAAAGATCTTTAGGGTAGACTTAATTGCAAATGTCTTTCTTAAAGGATTTGTTTGCTTAGCTTTTTTTTAAAAAAAGTCACACATGATAAAGGGTGTGGTGGGTACTTATAACTTAATACAGATATCATTTAGCTATATTTTTGCCCAGTTAATACAGTAAATGATTAAAAATTATTTCTTGCTTTAGGATTATATGAAATAATTATATTACATAATAAATTAATTATTAGTGTTTAGTGCTATTCTCATACAGTCTATGAATAAGGTTTCTTAGTATATTATATCATGTTTCTCAATAATACCTAATTTTTTTCTGTTTCTTTCCTAGTAATGGCTTCGTCAGAGACAATATAATAGTGGTCAGGAAGTTAAAATGAAATTACATGTGTAGATACTTTCTGTTTCATAGAGTTTAAATGAACTTTGGTGCTACTTCTATTCAAGAACTATTTAGACATTAATGTTGATGTGTTTAAAAAAAAAAAAAAAAAAGGCCGGGCGCGGTGCCTCGCGCCTGTAATCCCAGCACTTTGGAAGGCTGAGGCGGGCGGGCGCTTTTAGTCCCAGCTTCTGGGGAGTCTGAGGTAGGAGAATGGCGTGAACCTGGGAGGAGGCAGAGCTTGCAGTGAGCGGAGATCGCGCCGCGGCACTCCAGCCTGGGCGACAGAGCGAGACTCTGTCTAAAAAAAAAAAACAAACAAACAAAAAAAAAAAACTGCTCTAGGTCAAATCAGATCTTAATCTGGCAGTAATTTTGTACCTGCAGAGTTTATAGTTTAACAGGGTAAATAAGAAGTATTCTCTTTATGTATTTATCATAAAAGTAAGAAATGTAAGTGTTCTAAGAGTACATATTAAGGTAAAAGAATTCAGAGGGGAAGATTATGTCTGGATGAAGGGCATCAGAAACTCTGTAGGAGCTAGGGTTTAAAATTAAAAGATAAGTAAGATTTGGAGGTGTGCAAGTGGGGAGACCACCAAGAGGCAAAGAGAAAGCATACACAAAGACACAGAAAGATGATTATCATGGGATTTTTTTTTTAAGTAGAATCTTAGCAACTTTTAAAAAGGCAAATTATCAGGCAATTACCACGTCAGACTACTGAATCAGAAACTTTAGGGGTGAGGCCTAGCAATGTGGTCCTCCGGGTGATTCTGAAGCACACACAAATTTGACAAACTGCTTTGCAATTTCAGGCAGATAAATTGACTGGAATATGCAACTCTTTCTGATCTTTGATCTAGGAAAGGTTTTAAAGAAATAAATCTGAAGTAACAACATTTAAATAGTTCCAGTAATTAGTTCAATAATAACAGTTGACATTTATTGAGTCATTTTATGTACCAGACCTTTTGCTGAGTGAAGGTTATTATCTCTGTTTTATAGATGAGATACAGAGAAGTTAAATATGTTAATTGTCACAGAGCTAAGAAAATACCAGATCCAGAATTTTAATTTATGTAGCTTACTATAAAGCTGACATTTTTTGGTGGGAAATAAGTTCCAACTTGAAGATACCTTTTTAAAGTGCAAAACAAAGTTTTTACTTGTTTTACGGACCACTTTTGTATCTCTGATGGGCATGAAAATTGCAAAGAATACTACTTTTGTAGATTTTTGTTTTAATAGAGCATTCTCCATTTTAAACTTTAATATAGAAAGCATTTTAAGAAATGGTGTGCTAGGCTTTAAGAAAACTGGACAAATGAAAATCCAAACTTAGATAAGTTTTTGGACACAGAAGTTCTCAAGGTTCATTGTCTGAGAAATGTAAAGTCATTTCACATAAAAGCTTTGTTTTGCACATTTCTCAAAAACATAATTTGTCATGTAAAAGAAGAAAAGTTTGGAGTGGGCCGGGCGTGGTGGCTCACACTTGTATTCCCCAGCACTTTGGGATGTTGAGGCAGGAGGATTGCTGGAGCCCAGGAGTTTGAGACCAGCCTCCACAACATACATGGGGAGACCCCACCCTACAAAAAAAAAAAAAATAATTAGCTGGGCGTGGTGACATGAGCTGTGGTTCCAGCTACTTTGGAGGCTGAGGCAGGAGGATCATTTGAACATGGGAGTTTGAAGCTGTGGTGAGCCATGATCATGCCACTGCATTTCAGTTTAGACAACAGAGTGAGACCCCGTCTGTGAATGAGTGAATGAATGAATGAAAAGCTTAGAGTGATTGTACCAGGCATTCCTGAGATACGTTCACATTTTATAATTAAACTCAACCACTCTTTGTACTTATATTTTTTCTCACCGACATTGACCTAAGATATATTCCTTTTCCCTCTGTGTTTCTGCAACTATTTAAGTTGATATCCTTCTCTAAGTCAGATTCAAATATGATATTTTGAAATGCACTGATACTATAAATATCTAAAAATACATCTTTTCAGATACTTAATCTTTGAGCAGAGAAAATACAAAAGTTTTAATTAAATATGCAAGATGTGTATATAAGTAACCATGAGGATCTTTGTTAATATGGAGTAACGACATCATAAACAATCTTTTCTACTTTCCTTTTTTATTTACGTTCAATTTTTTGAACAGGCAATACAGTCATACAGTCCAAAAGCTATGAAAAGACATATAGTAATGTCCTATTCCCATCTGTTTCCCTTAGGTACCCATTTCTCTTCCTCATAGACACATCCTTTGTTAATAGTTTTTCTTCCAGAGATGATACATGCATATGTACAAGCAAATACAAATATGTTTTTATTTCTTTTTAACACCAATAGTAGTATTATTACATATATAAATACTACACTGTATATATAATGTAATGTACACTATTATGTTTCCTGCTTTTTACATTTATACTCAATATGTATTTTTCAGATATTGTCATCTCACTATATATTATAAAAAGCTAACTCATTTGTTTTTCAGCTCTCTCATATTTGATGGTATGAATAAAACATTTAGCCAGTCTTTTATTAAGAGGTTTCTTTGATCGTTTGTAGATTTTTTGCTATTACTAACAGTGCTGCAGTGGTTGGGCGCGTGGCTCACACCTGTAATCTCAGCACTTTGGAAGACTGAGGCGGGTGGATCACCTAAGGTCAGGAGTTCAAGACCAGCCTGGACAACATAGTGAAACCCTGTCTCTACTAAAAATACAAAAATTAGCTGGGCCTGATGGCACGCATCTGTAATTCCAGCTACATCGGGAGGCTGAGGCAGAAGAATCGCTTGAACCCGGGAAGCAGAGGTTGCAGTGAGCCGAGATCGCACCACTGCACTCCAGCCTGGGCAACAGAGCAAGATCCTGTCTCAAAACAAACAAACAAACAAAAAAAGTGCTGTGGCATGTAACTTTGAAGATAAATCATTTCATGTGTGTCCCATTTTTATCTGGAGGACAAAGTTGTAGAAGTACAGTTCTTGGATTGAGGGGTACATTTATAATTACCAAATTATCCTCCTTAGGGGTTGGTTGGGCTAATATGTTGTTTTCCACCAACATTGTATTGAAGTTCTGATTTCCCGTACTCTCATCAATAACCAATTTACGTGGTTTTTTTTGTTTCTTTTTTTTTAGTTTTTATAGAGACAGGGTCTTGCATTGTCAAGCAGGCTGGTCTTGAACTCCTGGCTTCAAGCATTCCTCCCACTTTGGCCTCCCAAAGTGCTAGGATTACAAGTGTGAGCCACCATGCTCAGCCCCCACTTACTTTTGAATACAGTTTTTCCTCTGACACACGTATATATTTGGAGAACTCTATTACCACAGGAAATCACAAGAAATAGCATCATAAATGTGGGGAATTTTACTTTGACATTGTGCCAGTGCAGAGTAAGATTCTAGTAAATCTTCATCATAAAGAAAAAAATGTATACCTGTTGTAGGTCTCTAGTATTGTAATGATAAAATTTAGTAGTTTTTCAAAGAAAAAGAAAAGGTTTATAGACAGTTTTAGTTCCTTAAATATCAGCATCACAAGTAGCAAAAATAAAGTAATGAGAAAGTTAAATTTTACCAGACTTATTTTTCATTTTATTTGTATTTAATAATTTGTTGAATGGTAAAACCAAAATGCTTTCAATATGTCTTGAGGCCTGAAAGAAAGTTCCTTTGAAATTAAATTTCAGCAATGTAGTTGTGTAGAATTTAAACAATTCACAATACTGACTTTCAGTGCTTCTGAAAGCAGGAAGTGTATTACTGACACACAGAAATATTCCAGCCCAAAGAACATCCCTACTGCCATATGTGGTAAGAATTTGTCACTAACCCACAAACTACTTCTGTAATGCAGTGAATAAGCAGAATTGGTCTTTGTTGGACATTTCCAATTCAATATGAAAGAACTTTGTTTTGCAATGTCTTGTACGTAATTATTAGCTTATGCCTTGGGAGAAAGCCTGGCACATCATGGGTGCGTGCTCATGGTTTATTGAGAGAAGAAATAAAGAAACCTGTACATAATTCTTTTAGGCATGATTTCAGAACTTGGTTATTGTGACCCTTAGTTAAAACACTGAAATTTCTCAAATATGTTCAAGACTGAGTTAAATATTCTGACTCAGTTTATTAATGATATCTTTAAATTATATTACTTTTATTCTGTTTTCTCTCTTTGCTGCTTATGTGAAATAAATATGAATCTTATGTTTCCACTTAGGCTATAAAAGAAATTATCCTTGGGGTTAATTATTAAGGGATGGGAAAATTAAGAGCTCAGAGACAGGAAAATGAGTTGTGAGGAATTGGGGTCACCAGATTTCATTAAAAATTTTAAAATATCACTGTTTCTCTAAACTTTAATTTTTATTTTTTGTATTTTAAGCGGTTAAGAAGATTGTCTACCAAATATAGAACAGAAAAGATATATCCCACAGCCACTGGAGAAAAAGAAGAAAATGTTAAAAAGAACAGATACAAGGACATACTGCCATGTAAGTTTCAAATGCTCTTGACAAAATACATAGAAATGCTAATTAGCCTTTTGTAACCTAACTAGTTTTATTCTTCCTGACTTTCACTGTTAAGGAAGTAGTAATTAACCTGTCTTTCAAAGTACACGAAAAAGATACAATTCTTAATTTTGCTTTTTGTTTTTCCTTCTGATCCTAATTTTTGTTTAATTTTTTTCCTTTAAGTATCTTAGTTGCTGTAATTCTAAATTACTTTTAAATACTGTAAATCCAAGTGAAAATATCTTTTGTGAACTCTCTGTTCAAAGACGTTATTTCATTAAAATAATAAAGACAACTGAATACATTTTATAAAATGCTAACAATATTGATTTTTCATATATCTATTCACAAGAACCCTAATTGATTAATTATGCATGAGAAAATGAAGCCTAGGATGACTCAAACATCTGTGTGTGTACTATTCTCAGCAATCTGAGTATGTGTCTCTAAGTATATGTCTTAGATTGATTGCATTACATTCTAATATTTTAATTAATTATTTATTTATTTATTTAGAGGTGGGGGTTCTCACTGTGTTCCCCAGGCTGGTCTCAAACTCCTGAGCTCATGTGATCCTCCCACCTCAGCCTCCCAAAGTGTTGCGATTACAGATGTGAGCCACTGCGCCCTGTCTGTATTCTTAAATAGCATAGTTTTCTGGCAAAATAACTTTAACTCTGAAAGTATACTTAAAGTGTGCCATCACTTTATCCAATAAAAGCTATACGTCACACTTGCTATCTTTTAAAGCTGCCAGTCGTCTTTCTTCTCAAGTAGTTTGAAATACCTACATTCCATTACGTCATTTCCTCAATTCTCATTCGGTCTTAAAGGTTTTTCTCTCTTAAAGTGTTCTTAAAGTTCTTGGTGACTTTTTTTTTTTTTTTTTTTTTTTTTTTGTGGCAGACTCTTGCCCTGTATCCTAGGCTGGAGTGCAGTGGTGGGATCTCGGCTCACTGCAACCTCCACCTCCCAGGTTCAAGCGATTCTTGTGCCTCAGCCTCCTGAGAGCTGGGACAGCTCTAATACAGGTGCCTGCCACCACACCTAGCTAATTTTTTGTATTTTAGCAGAGACAGGGTTTCCCCATGTTGCCCAGGGTCCAGTGGCTTTTTAATTGCCAGATTTGTTTATTCTAACAGGAAGGATATTGATTATTCAAGAATGTTGAACTATTTTGATGCCATTGATCAATCCCTATTTTTGAAATTTTCTTCTTCCATGATAACTCTTTTAAAACACCTCTTCCCTCTCATCTCTTTCCCTCTTTTCTCCACTAACTTCTTTGCCTCAATTTAATCCTTCATTCTTGTGTTGTTCTATATTATTATCAGCTGTGGGATGTGTGGATAGCCTGTGCTGGCAGAATTAACAAGTGGCAACATCGCATAATGGTAAAGCGTTCTGATTCTGGAAGTTGAAATCCTGACTCCACCACTTGCTAGCTATATGACCTTGGACTGATCCTCTCTGTGCCTTGGTTTTGCCATCCTTAAAATGGAGATTATAATAGTACTTTTTAGGATTATCTGCACAATAGACAGGTTAATATTAAATGCTTAAAAGTGTACTTAGTGGCCGGGCATGGTGGCTCATGCCTATAATCCCAGCACTTTGGGAGGCCGAGATGGCTGGATCACGAGGTCAGGAGTTCGAGACCAGCCTGACCAACATGGTAAAACCCCGTCTCTACTAAAAATACAAAAATTAGCCAGATGTGGTGGAGCGTGTCTGTAATTCCAGCTACTCAGGAGGCTGAGGCAGGAGAATTGCTTGAACCCAGGAGGCGGAGGTTGCTGTGAGTCGAGATTGCGCCGTTGCACTCCAGCCTGGGTGACAGAGTGAGACTCCATCTCAAAAAAAAAAAAAAAAAAGGGGGTACCTAGCACGTAGTAAGCAGTCATTAAGCTTTTGCAAAATATAGTCCACTTTTCTTACCCGTTGTCTTAGTCTGGCGGCTGCTGTTAGAGAAATACCATGAACAGGGTCGCTTATTAATAACAGACATTTGTATCTTAAAGTTCTAGAGACTGGGAAGTCTAAGATGAAGGCACCGGCAGATTTGCTGTCTGGTCACTCTGGTTCATACATGGTGCCTTCTCACTGCACCTCACACGGTGGAAGGGGCAAACAAGCTCCCTTGGGCCTCTTTGTTTAGTAAAGGCTGGTAATCCCATTCACAAGGTATGACCTAATCGTCTCCTAAAGGCCCTACCACTTAATACTATTGCATTGGAATTTATGTTTTAACTTATGAATTTGGGACGGACACAAATATTCAGACCATAGCACCAGTCTGCCTCAGAATAGGGGATGACATGGCTTTCTGGATACTTTGTATTAAGCAAGATAATCTTAAGGTGATCCCAGATTGCTCTGGAATTATTAACGCACACATTCAGTCCACTTTCTTTTTCTGTCATCTAGCTGTAGGTTTCTGTTTGCATATGCTGTTTCTTTTTTTGTTTTGTTTTTGTTTTTGAAACGGTGTCTTGCTATGTTGCCCAAGCTGGAGTGCAGTGGTGCAATCTCCGCTCACTACAACCTCTGCCTCACAGGTTCAAGCTATTTTCCTGCCTCAGCCTCCCGAGTAGCTGGGATTACAGGCACCCGCCACCACACCCGGATAATTTTTGTATTTTTAATAGAGGCAGGATTTCACCATGTTGGCCAGGCTGGTCTCCGACTCCTAACGTCAAGTCATCCGCCTCCCTCGGCATTTACTCATTTTACAAAAAACTCTGAGGGTGTACTGTATGCTGGGAATGCAACAAAAAACAGACTGGCAAAATCCCTGCCCTTGTGGAGCTTATATGTTTGTCAAGGTGGTGGACAATACAAATTAACATATGTGGTCTGACATGTGATGGTAATTAGTGTTATTGAGAATATAGTTGGAATGAGGGGTAGGGAGAAAGCAGAGAATAGAAGGAGAAGTTTACAGTTTGACTAGGGGTAGTGGGAAAGGTTAGTGGTGTACTGTTAAACTGGTCCTCTGAAAAATGAAAGTTCTGATTTGTATGGTTTGCTGATTTCTGTGATAAATGGATTATTTACCATAATCATCACAGCAAAACTCTGAGGTAAATACTGTTATGTGCCATTTTGCAAACAGGAAACTGAGACAAAGAGGTTAAAAAGCTTGTCTCACAGTTAAATAGTGTGGGGCAAGAATTTAAACCCAGGTAGTTTTAAAGCCTTCACTAGGGTGATTTTGCCCCTCAAGGGACACTTAACAATGTCTGGAGAGATTTGGTTGTCACAACTTTGGTATGGGAGTGGATAGGCTGCTAATGGCATCTAACAGGTAGAAGCTAGGAATACTACTACACATCCTGCAATGCACAGGATGCAGCCCCCTTCCCCAAACAAAGACTTCTCTAAGCCAAAATGTGTGAGTGTCATCATTGGGAGACCTTGTCCAAGAGCTGGAGTTCTTTCTTAATCACTGTGCAATAATCAGAGTGACAGTGCCTTTTTTCCTTTAAGTTATCTAAGGTTTGATAAGTAGGTCTCCAGTAAATTTCTAGTTATTTTGATTTGGATTTTGTGTGTGTGTGTGTGTGTGTGTGTGTAAGACAGAATCTCACTTTGTCGCCCAGGTTGGAGTGCAGTGGGCGTACTGCAGCCTCTGCCTCCCAGGTTCAAGCAATTCTCATGCCTCAGCCTCCCAAGTAGCTGGGATTACAGGTGCCCGCAACCATGCCCAGCTAAGTTTTTGTATTTTTAGTAGAGACGGGGTTTTACCATGTCAGCCAGACTGGTCTCAAACTCCTGACCTCAGGTAATCCACCCACTTCGGCCTCTCAAAGTACTAGGATTACAGGTGTGAGCCACTGCACCTGGCCTGGAAATTTATATCGGAAGTAATTGTACTGAGAGATATGTGCTTATTTACTGCTAGATAACTATTTAATTCATTGCCTGAGTGCAGTGGCTCACGCATGTAATCCCAGCGCTTTAGGAGGCCAAGCTGGGCAGATTATTTGAGCTCAAGAGTTCAAGACCAGCCTGGGCAACATAGCAAAACTCAGTCTACACACACACACATACACACACACACAGCTTTGTTGGGTATGATGGTGCATACCTGTGGTCCCAGCTACTCAGGATGCTGAATTTATCCATTTTAATTGCGCAATTCAATGATTTTTTTAAAAAAGTAAACTCATAGAGTTTTGCAGCAATTAATGCAATCTAGTTTTAAGACATTCCCATCACCCCCAAAAGATCTGAGTCTTCAGCCCTGGGCAACTGTTATTCAGCTTTCTGTCTGTATAGATTTTCCTGTATAGTCTTTTGTGTCTAACTCTTTAACACTTTTTTTTTTTTTTAAACGAAGTCTCATTCTGTCACCCAGGCTGGAGTGCAGTGGCACGATCTCGGATTACCACCTCCCAGGTTCACGTGATTCTTCTGCCTCAGCCTCTTGAGTAGCTGGGATTACAGGCGCACACCACCATGCCTGGCTAATTTTTTGTATTTTTAGTAGAGACAGAGTTTCACTATGTTGGCCAGACTGGTCTCGAATTCCTGACCTCATGATCCGCCCCACCTCGGCCTCCCAAAGTGCTGGGATTACAGGCATGAGCCACCACGCCCAGCCTCTCGTTAACACATTTTAAAGATTCATTCATGATGTAGCATGCATCAATAGTTCATTCCTTTTTGTTGTTGAATAATATTCCATTGTATGGATGATGAACATATTAAATAATGCTGCTATGAACGTGTCATACAACTCTCTCTGTTGACCTATGATTTTGTTCCTCTTGGATGGATAGCTAGCAAAACCATGGAGAGAAATAATTGCTTTCATTTTTTTGATACTTAGATTATTTCTAAATGTTTTTAATGAGAGCACCGGTCTGGCCGGGCGTAGTGGCTCATGTCTGTAATCCCACAACTTTGGGAGGCTGAAGCGGGCGGATCACTTGAGGTCAGGAGATCAAGACCAGCCTGGCCAATATGGTGAAACCACACCTCTACTAAAAATACAAAAATTAGCTGGGCATGATGGCACATGCCTGTAGTCCCAGCTACTCAAGAGACTGAGGCAGGAGAATCATTTGAACCTGGAGGCAGAGGTTGCCAAGATGGTGCCACTACACTCCAACCTGGGTGACGGAGCTAGACACCGTCTCAAAAAAAAAAAAAAAAGAGCACCAGTGAAGAATATTAAAACAGCCACCCAAGTTCTTTCTCGCTACTTCTAGTTCCCAGCACTTTGCCGGGTGTTAATGCTGGCCCAACATCATGGGTGGTGTGGCTTTCTCCCTAAAGTGTCACAGGAGCTGAGGGTGCTGCTTAACAAACTACAGAAGACGCAGGCAGGTGAAGGACACCCGGTCTGCTGTGGCAGAAAAGCCAGCTGGGAGGACGGGGAGCAATCCTGAAAGTCCTGGATGACCCCACCATTGAACAGGGCTTGGTGTGTCATTGCTTCTAGGCCTTTTCAATGGACAGAACTGGGATGGATATCCACTCGTTTATTTGAAATCATGCATTTGTTCCATACTCCAATTCCAAGCCACCCCTTCTTTGCTCTATGGTCAGGTGAGTGAGAACAGGTGGCTACATTTTCAGCCTTGTTGCTCACCACTTCTTTCTTCCAGTAGTCCCATGTTGCTTCACACCTCTTCAGTACATGTACTTATTTAGACCCAGAGCCTTGGCTTTGAAATCAGACAACCCCAGTTTCAAATGTGGCGCTGCCATCTCAGTTTTGTGATTTGGGCATACCTCTGTGCATAGCGATAATAACTTCTATCTCCATGGGTGTGTGGTGAGGATAAAATTCTTTGCTTAGAGGAAACGTTCATTCCATGGTAGCTATTTTTTATTAATTCTATATTTTTGAGCCTATTATGCTATCTATAATGCCCTATTTTGTTTTCTTTTTAATCAATTGGCAAACTTCTCATTTCCTGAGACCCAGCTTGTCACAGCTCTGAAGACTGCTGATATCCTCAAGATGTTCCTTACTCCCTTTCCTTGCTATTACTTTACTATGGATATATGAACAACATTATTGTGCTTATTACACGCAATAAATATTTGTTGGATGAATGATACTAAAATTCACATTTAAAATGCCAAAAAAAATCAAAATACACATGATATGGTGTGTAAGTAGCATAATGTTGATTTTAAAATCTAATATGCTGTGAGTACATAATAGAAAGCAGTGACTACCAAATTTGCCTATAGAATTTAAATGGGGAGTTTTAAAAAGGGTATTTCGGTGCCCCATTTTTAATTTACTGAATTAAACTTACTGCAAGATGTAGTACTCCAGAAATCTTGGATTTTAATTTGCTTTCCCCAGCGGTTGAATGATTGGGGTAGATGAAATAAGATTGGCAAAATGTTGATAATTATTGAAGCTGGGTAATGGATATACAAAGATTCGTTATACTATTCTATTTTAGTGTATGCTTAAAATTTTCCATCTTCGAAAATTTTTTAAAAAAGGAAATTACCAGCCTGCATGTAGCCAGCCTGGCACCAGTCCTAACTATCATTTGGGAGCAATTGTTCTCATTTGGATTTAGGGTCACCTGAAACTTTACTGAGAGCCAGTGGTAAACCAACTATTGTATTCTGCCTTTGAGATACTTTGAATAGAGGCTAATATGCCATGTGAATAAGGGTAATTAACTGAGACCCCCTATTACTGGCAAACATGGTAAGAGGAAGCTTCCTGTAGTTATTCAGTCATCATTATCCTAACCACTGAATATTCTATTCTCATTTTCCAGAAGCATAGCTTTTTTTTGTATGTGTATTTCCTATCCCAAATGGCATATAAAAAGGGGGATGGGACATGTAAGATGGCATGAAATAAATGACAGAGCATTGACAAACATGTTGTAAACATTCTGTTTCTTAGAATACAGTGAGGAGATGAATAATTGCGCCAGAAGCAAGTATATCCTCCTTATATGTCTCTTCTACAAATTTCTAAAGAATATTTTTTTAAAAGTAAATTTATCAGTTAAATTAGCAGAACTGGGCCTTACTGCTATGTATAAAATTTGAGCCAGTGAAAAATAAATTAGTGACTATCAGTTGTTCTTTAATACTTTGCTAAGACGTTTATTCATGTCTGTTAACATTTCAGTGTTTCCTTTTGTATTTTAACTGCCTTTGATATTCATTCATTGATTAGAAGGGATTATAATGTGATAATAATAATGGCATTTTATATGTTATATGTTACGGTCCCTTCTAATCCATAAACAACGAATACTAGGCAATTCTACTTCTTTAGGGTTTCATAATCTGAAAGCATCTAACCTCAACTACTTACTAACTATAAAAGAGAAAGGCAGTAACTTTCCCTTTTGGTAACCAAGCAATACCATAAAATACCAAGTGACCAAGGTTAACATCACAAGTACTGAAACATATGTATATCATGTATCCCCTGATGTGTTGTACTGAGAAGGACACAACATCATTCAGTGGTATTACCAAAAATTCATAACTTCATTCCAGTCATTTAAAAAAAAATTAGAGAAACTTTTTTTAGGTTGAAGGAGACTAAGGAGAAATAAAAATTATTATTATTATTATTATCTTGAGATGGAGTCACACTCTGTCATCCAGGCTGGAGTGTACTGGCGCGATCTCGGCTTACCACAACCTACCCTTCCTGGGTTCAAGCAATTCTCCCACCTCAGCCTCCCGAGTAGCTGGGATTACAGGCATGTACCACGATGCCCTGCCAATTTTTTTTGTTTTGTATTTTTAGTAGAGATGGGGTTTCGCCATGTTGGCCAGGCTGGTCTCAAACTCCTGACCTCAGGTGATCTGCCCACCTTGGCTGGGATTACAGGTGTGAGCCACTATGCCCGGCCACTAAAAGTTAAATTTGATATGAGATCCTTGAAAGAGAAAAAAGATTAAAAAACACTGATTTGTATAGTCTTGTTTAATTAATAGTTTTATAACAGTGTTGATTTTGTGGTATTATTGATCATTGTCCTATGGTTATATAATATGTTACTATTAGAGGAAGCTCAGTGAGAGGTATATGGAAATTCTCTGTGCTATTTTTGCAGTTTTTCTATAAATCTAAAATTAGTTCTAAATAAAAAGTTTTAAACATCAGCACAAACTGGAAAAAACTATTTGCACTTCCTGTGACAGAGGGCTGATTTTTTCTTTTTACATAGATTTCATAAAAATCAGTAGGACAAAACAGACATGGAAAAATGGGCAAAGGATATAAACAAGTGGTTTATGGAAAAAGAAATACACATAACCAGTAAATATATTAAAACATACAATCCTTTGCATAATTCAAGAAATGGAAATTAAATCAAGATCTTTTTACTTTTTGGTTTGTCAGTGACGAAAAGTTTGGTAATACCCAGTCACCCTTATTAAATAACCCTGTATAAATTGTTACATACCTTTTAGAAGGCAAGTAGCAATTCCTCTGTTAGGAATTTACCCTACAGCAATGCTGGTAACAGCTATATATACATTAGTGTTCACTGTAGTAATGTTTTTCATAGGAAAAAAAAAATGGCCCATCAGCAGAGTAGCTAAATAAAGAATGAAACATTCACAGGATGGAATTCTCTGTTAAGCTAAAAAGACTGAGATAGGCTAGTGCAAGCTGAGTACAGTGGCTCACACCTGTAATCCAAACACTGGGAGCCTGAAGCAGGAAGATCTCTAGCTCAGCAGTTTTCGATTCTAATGAGCTATGATCGCACCGCTGCACTTCAGCCTGGGTGACAGAGTGAGACCTTGTCTCTGTATTTTAAAATAATAGTAAAAATAATAAAGTAAATCTTTTTGTGCTTTGGGAAGAGTTCCAGGATATACTATAAACTGAAAAGTAATGATACAGAACAGCATGTATAGGATGCTTGCATTTGTGTAGTAGTTTTTCAGAGTATATAGCTATATGTATAATAAGTACACTTGGAAGGGGAAAAAAAACTTTAATATAGTATCTTGATGGGAGAGAGCCCTGGAATTGAAGGGCAGGGGAGGCTTTTCATTTTATACCTTTCTTTAAGGTCTAATTTTTTTAAATTATAAACATATTCCTTTAAAAAATAAATCAATAAAAATGTAAAAGAAAAATATACTTCATAAAATTTTTTGTAAAGATTTTTACTCTAAGCTACATTACCTAATAACTATTATTAGCCAGGGCAGTGTTGAGCACTTTTTATATATAATCTCAATTCATTAATTTGTTATAATTTACTTTTTATAGTTTCTTGTGAAATATGAAAGTTAGATTTTTTAATAAGAATTTTAGCATATGGGCTTCTGTATCACTGGTTAGTATTCATCAGCCACCTGATATGTTTGTTAAAGGCTGCAGAGGCTGAAATACCTAGACTCTGCCCTAGTAAATCAGGGATAATGTCCTGGAATTTGCATTTTAAAAGAGTTCTAGAGATGATTCCTATTGCAACTTTAATACACTGCTTTACGTCATTGGTGGTGGTGGGGTTTTTTGCTGCTGTTATTGTTTTGTTTTGTTTTAAGACAGAGTCTCGCTTTGTTGCCCAGGCTGGAGTGCAATGGCGCAATCTTGGCTCACTGCAACCTCTGCCTCCCAGCCAGGTTCAGGTGATTCTCCTGCCTCAGCCTCCAGAGTAGCTGGGATTACAGGTGCCCGCCAGGTGGTGGTTGTCTGAAAATTTATTTTATTTCCTTTCAGTGTAATGTTAGAAATTACCCTACTGATACCTAGAGTCCATTTTCATCCATTGTTTTTTACAGTAAATGTTCTTAAGCTGTCTAACTTTACTTACACTTCATTAGAAAATACCTGTGTGTCAACCATACATATTTTATGTATTTTTTTCTTGTAGTTGATCACAGCCGAGTTAAATTGACATTAAAGACTCCTTCACAAGATTCAGACTATATCAATGCAAATTTTATAAAGGTATGTACTAACTTCATATGGTGTTTCTCTGCCATATTAATGTCTTTCTACATACTAGTTTTGTAAAACCTTTTTGAATTGCTCAGACGTGGTACCAGCAGCAAAAGAAATAAAA
This sequence comes from Mandrillus leucophaeus, assembly GCF_000951045.1. Lineage (NCBI taxonomy): Eukaryota > Metazoa > Chordata > Mammalia > Primates > Cercopithecidae > Mandrillus > Mandrillus leucophaeus. The sequence goes on along the minus strand of NW_012102965.1, from coordinate 1,442,442 downwards.
ATAAAACCACTGCCCTGGCACATTGTTTTTATATGCTTTCCTTCTAGTCTCCTTATTCATATAGATAAATAGTTTGTACTTAGTTTTGTTATAGCAGAGATAACATTTTCTTTTTTATTTCTTCTTTTCCATGGAAATCTTACCTATTACTAAATTATTTTCTCAGTTATCCCTTTGGGTTTGTGTGCACAAATGAACATGATCATTCCCTGTTGTTGACCCATATAGGTTGTGTCCAGATTTTTAAAATAATAATATTGCAGTAAACATCTTTGTTCTTTTGAATAATTTCCTAGCATAAATTACTAGGGGTGGGATTACTGGATAATACTGATTTAAAATTCTAGAACATAGCCTTAAATATAAAACTTTTGACAGTTGTCACTGTTTCGGGTGGCAACCCAAAATCCAACATTAAATAGTCTCTTTTTTATAACCTTTGTTTGGATACCCTTTGATGAAAAGCAGTCGAATTCTTTTCGAGATGGAGCCTCGCTCTGTCGCCCAGGCTGGAGTGCAGTGGCTCTTTCTCAACTCATTGCAAGCTCCGCCTCCTGGGTTCCTGCCATTCTCCTGCCTTAGCCTCCCAAGTAGCTGGAACTACAGACACCCACCACCACTCCCAGCTAATTTTTTGTATTTTTAGTAGAGATGGGGTTTCACTGTGTTAGCCAGGATGGTCTCGATCTCCTGACCTATGATCAGCCCACCTCTGGCTGCCAACGTGTTAGGATTACAGGCGTAAGCCACCGCACCCAGCATCAAGTTCTTTATAGTTATCAATAGAGATAGATGCAAACTGCCACTTGATTCAGTTTAAATAAAAGGCTTTTTTTCCATCAGCTAATCTGTGTTTTTGAATCTTTCAAGTGATATGATAATGTAATTTTCAGTTATTTTATATATGGTGTCTATACATATTTTCATATGTTTTTGTTGATAAAAATGTTAACTGATCAAAGTTTATGTAAGGCCAGGCACGGTGGCTCACGTCTGTAATCCCAGCACTTTGGGAGACTAGGCGGGTGGATTACCTGAGGTCAGGAGCTCGAGACCAGCCTGGCCAACATGGGGAAACCCAGTCTCTACTAAAAATGCAAAAATTAGCGGGTCGTGGTAGCACATGCCTGTAATACCAGCTTCTCAGGATACTGGGGTAGGAGAATCGCCTGAACCCGAGAGGTGGATGTTGCATTGAGCCGAGATCACGCCACTGCATTCCAGTCTGGGTGACACAGCGAGACTCTGTCTCAAAAAAAAAAAGTTTATGTGGTAAAATTAATATCTATGTCAATATTCAGCAGTCATGGTTTTAAACAAAAATTTCTTATTTAAACAAAGTTAAAAACCAAAATTAATACCTTAAATAAAAACTAATAAATTGATAGTTTGCTATTTCAGATGTTGTCAGTGTTCATATTCTTTTATAAGGGTGTTTGTTAAAAGTTATAGTTTTTAATTACGCTTAATGACACTGATTCATTGTATGAGTCAGTTATGTGCCAGTTTAGTAGTTTAGTCAGTGACCCTGTTTGGTATATTCTCATGTTCATTATTAAAAACGTGTATGGTAGATGCCTGATAAACTTCAGAGTTGAATAAGATAATGGAAGGTAGCTATGGAAGAAACTAAGAAAGAACTCTTTACTCGTTTTAGTATTGTTTTAGAATCAGAGCATGCTCTATATTTCTGCCACAGTTAGCTTTGTTAAGTAGGTATCAGGGCTTTTGTTTTTAATGCCTAGATAAGTAATAATTTTTAATTGGCATAAGGCGGTTCTTAAATACCTATTCTGTGCACCATATCCAGTAAACACACAAAAGTAATAGCAGTCATCAAAAGCTTAAGTGGATTGAATATATTTTGCCATGCTTTAATATACTATGAAAGGCACATTATTTAGAAATGGTTTAAGTTAAAACAACGGTATTACTAATACAATTTGAAACCTTTTATTTTGGGTAATGAAATATTTTTGGTAATCAAAATAAATGTGAAATTTGCTTTTAACCATTTTTAGGGCGTCTATGGGCCAAAAGCATATGTAGCAACTCAAGGACCTTTAGCAAATACAGTAATAGATTTTTGGAGGATGATATGGGAATATAATGTTGTGGTAAGTAATTTACTTTTCACAATAAATTTTGAGAAATACATATGTAATGATATAGGATGCTTTACTGAATAAAGAATGAGGGGATTTTTTAAAAATCTATAATTATGTTTACTTATTGCTGATGTTTACTAAAAAGATGGGTACATTTTTAGGATGTCTTATTAAATTTTTACAAACTAGGCTAAATATTTGAAGAAGAAGGTGTGATAACAATTTAAATTTTGTCCTAAGTTAGTAATGATACAACTATCAAACAACTTACAAAAATCAGAAAAGGATCAGTGCTTTAATAGGTCAGTAAAATACTTGATAGTACAGTTATACTCATTTAAGTTCCTCTTCTCAGAAAATATATATAAACACATAACTGTAAGTAAACTATAAATATACAGTGTAAGAGAATTTCATCCGCCCCTGGAGTTCATTCATTGCCCTCTTACTCTTTTGGATGAAGGGAAATAATGTGCCCTTAGATTTGGAAGCAGAGAAATTAGTTAGAATACTGCAAAGAGCTACCCTATACTGCTCTGTAGTACTCTTGAAACCTAACCATGTGCACTGATACTTTTCTTTGTGTGGATGTGGAAAATCAATAATGTGGAACTTTCATTTTTGTCTTATGGCTTTTTTATGGAATTGTAGTGATTTTAAAGCATTGACATCCTCTGGTCTTTGAAAGATTAATAAAAGGGGGGCACTTTTCCAGTTATTTGTATTTGCTGTACTTCACTTTAAAAACTAGATGTGCTTGGGGATTGACTGAGAAAGAGCATGAAGAAACTTTCTGGATGATGGAAACATCCTGTGTCTTGATAAGATTTGTGTTGCACAGATGAGTGCATTTGTCCATACTCGGAGAATGTTCACTTTAGGATTTGTGTATCTCATTATATGTAAAATTTGCCTCAAGGGAAAAATACTGGAAACAATATAAAAATTATATTCTAGATTGGCCGGGTGCGGTGGCTCATGCCTGTAATCCCAGCACTTTGGGAGGCTGAGGTGGGCGGATCACGAGGTCAGGAGATTGAGACCATCCTGGCTAACACAGTGAAACCCTGTCTCTACTGAAAATACAAAAAATTAGCTCGGTGTGGTGGCGGGCACCTGTAGTCCCAGCTACTCAGGAGGCTAAGGCAGGAGAATGGCGTGAACCCAGGAGGCGGAGCTTGCAGTGAGCTGTGACCGCGCCACTGCACTCCAGCCTGGGTGACAGAGCGAGACTCTGTCTCAAAAAAAAAAAAAGTTATTGTGTTCTAGATAATAATATGCATGCTGAAGTATTTTTGGGGAGAGCGTACTGATGTTCAAAACTTAACTTTGAAATGCATTTTTGAAACAAGATGGATTGATAAAGGGATAGCTATGTGATGAAACTGGTGAGATGTTAATGATAGAATATAGACGATGGCTATACAATGTTTACTGTAAAATTCTCTCAACTATGCTGTGTGTTTGAAAGTTTACATTATAAAACGGGGCAAAGCAGGTGTGATCACCTTTTAAAATTGTGTTAAATGCATTCAATATTTAAATAATTATAAATGTATTTTTAATTAATAGTGCTATTTATAATTAGGTAAATATCCTAAAAGTGGTATTTTAATATAATTTCAGAAGTCACAAAGTAAATCTGTAAGATTCACATAATTTAATTCAAACCAAAAAAATCATGTTAACTGGAACCAATTTAATTTGTTGCTATATAGTTAGCCTTTGTTTGGAAAGTCTAATTTTGATAATTTCTTTAACTTACACATTTAATATTGAAACTACTTTTTTAGGCAAGCCAATTATACTTCTCAGGGTGCAAAATTCTTGAAATCTGTATTTTATTAAAAAGTAAAATTGTGTTTAACTGATACATTCTTTATCTCACTCCCCACCATCACTTTTTAGATCATTGTAATGGCCTGCCGAGAATTTGAGATGGGAAGGGTATGTACAATCTATTCCTCTTATTATTTCATTTTTGGGGATAAATATTCTTGGTCTTTTATTATTATAGTCTGAACATAAGCAGTTAATGTAAATACTTGTTTTATATTGGGGTTCTGCTGTTGCTTTTTTTCATACAAGGGACAAAATAATCTCTCAAGCATGTTGTTTTCTTTTATATTTTGTAAGTATATTTTATCACACACAGGCATACCTCAGAGATATTATAGGTTCAGTTCCAGACCACCACAATAAAGCAATTCAAACAAATTTTTTGTTTTTTTAGTACATATAAAAGTTACATTTATACTGTATTATAGTCTGTTAAATGTTCAGTAGCATTATACCTATAAAACACTTCATGCCTTAATTTTTTTTTTTTTTTTTCCTAGACAGGGCCTCACTCTGTTGTCCAGGCTGGAGTGCAGTGGTACGATCTTGGCTCACTGCAACCTCTGTCTCCCAGGTTCAAGCCATTCTCCTGCCTCAGCCTCCTGAGTAGCTGGGATTTTAGGCATGTCCCACCACACCCGGCTAATTTTTGTAGTTTTAATAGAGACGGGATTTCACCACATTGGCCAGGCTGGTCTCGAATTCCTGACCTCAGGTGTTCTGCCGACCTCGGCCTCCCAAAGTGCTAGGATTACAGGTGTGAGCCACTGTGACCGGCCTTCCATGCCTTAATTTAAAAATAATTTATTGCTAAAAAACATTAATGATCATCTGAGCCTTCAGCTGGTTGTAATCTTTATGCTGGTCAAGGGTTTTGTTGACGTCGATGGCTGCTGACTCATCAAGGTGGCATTTGCTGAAGGTTGGGGTAGCTGTGGAAATTTTTGGTAAAAGACAGGACCAGGAATGGTAGTTCACATTTGTAATTCCAGCACTTTGGGAAGCGGAGGTAGGAGGATCACTTGAGCCCAGAAGGTTGAGGCTGCAGTGAGCTATGATTATGCCACTGTACTCCAGCCTGGGCAGAGGGAGTCTCCACCTCTAAATACGTAAGATAAGAAAACAGTGAAGTTTGCCACATTGATTGTCTCTTCCTTTCATGAAAGAATACTCTGTGGCGTGTCACGCTGATTGATACCAACAGCAATTGCGGTTCTACCCACAGTGGAACTACTTTGAAAATTGGAGTCAGTCCTTTCAACCCCTTCCACTGCTTTATCAACTAAGTTGATGTAATGTCCTAAATCCTTTGTTGTCATTTCAGCAGTGTTCACAGCATCTTCACCAAAAGTATATTCCATCTCAAGGAAGTAGATTCCATCTCCAGAAACCACTTTCTTTTATCATCCATAAGAGGCAACTCCTCATCCATTCCAGGTTTTATCATGAGATTGTGGCAATTCAGTTCCATCTTCAGGCTTCACTTCTGATTCTCTTGTTGTTTCCACCACATTTGCAGTTACTTCCTCTACTGAAGTCTTGAACCCCTCAAAGTTATCACGAGGGTTGGAATTAACTTTTTCCAGACTCGTATTAATGTTAATATTTCGACCTCCCACGAATCATGAATGTAATTAATAGCATCTAGAATGCTGAATCCTTTCCAGAAGGTTTTCAGTTCACTTTCCCTAGACCTATCAGAGTAATCATTATTTATGGCAGCTTTAGCTTTACAAAATATGTTTCTTAAATAATAAGACTTGAAACTCGAAATTACTCCTTGATCCATGGGCTCTAGAATGGATGTTGTGTTAGCAGGCATGAAAACATATTAATCTCCTTGTACATGTCCATCAGAGCTTTTGGGTGACCAGGTGCATTGTAAACAGAAATATTTTGAAAGGAATTTTTTTTTTCCAACCAGTAGTGCCCAGTAATGAACTTAAAATATTCCTTAAACCATGCAATAGGGATGGGCTGGGGGTGGGGTTGAAAAAGCAAAAACAGATCTGTAAACAGATGTGCTGACATCCAGGCCTTATTCCATTTATAGAGCACAGACAGAGTTCATTTAGCATGATTTTTAGAGCCCTTAGGATTTTCAGAATGGTAAATGAGCATTAGCTTCAACTTAGTGTCACCAGCTGGCTTAACCCCTAACAAGAGAGTCAGCATGTCCTTTGAAGCTTTGAAGCTAGGCATTGACTTATTTTCTCTAGCTCTGAAAGTCCTAGATGGCATCTTCTCTCAGTATAAGGCTGTTTCATCCATACTGAAAATACGTCATTTAGTATAGCTTGTTTCATCAGTGCTCTTAGCTCAGATCTTTGGGTAACTTGCTGCAGCTTCTACATCAGAATTTGGTGCTTCATCTTGCACTTTTATATTATGGGGACAGCTTCTTTTCTTAAACTTCATGAACCAGCCTTTGCTAGCTTCTAACTTTCCTTCTGCAGCTTTCTCACACTTTGGCTGTTTAGTACAAGAGGCCTACTTTCTGCCTATCTCAGTTTTCAACATGCCTTCTTCACTAAGCTTAATCGTTTTTAGCTTTTTTATTTAAAGTGAAAAGTATGTGACCCTTTTCACTTGAACACTTTGAGGCCATTGTAGGGTTATTAGTTAGTCTAATTTCAATACTGTGTCTCAGGAAATGGGAAAGCCTGAGGAGAGGAAGAGAGAGGGTACAAAAGCTTGTCAATGGAACAGTAAGAACGCTCACAACATCTGTTGATGAAGTTTGCCATTTTATATGGGAGCAGTTTGTAGCACCCAAAAACAGAGTAGTAACTTCAGACATCACTGATCAGATTACAATAACAGATATCATCATAATGAAAAAGTTTTGAATACTGCAAGAGTTTCCAAAATGTGACAGACCTGAAGTGAGCATTTGCTGTTGAAAAAATGATACCAATATACTTGCTTGGTGCAGGGTTGCCACAAAACTTCAATTTGTAAAATATGCAGGATCTGAGAAACACAGGAAAATGAGGTATTCCTGTACCTAACAGTAATTAATTATGTATTGTTACTTAGTAATCTTCAAATATTCAGTGGTGTTGTAAGTAGAATACCATCTGTGGACTGAAATAGAGAGGTATTTTTAAATAGGAATAAAATTGAACAAGTGAAAATACATTATAAAAAATCTGGTTATTAATATATGGTTTGAATTTTTGTTCATTTGTTTGTTTGTTTTGAGATGGTGAGACAGAGTCCTGCTCTGTCAGTCAGGCTGGAGTGCAGTGGCACAATTTCAGCTCACTGCAACCTCCATCTCGTGGGTTCAGGCGGTTTTCCTGCGTCAGCCTCTTGGGTAGCTGGGACTACAGGCACCTACCATCAAGGCTCAGCTCATGTTTGTATTTTTAGTAGAGGTGGGGTTTCACTGTGTTGGCCAGGCTGGTCTCAAACTCCTGACCTCAGGTGATCCGACTGCCTCTGTCTCGCCAAGTGCTGGGATTACAAGCATGTAATCCCAGGTAATCCACCGCACGAGGCCTGAATATTTTGATGAGTCTGTTTGTTAATACCACAGTATGTTTTGTTTGTTTCCTGTCTTCAAAGCTGAGAGAAGATAATTTCTTACCCTGATTTTCTAACATTGGTATTTTTATGCTATGTCAAAGTAAAATTTATTTCAAAACTATTCTGGTGTCCTACAGCATCATATTCTGTCCTCACTGTAGGAAGTAATGATAGAGTTACAGATAATTTGTATTTACATAAAACTTATAAAGTATGGTCTTCTATAAATGTGACATACAAATCAAACTTACAAATTACATAGTGATTTTATTCAAAGTTTTTTATACTAATGTAATTAATATAGTTAAAATTATCTTTAATTTGTAAATATGTTAATTTTTTTCAGTAAGTAATATATTGCAAAAGATACATCTTTCAGTTATGTTGCATAAACAGTAGGGAAACCTTAATTTATTCCATTACTCCCAACTATTTCCTTTGTCAGTATTAAGTAATGTTGGACAGAAAGTGAATAAAATGAGAAAATATAAAAACTGAGAAATTGTTAAGTAATCAAGTTATCTAAGTGCTGTCAATATGTACGTTAATATTATTAATCAATTGTCTTAGAGAATTTAAATGTCACTCTCCTAATGTTTTAAGTTACTGATAAGGTTCAGGATGTATTTCTCTTTTCATTATATTAGTAAGCTCATAGTCTATATCAAGTTATTGATGAAAAATCAAGTAGGCTGGGCACGGTGGCTCACACCTGTAATCCCAGCACTTTGGGAGGCCGAGGTGGGTGGATCACGAGGTCAGGAGATCGAGACCATGGTGAAACCCTGTCTCTACTGAAAATACAAAAAATTAACCAGGCGCGGTGGCAGGCACCTGTAGTCCCAGCTACTCGGGAGGCTGAGGCAGGAGAATGGTGTGAACCCAGGAGGCGGAGCTTGTAGTGAGCCGAGATTGTGCCACTGCACTCCAACCTGGGTGACAGAGCGAGACTCAGTCTCATTTAAAAAAAAAAAAAGTAGTATTGAGTACAAATTTTTTGAAGCTGAGGTTTTTGTAATTCACTGTGTCTTGTTTGTAATACATTATGAGTGAGTTAGGACCTATGAAATTATCTGATAACCTTGACTTTGATCTTGACTTTGAATATGACCTGGTAGAAAAAGCATAGATAAATAAATCAGACACACCTACCTTTTACAAGCATTTTGACCATGGTGCAGTACAGTTCACTCTGAGCTTCAGTTTCCTCACATTTGAAAGGAAATAATACCCATGTTAGCAGTGTTAGAGATTATGTATATGTGATATTTAACACATAGTTTTTGATATCATTATTAGTTTTATGCCAGGAATATAAGTAACAATATAATCTTATTACTGCTCATCTGAATGAGGGGCATTGTTAGTCACACTGCTTTCTGTTCTTCCCTAAATTAATCTCTTACAACTTGTTTTCGATCTGTTTCAAGGTATTAACATTTTGTCAGGTAAAAGATTAAAAAGAATTTTTTTAAACATTTCAGAAAGAATTTAAGGTCCAAGTGTAGTGGCTCACGCCTGTAATCCCAGCTACTTGGGAGGCTAGGGTGGGAGAATTGCTTGAGTCCAGGAGTTTGAGATCAGCTTCGGCAACATGGCAAGACCCCATCTCTCTTTTTTTTTTAATCTTTTTTTTTTTGTGTGTGTGTGTGTGTGGGGAGAGACAGTCTTGCTCTGTCACCCAGGCTTGAGTGCAGTGGCGTGATCTCAGCTCTTTGCAACCTCCATCTCCCAGGTTCAAACGATTCTCATGTCTCAGCCTCCTGAGTAGCTGGGATTAAAGGCATGTGCCACCATGCCTGGCTAATTTTTTTGTATTTTTGAGTAGAGACAAGGGTTTGCCATGTTGGCCAGTCTGGTCTTGAACTCCTTGCCTTAAGTGATCTATCCACATTGGCCTCCCAAAGTGCTGGGATTATAGGCATGAGCCACCGCGCCTGGCCTCCATCTATTTAAAAAAAAAAAAAAAAGCTGGGTGTGGTACCACACACCTGTGGTCCCAGCTTCTCAGGAGGCTGAGGTGGGAAGATCACTTGAGCCTAGAAAGTAGAGGCTGCAGTGAGCCATGATTGCACCCCTGCACACTCCAGCCTGGGTGACAAAGCGAGACCCTATCTCAAAAAAAGAATTTAATTTTATCATTTTTCTGTAAACGTCTCTTGGAAAATGAGATTTGGAAGTTACCTGTGTTTTTAAGCCTCTAAAATATTAGCTAACCCAACATACCAGACAGTTCTACTTTGCTTCTCTGTGAGCATTACTGTCAACTTATAGTTCATTCAACCTATTGGTAATAACTCCATTTACTATATTTGAAACTGTGAGGATTTAATTAGGAATTCATTAACCAATGCTTTTCCCACTGCTGAAAAGGTTTATTTAAGCTAGATGGTCACTTAGAGACTTGGATTTTATTGGGCCTTGATACAAAATGCATCATTTCTTAACATCTGAATCATTCTATCTTCCGTAAAGTTAGGCTTTTCATTCACTAACCTGATTTTCTGAAACGATGAGGTGCTTGATATTAGAAATTGATGAAAATTTAGTATTCTTTTTCTGTACCTGTTTAAAATAGGAAGGTAAGAGGAGAAATTATTTGACTACACTTTCTGTAATCTCAAATAAAATTGGATAGTTAAAATAATACATCATGTTTGTGTAGGGGTTTTACCATCTATGGTACATTTGAAATACACTCTTATTTAACAAACATGCAACAACTCTGTAAGATAAGGATTATTATTCCTGTTTTTACAGATAAAGAAACTGAAGGTCAATAAAGAAGTAGAATTAGTACTTGCAAAATTCTTCTGATTCCAAGTAGAATACTCTTTCCACTTCATCACATATTTTACATTTAATGAGAATTCAGCCAGATATTTATAGAGATTGTCATGTTACAAGCAATAAAACTTGCTTAGCAACCTTTATACCAAATGGACCTCCTCGTACCAGACACTTTTTTAAAATTACTTTTTCTTACCTAGAGGAGGATCTTTGGTTTACTATGTAGAGCTGGCAGATAGCATTGAACAGTTATGCACTTAAGTCAGTAAGGTTCTTATGACTATTCTTGGAGAAGACACAGTAGCCTATTTTTAAAAACAATTGGGTAAGTCTAAGCTCTCTCATCTCCATGCCTACTAATGTGAGTTTTTCTGTTTTGGGGAAGTAGAAGTAAGCAGAACCCCAGGACACAAAATATTTATAACAGTTTAAGAAAAATTTATATGAATTACTTACTAATTTTTTTTTGGATGACAGAAAAAATGTGAGCGCTATTGGCCTTTGTATGGAGAAGACCCCATAACATTTGCACCATTTAAAATCTCTTGTGTAAGTATCCATTTTTATAAACACTTTTTTTCGGAAAATTGGCATGCTAAACTGATGAATAATTAAATTATAATGTGGTATGAACCCAGGTTTATAGATGCCAAGGACTCACAAACCTATACTTACATTTTTAAAAAGTATTTGTTTATATACTGCTTTTAAATTTGGAAGCTTTTGGGATGACTTTTCATAAATGTATATTTTCCTTTATCTTACTATATTAATTTTGTGTTAACCTTTGTATATCAATTGATAGTAAGTGTTTACATGTAAATGAAGTAACTGTACTTTTAGTATTTGGAAATAGTGTATTCATTTCAAATTGATTAAATGGGAAAGACTTGATAACTGGAGTATAGTGTATCATATTTACCCTTCATATCTAATTGTGGTCTCAAAAATTGTTACAATTATGTATAAAGATAAGTTTAAGAACTACCATACTAGAAGTAAAGATTGGTCCTTTCTGGCAGATTATTTGATATGAAACTTAAAATGTTTTCTTAATATGTAATGACCTCTGGAAATGAATTAAATTCAAGCTCAAAAGCTAACACAGCAAAAATCTGAGAAAATGAATCAAAAAACAAAAACATTGAAGGAAATAAGAAGAGTAGGAAAAAGAAAGGCATGGACAGAAAGAAGGAAAATGTAAGTGAATTTTAAAATAAAAGCAATAGTTTTCTTTAGGTGCCATAAAAAGACTATAATTCAACATAACATAAAAATTAATTAATTTAGGCCAGGCACGCTGGCTTATGCCTATGATCCTACCACTTTGAGAGGCCAAGGCGAGTGGATCACTTGAGGTCAGGAGTTTGAGACCAGCCTGGCCAACATGGCAAAACCCCCTTTCTACTAGAAATAACAAAAATTAGCTAGGCGTGGTGACGGGTGCCTGTAATCCCAGCTACTCAGGAGGCTGAGGCACGAGAGTTGCTTGAATCTGGGAGGCAGAGGTTGCAGTGAGCTGAAATTGCACCATTGTACTCCAGTCTGGGCAATAAGAGTGAAACTCCATCTCAAAAAAAATAATAATAATTAATGAATTTGCCTATATCAGGGTTCTCCAGAGCTTCAGAACCAATAGAATAAGAGGGTGTGTGCGTGCATCTGTGTGCATGTGGATACATTTAAGGAGATTTATTATGAGGAATTGGCTCAGGCAGTTATAGAGGCTGACAGGTCCAAGATCTGCAGGGTAGGCTGGAGATCCTGGAGAGCCAATGCTGCAGTTTCAGTCTGAATGCTAATAAGCTGGAGACCCAGGAGAGCTGATGTTCAGTTCTAGTTTGAAAAGTCTGTTGTAGAATCAGGATGAGCCAGTGTTGCAGATGAAGGCAGCCTGCTGGAGAATTCTGTCTTGCTTCATGAGGCTGGTCCTTTTGTTGTATTCAGGCCTTCAACAGATTGGATGAGGCCCACAAACATTATGGAGGACAGTTTACTTTACTCAGAGACTACCAATTTAAATGTTAATCTCCTCCAAAAACATCTCACAGAAATAACTAGAATAATGTTTGACCAAATATTCTGGGCACACTGTGGCCCTGCCAAGTTGACAGATAAAATTAAGTATCACATTCCCTATTCAGAGTTTCTTGTTTTTGACTTTGTTTTCCATGATTAAATGAAATATAATTTATGTGGTTTTACTTGTCATTGCTGAGTTCAAGAACTCCATAATTTTATGACTTAGTTATACTTATGACTGAATTCCTCTCATACATACCCAAAGTTTAGTGCTTTCTAGGTTGACATAAAAACAGACAGGACCAAATCTGTATTATGTTGTCTACTTTATAAATCAATGTTGTTTTTATAATAACTATAACTCACTATTGAACTTTTTGGATATAATAGTCAATATTCTTAAGGTGCTGATCAGAATTAACTATTTGTGGGGTAAGTGTAAAAATTTTAGGCCAGATGCAGTGGCTCTCACCTGTCATCCCAGCACTTTGGGAGGCTAAGGTGGGAAGGATTGCTTGAGCCCAGGAGTTTGAGACAAGCCTGGGCAAAATAGTGAGACATTATTAACATTTTTTAAAATGTTAAAAATCCTACTGCATTTCATTTTATTTGGCTTGAATAATACCAAATACACACCACACTGTCTACTTCAGTGAGGAAACACCAGCACTCCTTCACCAATCCAGAAATAAATCTGAAATATTAGATTCCTCGACAGCATAGAAACCTAGTTCTGTGTAGTGTGGTTGTTTTGGACATTTGTAAATTTATTTTTAAAGTTTTATTTATTTGTATATATCTTTTTGAGACAGGATTTTGCCCTGTCACCCAGGTTGGAGTGCAGTGGTCTGATCATGGCCCACTGCAGCCTCAATCCCCCGGGCTCAAGTGATTCTCTCACCTCAGCTTTCTGAGTAGCCAGGGCTGCTGGCATGGGCCACTACTAATTTTTGTCTTTTTGTAGAGACGGGGTCTCCCTGTGTTGCCCAGACTGGTCTTGAACTCCTGAGCTCAAGCAGTTTGCCCACCTTGGCCTCCCAAAGTACTAGGACTACAGGCCACCACACCTGGCCAAACATTTGTAAATTTAGATATAATAAGATAACTATAGTGAATATTGCAATTCAAGAGAAAATACAGTGCTTAACATTCAACAACAAACCAGCTTGAAATTTTTGAATATTTGGGAGTCAGGAATAGTAAACAATTTACAATAATGGATATAGGGAAGAATGCAATAGTTTCATAATGTAGAAAATGAATTGGTTCTTGGGGGATAGTTTTCCAATTAAACTAAAATATATATTCTATGAACAGTTCTCAAAGAAAAAAAACACAGAGAAAGATTTATTAAAAAGAAAAAAGTAGATAACTTGAAAGGTCTCTAGATAAGTGATTTGGTTTGATTTTGTTAGTAGTGACTGGTTTAATTTGTCAGCATCAGGATTGATCCATGCTGAAGAAACATTTTCTTTGATGATTTAAGAATGGAAGGTAATTTGTTTGTCTCATAATTGATTCAGACAACTCAGGATTTGTTATCATTGACTTAACTGCAAACAAAAATCAAATTTATAAATAGCATGTTGGTAAAAATATTCATAGTAAGTCATTTGACTTCTTGGCAGTCAGAGTTTGAGACTGAGAAATGACAGTCTTTTCTGGAGCTCTCTCTTGATGTGGGATGAGGATAAGGGTAAAGTCATGGTGAAAGGGTGAAGACTGGTTAGCAGGAGCTCAATCATATGTTGCCACATGTAACCACTTAGACTTGATGTCAGCACATTACCCATGGCTCAGATCTAGCCCACTGCCTGTTTTGTAAATAAAGTTTTATTACAACACATCTGTGCCCATTAATTTATGAATTTTTCTATCACAATAGCAAAGTTGTGTAGACAAAGACTTTATGGCCCAAAAAGCCAAAAATATTTACTATCTGGTCCTTTACAGAAATATTTGAAAAAGTTCAAATATTATTTGAAAAGTTCAAAGTAAATTACTATGATTTTAAAAATTAAAGCAGGTATAGTAGTATTATTTTTATTAATAAAACAACATACACCATTGTTCTTCATAATCCTTGTTCTGAACTATTTGTGGTTTTAACCAATAAGGCAAAAAGAATAATTTGCTTAGTGATAGACTGATGTAGATTCATACTTTGACTAAATCACAGCGAGAGACCTTTTAAAGTGGTTATGTTATCATCAACCACAATAATAATAATAATAATAATTTGGGGTGTTCTTCCCTTTTCCTTCTTCAGTTGCTATCCAGTTAATTGAAACTTGAATGTTAGGGAAAATCATGCGTTTTGGAAAGGTAAAATGGTTGAAGATGGGATATGGTGGTTGGTACTGAGGAATGACATTCTATTTATATTTACATGATTCTGGGAGTGGTTACTACTTTGCAGATACTTTATTGGGTGATAGATGCTTAAGTAATTCATTTAGACACTTTTTTTTAGGTATAAGTAAAACTTACAAAAGCAAATTGATGTTTTTTTCTTTACTGTCTATACAAGTTTTTCTAATGAACTTTTTTTTTTCTAGTTTCTTAGTGTAGTAAGTAATATGATTCCCAAATTCACTTTTCTTACATACTGTTTGGGTCTATCTGTTAGGAGACTTTATCTAATAGGAGACTTTGTTTTAAGGCTTGTTTGTTTGTTTGTTTGTTTTAGTGTTGTCATTTTTTGTTTTGAGACAAGGTCTCACTGTGTCACCCAGACTGGAGTGCAGCAACGTGATTGCAGTTCACTGTAGCCTTGGCCTCACTGCTGGGCTTGGTGATCCACCCACCTCAGCCTCCCAAGTGGCTGAGACCACAGGCCTATGCCTCAATGCCCAGCTAGTTTTTGTATTTTTTTTGTGGAGACAGGATTTTGCCATGTTGTTCAGGCTGGTCTTGAACCCCTAAAGCGATCCACCCACCTCAGCCTCCCAAACTACTGGCATTACAGTGTGAGCCGCTGCCTAACTTTTTCAAGACTTTTTTTTTTTTTTAGAGCAGTTTTAGGTTCACAGCAAAATTGAGAGGAAGGTACAGAGATTTCTTATATACACCCTGTCCCCACACATGTAGCCCTCTCATTATCAACATTCCCTTCCAGAGTGGTCTCTTTGTTACAATTCACAAACCTACACTGACAAGTCATTATCACTAAGAGTTCACAGTTTACATTAGGGTTCATTCTTGGTGTTATACATTCTGTGGGTTTGAAGAAATACATGGTGACGTGTTTCCACCATTGTAGTATCTTACAGAATAGTGTCATTACTCTAAACGTCCTGTGCTCCACCTATTCATTCATTCCTCTCACTCCCTTCCCAAACCTAGGTAGTCATTATTTGTACTGTCTCCATAGTTTTACCTTTTCAAGAAGTCATATAGTTTGTTTTTGTTTGTTTGTTTGTTTTGAGACGGAGTCTCGCTCTGTTGCCCAGGCTGGAGTGCAGTGGCACTGTCTGAGCTCACTGTAACCTCTGCCTCCTGGGTTCAAGCAATTCTCTTGTCCCAACCTCCTGAGTAGCTGGGATTACAGGTGCACGCCACCACGCACAGCTAAGTTTTGTATTTTCGTAGAGATAGGGTTTTACCATGTTGGCCAGGTTGGTCTCAAACTCCTGACCTCAAGTGATCCACCTGCCTCGGCCTCTCAAAATGCTGGAATTATAGGTAGGCATGAGCCACCGCGCCTGGCCCAGAAGTCATATAGTTTGAATGATACAGTATGTAGCCTTTTCATATTGGCTTATTTCACTTAGTAATGTGCATTTAGGGTTCATCCATGTCTTTTCATGGCTTACTAGCTTTTTTTTCCCTCTTGCCGTTATTTTTAATTGACACATAGTATCTATACTTATTAATGGGGTACACGTGATTTTGGTACATGTATGTATAATTTAAAATGTGGAGTGATCAAATCAGGATAATTAGTGTGTCTATCACTTCAGACATTTACAAATTGATGACTTTTAGAGTTTTAAAATAATTATCAGGTACATCTGGAATTTTAAAGGTTAATTTTATATTGTGGACTTTGACACAAGTATTTTATTTGTTTTGATGTGTCTTTTTGTTTTAACGTTTTCACTGACTTACAAATGTTTCTCTTTATTTAGG
Organism: Mandrillus leucophaeus; assembly: GCF_000951045.1. Lineage (NCBI taxonomy): Eukaryota > Metazoa > Chordata > Mammalia > Primates > Cercopithecidae > Mandrillus > Mandrillus leucophaeus. Next base: position 1,426,021 of record NW_012102965.1, on the reverse strand, counting down.
AGGATGAACAAGCGAGAACAGACTACTTCATTAGGACACTCTTACTTGAATTTCAAAATGTAGGTATTTACCATTTATAGACTGTCTCTAAGAATAGTTTTCAGGTCAGGTACAGTGACTCATGCCTGTAATCCCAACACTTTGGGAGGCTGAAGTGGGAGGGTGACTTGAGTCCAGGGGTTCAAGACTAGCCTGGACAACATAGTGAGATCTTGTCTCTACAAAAAGAAAAAAGTCAGCTGGGCATGGTGGCATGTGCCCGTAGTCCCACTCACTCAGAAGGCTGAGCCTGGGAGGTTGAGGCTGCAGTGAGCCATGATTGTGCCACTGGACTCCAGCCTGGGCAACAGAGCGAGACTCTCAAAAATGGTTTTGAGAATAGAGAATGGTTTTCAAAGAGAAGATATAGAGAGGGAGGGGAGCATGGGCTGAAAAGCCACCTATTGGGTAGTATGCCCACTCCCTGGGTAATAGGATCATTTGTATTCCAGACCTCAGTGTCATACAATATACCCATGTAACCTGCACATGTACCCCTTTATCCAAAATAAAAGTTGAGGCCAGGTGTGGTGGCTCACGTGTGTAATCCCCAACACTTTAGGGGGCTGAGGCAGGTAGATTGCTTGAGGCCAGTAGTTCAAGACCAGCCTGGCCAACACGGTGAAGCCCCATCTCTACTAAAAAATACTAAAATTAGCTGGGCATGGTGGTGCACACCTATAATCCCAGTTATTCGGGAGGCTGGGGCACGAGAATTGCTTGAGCCTGGGAGACAGAGGTTGCCATGAGCCGAGATGGCGCCACTGCACTCCAGCCTGGGCAACAGAGCAGGACTCTGTCTCAAAAAAATAAAATAAATTTAAAAACTAAAAATAAAATAAAAATTTTTTAAGATAGAAAATATAATACTTACTAACACCTAAATGTTTTATTTGGTAAAATGAGTTTGCTAGAAAATTATTTTGCTTTATATCTGCAAAATATAAATAATATATATTATATATATTATTATTTTGCTTTATATCTGCTTTATAGTTTTTTTATAAGTAAAAAAAAGTATCAGCAATTTTTATTTTTAAAGCATGTGAACCTAATTTTTATGTCTCTGCAAACTAATCAACTTTTAGCTACTAAAAAAACAAGCTATATAAATAGTATACTATGTTATTTAACATAGTTAATGAAATTTGCTAGTATTTTAGTTTTGAAGATGAAAATGATAGTGTGATATTTAGTATCTTGACATTTATGCTTATCACATTACATAATAAAGTAATATTAATTGTAACACACCCTAAATTTATTAAATTTGGAATAGTTATGCCTTCTTTGCTGCAAATATTTTTCCTCTATTGCAGTAAGCAGATTATTGCATTGTTTATATAATTATTACCCTGTTTTACTAGTTTACAATTTGTTAAAGAAACGTCACTATCAAAGCTAAGTCTTCATTGAGATATATATTGTTTTCAGTTGAGGCCCCCCACAGCGCCCTGACTTTTTTTTTCTTTGGCAACAGGGTCTCACTATATATTGCCCAGGCTGTACTCAAACTCCTGAGCTCACGCAGTCCTCCCATCTCCGCCTTCCTAGTATCTGAGACTACAGGCATGAGACACCAAACCCAGCTAAATTTTTTATAGTTTATAGAGATGGTGTCTTGCTGTGTTGCTCAGGCTGCTGTCAAATTCCTGGCCTCAACTGATCTTCTTGCCTTTTGCGTTGACCATCCAAAGTGTTGGGATTACAGGTGTGAGCCACTGAGTCTGGACTAGTTGCTAATTTTTTAATCTACAGTAATAATAATAAGTACCTTAATGAATTTCTGTAGTAGATCAGGCATCTGAATTCTCCTAATTGCATAATATCCAGATACTGTTATGTCCGTTGCACATAGAATGAAGATACAGAAGCTTTAAGAAGTTAAATAGCTTACCTGAAGTTATTTAGGAAATGGCAAAAGTAGAATTGGAGTATGGTTTGCTTAGATTTTGAGTATTGCTCTTTCTGTTAAACGCCTACAGTAACCATTCTCAAAACATTTAACATCAGTACTCCTTTACATTCTTCAAAGCTGTTGAGGATCCCAAAGAGTTTTTGTTTCTGTGGGTTATATCTTTCAGTATATACTATATTTGAAATTAAAACTGAGAAATTTTTTAAAACCATGAATATATAAGCATATATTGTATTGGCTGTTAAAGAATAAGGCAAGTAAATTGTAGTATTATTCTGAGAATTATTTAAAACTCATAGACCCCTCAAAAGGGTTGAGGGGAGGAAGTGCCCAGACCATGTATTGAGAACCACTAATCTGTAAGAAGACAAGTGAGTTTGGGATTGGACAAATTCATGTCTCCATTCTTTTTCAGTTTAATGTTCTGTTAGTCTTCTGATTACAATGGATACTACTCTAACCTACTCTAACATGGTGCTTATGGTATATTGCTCATCCATTTAATAGTGTGGATTAGTTAAATAGTATATATAGTGTAATGTTTAAAGTACATGCTCTGGAAGTAGAACCTGCCTGGTTTAGAGCCCACATTTGTCACTTCTTATGAAAGTTTGGGCAAGTTATTTTATCTGTATATCTCAGTTATAAAATGAGGATGGTATTAACAGTACTTTCCTCATGGAAATTAAAGTGTTACATGTGAAGCCCTTAGATATTTGGCACGTGGTAAACAGTAAGTGTCAGCTATTATTTATTTGAGTCTTTTTTAAAAGCAGTGCTAAATGCCACACAAATCTCTTAGAAATGGCAGTTTAAATGAGCTGTGCAGCTTTAAACTTTGTAAAGTATTTTCATAATTGTTGACTTTCTGTTTTTCTTGAAGGAATCTCGTAGGCTGTATCAGTTTCATTATGTGAACTGGCCAGACCATGATGTTCCTTCATCATTTGATTCTATTCTGGACATGATAAGCTTAATGAGGAAATATCAAGAACATGAAGATGTTCCTATTTGTATTCATTGCAGGTACGAAAGAATGTTCCAAGTTTATAAATACAATATTTTTATTCAAGTTTTATTTAAGTTTGATGTTACACAAGGTTTTATTTCTGCATTAATATGATAGTAATCTTGAATTTCTCCTAGCTGTGATATAATATTTGGGACCTTGTAAATTGATATGGTCTCATTTGGTTGACAGACCGCTTAGAGTATTGTTGCATTAAAACACAGAATCATCTATTTGAAAATAGTATTCACATGGTGGAAAGCTGTAGAACATACTCTTCTTATATGCTCTGATTAGAGCATATAATCTCGGATCCTCATCTTACTCTACTTTTTAAAGTCACTATAGTAGTATTTTCTTTTAATCAATTTCCCTGAAACAATGACCAAGCAATTTTCATTCCTGATAAACATTGACATGAGATTTTTAAAAACAGGATATCACTCTGATGCCAAGTCTGGAGTGCAGTGGCACAATCATAGCTTACTGTAAACTCGATCTCCTGGCCTGAAGTGATCCTTCTGCCTCAGCTTCCCAAGTAGCTAGGACTACAGGCATATGCTACCACGCTGAATTAGTTTTTTTTTTAATTAAAAAAGTTTTTTAAAGAGACCAGGTCTTGCTCTGTTGCCCAGGCTGATCCGAACTGTCCTCAAGTGATTGTCCCGCTTTGCTCTCCCAGAGTCTTGGGCTTACAGGCATGAACCACTACACCTGGCAACATGACTTTCTTTTTTTAATGTATGTAAGATGTATATACATAGGTCTTATTGGTCTAAGATATCATCAATTCTAAGACACACAATTATTAATGTATATTAACAGTAAAAAAATCACTGCCAATTATAAGGGGAAAATGTCATTTGTAAAAAGCCATTGGTGGTAAGATACATACCAATCTCAGAGCTGTCACATTGAGTTTAAAAAGTGTGTTTTAGATTTGATGAAAAACTAAATGCCGTTTTTATTCTTGGGGAACATCAGTTTCCACGTTTGCACCACTGCCTATCATATCATGAAATTTTATAATTTATAGCTACTGAAAAATTTAAAGCAGGAAGCCAGCATTCTTAGAGTAAAATAATATGAACGATTGATACACATTTACTAGACATTTTTTATTAAGTTATGTTTTATAGTAGATTACTTCATTATAAGCATTACATAAAATTCAGTGATTACTGACCTAGTTAAGCTACCTCTGAATGTGAAAGTACGAGTATAGGTGCACCTACTTTAAATTATGTGATAGAAATATTTTCATTTATTCAAATAATATTTGAAGTTCAGTTAGGTTTTGCAAAATTACTCATTTGGATGTGTTAAGAAATCATGTAAATTCTGCCTTTGACTTTGGGGGAATGAACATGAGATTTGTTTATTCTTGGGGGACAGTTTGTATTCTAGAAGGGGAGTTAATTGTATAATATATTTTAGCTAAGAGAAATCAGTTTAAGATAACCAGCTTTTCTTAATCTAACCTTTTGGCTTATTTCTGTCATCTGGTCATTCTCATGATACAAATAATACAAAGCTAAATACATAATACATAGGTAACACATTAATATGTAATACAAAGCTAAATATACATAGTATGTATGCACATATATGTATACATTATATATAATACATAAAACAAAGCTAAATTTGTGTTATGGATTTAGGAGTGTAATGGAAAATACCCCTTTAAAAGGAAAAGCACAAAACTGAATTAGTCAAGAAAATACTAAATGTTTGCAATAAGTGTCATGGCCGGGTGTAGTGGCTTAGTGCTTTGGGAGGCTGAGGCAGGATGATTGCTTGAGCCCAGAAGCTTGAGGCTTTAGTAAGCAATGATTGCTCTACTGCACTCCAGCCTGGGTGACATAGTAGACCCTATCTTTTTTAAAAAAAGAATATAGGTATCATTTTAATATGGGTGATACAGGATATTTTGAAACCTAATTTTTGGAATTTCATTATATAAGTATGGGTTTCTACATAGTAGAAGCTACTTTTGAATCCTTAGGCAGTTTTTCTACTCTAAATTTTTTGTTTACATTAGATTCTTCTGAAGGCCTTATAGTCATAGTACTTATTTCATAAGACAACTATCAATTTATTCCTCTAAGGTACTTGTTATCTGCATTCACATTTGTTATAAAAAGGAAATGAGATTTTTCAAACTTAGAGATTTATTTTTTATTATTTACATAATTAAAATATTTTTTCAGTGGAGTCAAAGCACTGAAGATAGTTTTCTTATTCACTTGGTTTGATTGTAATGCTTATAATTAATGAAGTAAAAGGGCTACTTTTATTCCTGGGCCAGGAAAGTAACTTGCTGGTGGAGATGTGGGAATCAGTTAACAACTTGGTTCATTAAAACAAATTTTTTCTGTGTTTAGTTCAGTGGTTAGTTGACCATTTAATTAAGTAGAATTGACCAGTTAAAAATAAACAATATGTTTAATTATAGAATTAAAAGATAAAGAAATTACTTTCACTTGACTTCTTATAAGTTAAAATAATTTCCTGTTCAATCATAAATCCATTTGTATAGGAAGGCTTTTTATCAAAAAATAAATTGACCATTAAATATTTTTAGACAATGAAACCAATATGCTAACTGTAATGACTTAGAAAACACATCCATAAAAGCAAGAAAATTATTTTGCTTTCCACTAGTTCCACTGGAGATATAACCATTGTTAAAACTCGAGAATGTGTCCTTTCAGTGTGTGTGTGTGTACATACAGTATTGTTTTGTTTTGTTTGATGGAGTTTTGCTCTTGTTGCCTAGGCTGGAATGCAATGGCACAGTCTCGGCTCACTGCAACCTCCGCCTCAACTATTTTAAACAACAGTGTAAAAGCTCAGTGTCCACTTTATTTTTTGTTTTTAATTTACTTTAGTGGCCATCTTATTGTTAAATCTTTGAGCACATCTGCAATTATTAGGATAAATTTATTACTGGATAAATATCCAGAAGTGAGATTTCTTGGTCAAGGATATAAACTTTTAAAATATTTTAATGAGTATTTTTTAATGTGTTATTCAGAAAATTGATGCTACTTAATTCTACCGCTGGCAGTATGTGAGAGTACCTATTTCCCTGTACCTTTCCCAATACTGGGTGTTCTCTTTTCATTTTTATTTTTTTATTTTATTTTATTTTATTTTTGAGATGGAGTCTTGTGTTGTCACCCTGGCTGGAGTGCAGTGGCGCAATCTCAGCTCACTGCAACCTCCTCCTCCCGAGTTCACGTGATTCTCCTGCCTCAGCCTCCCGACTACTGGGATTACAGGCACACACCACCACACCTGGCTAATTTTTGGTATTTTTAGTAGAGACTGGGTTTCACTATGTTGGCCAGACTGGTCTCGAACTCCTGACCTCATGATCCGCCCGCCTCCGCCTCCCAAAGTGCTGGGATTACAGGCGTGAGCCTCTGTACCTGGCCTTTGTTTGCTTTTTAAATGCCTCTGTGACAGACAAGGGTTTTGGTGGGGTTTTTTTGTTTGTTTGTTTGTTTGTTTTTGAGACAGAGTCTTGCACTATCGCCCAGGCTGGAGTGCGATGATGCAATCTCGGCTCACTGCAATCTTGGCTCACTGCAACCTCCGCTTCCCGGGTTCAAGCAAATCTCCTGCCTCAGCTTCCCGAGTAGCAGGGATTACAGGCATGCACTACCACGCCCAGTTAATTTTGTATTTTTAGTAGAGTTGGGGTTTCTCCATGTTGGTCAGGCTGGTCTTGAACTCCTGACCTCAGGTGATCCACCCGCCTCGGCCTCCCAAAGTGCTGGGATTACAAGCGTGAACCACTTTGCCCAGCCTCATCTTTTAATAATTATACAAATTCTTTATATATTGAGGACATTAACTTTTAGTCATGTTGTAAGTACCATGGTTTTTCCTGTCTTCTGCCTGTTTGACATACATAAGTTTCATTTTGTCATGTCAGATTTTTGAATGGTTTTTGTCCATTGAGATATTATACATAGAAAGTCTTTCCCTAACACAATAGTGTATATATTTTGCATATGTTTTTAGTACTTTCATAGATTTACTTTTTAACATTTATTATTGGATAAATATCCAATAGATTTATATCCTATATATATATTTTTTATCCACCTGGAATTTTTTTACGGTTAAGGTATGTGATCAGAATTTAATTTTTTGCTCTTCATTGATAGCTAACTTTTCCTTTGCCACTTATTGAATGGTCTCATCTCCTCTGGAGAATTCACTGTTATGTAAGAAATGTTATGTGTACTCAGATCTGTTCCTGAACTTTCTGTGGTGTTTCATTGATCTGGTTATCTGTATCTTTATATTATACTTTTAACTATCAAATTTTAGATATATATAATTTATCCCAGTAACTCAACTAAAATTCTGTAAATGTTTTGATGCACAGAATTCACAAGTATCAACAACTAAAAATTAATATAATTGATGATGTTTATTATTGAGGTTTTAAAAATCATTTTAGGTTGCTTATAGTGTACTTTTATCAGGAATTTTAGGTTACATGTTTAACAAACCACTGATAGGTATACATTTCAATATATGCATTAAAATGCTACACAACTTTATGGGGTTGTTTTGCTAAAAATTATTCTGGTGATGTCAGTAACATCTTATAATTACTCATAGTGATTTTCAATTCTAAGATGCATAAGCCTTTCTCTAGTTGAGAAGCAGTTACTTTAAAATACTTTTGTCATGTGTTTGTTTCTTTCTTTCTTTTTTTTTTTTTTTGAGACGGAGTCTTGCTCTGTCACCCAAGTGGAGTACAATGGCATGATCTCAGCTCACTGCAGTCTCCACCTCCCAGGTTCAAGTGATTCTCCTGCCTCAGCCTCCCAAGTAGCTGGGATTACAGGCGCCCGCCACCACGCCCGGCTAATTTTTTTTGTATTTTCAGTAGAGACAGGATTTCACCACATTGGCTAGGCTTGTCTCGAACTCCTGACCTCAGGTGATCCGCCCTCCCTGGCCTCCCAATGTGTTGGGATTATAGGCGTGAGCCACTGAACCCAGCCTATCATGTTTTAAAATAAAAAAAATCTACAGTATGTTACTGTACATTCCCCAGTTTCCATTAGTTTTTTGGGTTATGAGAGCATATCATTGTCTTGTTCTTTTCATGAAATCAGTGCTGTTGCTCAATCCATTTTCTAGGGCTTATAGCATTCTTCACCTTTCCTACACATTCTATAGATTGAAATGATGTACCGTTTCCTCCTGTACTCTAAAACAAGAGCCTTTTTTTTTTGAGTTGGAGTTTTGCTGTTGCTGCCCAGGCTGGAGTGTAATGGCACGATCTTGGGTCACTGCAACCTCCACTTCCCCAGTTTAAGTGATTCTCCTGCCTCAGCCTCCCGAGTAGCTGGGATTACATGTGTCCGCCACCACACCCAGCTAATTTTGTGTTTTTAGTAGAGATAGGGTTTCACCATGTTGGCCAGGGTGGTCTCAAACTCCTGACCTCAAGTGATCCACCGGCCTCAGCCTCCCAAAGTGCTGAGATTACAGGTGTGAGCCACTGCACCCAGCCACAAGAACCATCTCGAGCATAGAATAAATGTCTCTGTAAGACGTTGTTAGCTAGTCACGTTTTCTGATGTAGCATTAGACTTCCAGAGTGACGACTTAGTAGCTATTCTGTGAGTCACTTACTCTTGGAAGTTCCGTAAATTAATTTTTGTTTTTCTTTTTGAGATGGAGTCTCACTCTGTTACCCAGGCTGGAGTGCATTTGTGCCATCATGGCTCACTGCAGGCTCGACCTCCCAGGCTCAAGCAATCCTTCTGCCTTGGCCTCCCAAATGCTGGGACAACAGGCATGAACCACTGCGCCCAACCCCTTAAATGAAATGTTTAAAAGATAGACAATAGGCCCTCCTTATTCAAGACTTCACTGTCCTCAGTTTCAGTTACTCATAGTTCAAAAATATCAAATGGAAAATTTCAGAAGTAAGCAATTTGTAAGTTTTAAATGCTGTACCTTTCTGAGAAGCATAGGAAAGTATGTCCTGCTTGAAAGATGAATCATCCCATGGTCCAGTGTGTACACACTGTAGACTCTACCAGCCCATTAGTCACATAGTAGATACTGCAGTTATCAGGTGGACTGTCATGGTGTCCCAGTGCTTATGTTCACATAACCCTTATTTTACTTATAATGGCCCAAACCTCAAGAGTAGTGAGGTAGTGAGTAGTGGTAGATTGTTATAATTGTTCTAATGTATTATTAGTTATTGTTGTTAATCTCTTGTTGTGCCTGATTTATAAATTAAACTTTATCATAGGCATGTACGTATAGGAAAAATCATAGTGTGTATGTATACGTATTCTATGTTACCAATGTTGCCGTGAACACACTGTAAGTTGTATTTTGTTTACTAAGTAGAATTTTGTCAAATTTCTTTTCGTTTCTGAATGTTAACATGTCCATCCATATTTATTTTATAGTTGTTTTATCACAAAATCAATTTTTTTTTCAAACTTTATATCCTTAGTGCAGGCTGTGGAAGAACAGGTGCCATTTGTGCCATAGATTATACGTGGAATTTACTAAAAGCTGGGGTAAGAATACTTTTTTGTAGCATTATGTCCAATTTATCTATTACGATTTTCAAACTTAATTATTAATTGTAGTAAATTATAGTGCGTATTTTATTATACATGTTATTTTTTCCAAAGTAATTTTATTAAGTAAGAAATAAAGGCAGTGAAGTCCAGGCACGATGGCTTATGCCTGTAATCCCAGCACTTTGGGAGGCCAAGGCGGGAGGATCGCTTGAGCCCAGCAGCTCGAGACCAGCCTGGGCAACATAGGGAGACCTCCATCTCTAAAAATAATTTAAAAATAAAAATGATTTTAAAAAAGAAATAAAGATAGAAAAAAGGTATAATTGCTGCATATTGCCTTGATGTGATGCATTGGTCAACAGTGTAAGAGTGTCCTAGGTGAGTGAATACTTGCATTAGGATATAAACTGTTACTGACCTTTCCAATACTGAATTTTCATTGCCTTTTTTTCTTCCTTTTTTTTTTTGGTTTTTTTTTTTGAGATGGAGTTTCACTCTTATTGCCCAGACTGGAGTGCAATGGCGCGATCTCAGCTCACTGCAGCCTCCGCCTCCTGGGTTGAAGCGATTCTCCTGCTTCAGCCTCCCTAGTAGCTGGGATTATAGGTGCCTGCCATTACACCCAGCTAATGTCTTATATTTTTGATACAGAGTTTCACCATGTTGGCCAGGCTGATCTCGAACTCCTGACCTTAGGTGATCCACTCACCTCAGCCTTTCAAAGTGCTGGGATTACAGGCGTGAGCCACCGCGCCCGGCCCATTGCCTTTTATATTTATTCTAGTTATAAGTGTATTTCATTCAGTACGTGTTTATGCCTTCTGGAGACGTTATAGTATTGTAGTCTGTGAATGCTGACTTTAGCCAAACTGCCCAGATTATAATTCTGGCTTTCTCATTTACTAGCTGTGGGATCTTGGTCAAAATACTAATCCCATACTGTCTCTATTTCTTCATCAGAAAATAGGGGTCATAGTAGTAATGCATAAGAATTAAATAAATTAACTTTTATGAAGTTCTTCAGAACTATGTGTGGTAAATAGTAAGTACTCAGTTTATTGTTAGTGTTGATTACTGTTGCTGTTGTGATTGTTTTCTTACTACTGCTTTTTCCAAGAAATAGTGTTTGATACTGTGGATGATACAGAGATAAATAAGATACAGCGTTCATGATAGATTTGAAAAACAAGTCTCTTCATTATGTACACATTTGATTATTTTGCTGGTTCCATAATGTGTTCACTTCTAGAGAGACGCCTTTAATATAGCTTTATAGTTTCCATGAATTGTTCATCTTTGTCTTGTACAAAGTAGAATTAATAAAATGTTTCTTTTTTCTTTTTCTTCCTTCTTCCCCTTATTTCTCTTTTTTCCCTGCCATCTCTCCATTTTTTATTGTTACAAGGAAATATTTACATGTTAAACAGTTCCTTAAAATGCCCTCTGGGGTTAAATATTTTTTCCTCAAAAACTATAATCATCTAATTCTCAAATGAAAATGCTTAAGTGAACAAAATTTAACTGAAATTCTATCGCATTTTAACATAAAAATCAAAGATTAAAATTGGAATGGGAAGGGACACGTAAATGCATGCTAGCAAACAAAACAAATATCTGGTCATTTTAAAAGTTGTGTATTTTGGCCAGGTGCCATGGCTTATGCCATAATCCCAGCACTTTCGGAGGCCGAGGTGGGCGGATCACCTGAGGTCAGGAGTTTGAGACCAGCCTGGCCAACATGGTGAAACCCCATCTCTACTAAAAATACAAAAATT